>NC_084484.1:3168810-3521310 GCF_030035675.1 Rhineura floridana
GGAACATGGCCCGAGGAGAGTGTAAGTTAAGAGTTTTTATTTAATTACACTCTGTCTTGGATGAGATTATAAAACGACACTTAGTGGCCTTGAAGATAAGATTGCAGCCGGGGAGTGGCGTACTATCTGTTGGTCGTCTACAGCAGCTTAGAGCAGCTCAGAGCCGGGGTTGCTATTGAGAGCAACCGAAAACAACTCAGAAAGGAACATCATAGGAGTTAACCCACACTATAACTAAATCACTGTGGAACTAAGAAGAAAAAGACAAAAAGATATTTTAAGTTTATCATCTACTTTGACTGTTGAGCTGGTTCCACCCTGTTGGGTGAATACTGCTGATGAATGTTTGTGAGAGGCCTCTGTAGGCCATGCTTTCTTATCTATGATTCAGCAGTCTTGAGTGGAGGAGGACGCTGATTGAATATAGCCCAACAGGAGAGCTGATAGGCTGGTTAGGCTCTGGGCGCGGCTCGGGGCGGCTGGCGTGGAGTGGCGGCGGCGAGAGAGCGCCGCACGGAGTGGCTGAGTGTGGGGTCCTGCCGGAGACATCCTGGCCTGGCGGTGGTGAGTAGGGTTGCCAGGTCTCCGGTTTTCTGCCAGTCTCCGGCAAAAAGGGGCCGTCTCCGGCCTCCGGCCATAGTTCCTTTGAAGAGGCTAATCTCCGGCTTTTGAGAGTCTCCGTGAGCCACGCATGCGTGATTGACGCTGTGGCTGGCCGGCTTCCCGCCCTTTCTCATTGAGGGCGGGACTGTAAGTGGAGAGACAGGAGGAGGACCAGAGCACCTCGTCATTTCCAGCAGAGGGGGTAAGAAGGCCTCTCTGTTGCAGGCGTCTGTTAGGCCTCTGGGGTAAGCAGGCCGCTTGAGAGAGAGAGAGAGAGAGGGAGAGAGAGGCAGGCAGGCAGGCAGGCAGGCAGGCATTGCCTGCCTGGGGTTTGCCTGCCTGGGGTTTGCCTGCCTGCCTGCCTGCCTGCCTGGGGTTTGCCTGCCTACCTGGGGTTTGCCTGCCTGCCTGGGGTTTGCCTGCCTACCTGGGGTTTGCCTGCCTACCTGGGGTTTGCCTGCCTGGCTGCCTGTCTGCCTGGGGTTTGCCTGCCTGGCTGCAGGAGTAGGCTGCACTGAGTTCAATGGAACTTACTCCCAAATAAGTGGGTATTGGATTTTAGCCTTAATATCCCTCTCATTATCAACCTGGAAGAAAAATTTGGAAAAGCTCTGTGATACTCTTTCCAGCCTAGGGGGCAATGCTGCAGTAGTATCATGACTTCAGGTACTGCCTGCTTCCATTGGTCTTAGAGGCAGCATGGTGACGTCTGCAGCTTCTACAAAAGATGAGGGTATTGCACAGCTGTCTCTGTAGTACTCCACTTACCTCATTAGTTTTCAAGCCACAGCTCTGATCTGGTCTACACATATCATAAATTTAGGAGTAGAATTCTGAGGTGATAGAATAGTCTGTATAAGTTTAGACTGCAGGTGGAAGGGGCGGGAATCAAAATTTCTAATTCACCTAGAATAGTAGCACAGTAGAGAACAGATGAAGACAGCACCTTTCTCTCTGAAACATAATTACTTGCAAGGATGATTTTTACACAGGGAGAGCATTCTTAAATGGCATTTTCTACCCATACATTTAGATGGTATAGTCTTTTCTATGATTACAGACTTCTATCTCCTGGTGCAGTGTATTGTTGTTGTTACGTGCCTTCAAGTCAATTATGACTTATGGCGACCCTATGAATCAGCGACGTCCAATAGCATCTGTCATGAACCACCCTGTTCAGATCTTGTAAGTTCAGGTCTGTGGCTTCCTTTATGGAATCAATCCATCTCTTGTTTGGCCTTCCTCTTTTTCTACTCCCTTCTGTTTTTCCCAGCATTATTGTCTTTTCTAGTGAATCATGTCTTCTCATGATGTGTCCAAAGTATGATAACCTCAGTTTCATCATTTTAGCTTCTAGTGATAGTTCTGGTTTAATTTGTTCTAACACCCAATTATTTGTCTTTTTCGCAGCCCATGGTATGCACAAAGCTCTCCTCCAACACCACATTTATCTTGCTGTAGATAGCCAGGACGAGGTCCAGAACATCCAAGAAGCACGCACAGCAGGATCTTGGTAGGCATGCCTTTATGGAATCATATGGCTTCCTTTATGGAATCAATCCATGTCTTGTTTGGCCTTCCTCTTTTTCTACTCCCTGCTATTTTCCCAAGCATTAGTATCTTTTATAAAAGATTATTCTTATTTTGTATAATCTTTTATAAGACGTTTCATCTTGATGCAATTAAAAACCATTCAATTGCTTCAGCAGGCAAAAAAGTCATTAAGTGGTCTGCCAAGACCCACAGCAATGTTCAAGTAGTGGTGGTGGTGAGTTTGCAAATCCCTGGTCTATCGCCTTGCTGTCTGGTTGTGAGCTTACAGGATGCGTTTGACTGGCCAGGGTTGGATGCTGAGTTTGAAGAACATAAGGACAGCCCTGCTGGATCAGCCAAAGGCCCATTAAGTCCAGTGCCTTGTTTACACAGTGACCACCTAGATGCCTGTGGGAAGCCCACAAGCAGGACCCGAGTGCAGCAGCGCTGTCCCCACTTGTGATTCCCAGCAAATGGTACACAGAGCCATATAGCTTGTGATATGAAGGGCCTTTACTCTGATCCAACAGGGCTCCTCCAGCAGCATTGTGGCATACTTGTGTGCAGGGCTGGATTACCCACTAGGCCCCTGCATTAGTGCCTGTGAAACTCCTACAGGTCTACAAGAAAGTTTGGGTTCTACAAAATAAGTTAATTAATGCAAATTATTGTGTGATGTAGCAGGAATAATTTCCCTAAAGGTGTTTAACTGTGACCTGGCAGACCAGGGTTCGAATCCTCACACAGCCATGAAGCTCACTGGGTGACCTTGGGCCAGTCACTGCCTCTCGTACTCAGAGGAAGGCAATAGTAAACCACCTCTGTCTGAATACTGCTTACCATGAAGACCCTATCTGGGATCAACTTGAAGGCAGTCCATTTCCATTTTGCATCACCCTAAGCTTGTGAGAAAGAATGACCTTGTCACTTCAGATGGACCTAGGAACACCCTATTTTAGGTAAGATTTCTATTTTAATCTCCAGAGAATTTTTTTTGAATGGTATGCTCCAAGCAACTGTGGTTGATACAATGTATCATGTTTAATGACGTCACTAGGGCCCGCCCCATGACGTCACTAGGGCCCGCCCCATGACATCACTAGGGCCCACCCTGTGATGTCACTAGGGCCCACCCCGTGACATCACTAAGGCCCGCCCCGTGACATCACTAGGGCCCGCCCTGTGATGTCACTAGGGCCCGCCCCCATTGTCTCAGGTTTTTGGATGGTTCCGACCAGGCAACCCTAGTGGTGAGAGCATCGCTGGAGGAGACATCCTGGCCTGGCGGTGGTGAGAGCACCGCTGGAGGAAACATCCTGGCCTGGCGGTGGTGAGAGCACTGCTGGAGGAGGCATCCTGGCCTGGCGGTGGTGAGAGCATCGCTGGAGGAGACCAGCTGTCATTACGGCCCGGCTGGCGGCGACGGCGGCGGCAGGAGAACGTTGTGAAGGACAGCGCCTCCTGCAGACGAGGCTTGCTATGGAGGAGGGTTTTTAATGTTGGTTGTTATTGTTATTGTTGTTGTTTGATTGCATTTTAAGTTGTTGTTTGTCTGTTGTTTGTCTTTTGTTTTGTCTGTTGTTGCTTGAATGAGATTGAGTGGATGTATGTGTGTATCTTGTGTTTTTCGTGTTGTTAACTTTGTTTGTGTTAGCGTTAAGATGTGCCTGGGAGAACATACTTCATACCTGGTACGGGGATTTTTGGGGGCCCCAATTAACGTAGTGACGGGTAATGGGAGGTATGGTGTTGGGAGGAGAACGTGCCAGGTAAGGGGAACTCGTCCCAGACAAGTTGTGTCTGTGCCTTGTTCCGGTTCTCCTCATATCCACAGGACTGTTGGTTGTACTGTCAGCCAGCTCTCGGATCTCCAGGTGCTGCTTTTAAATGCCAGGTCGATTGCTAATAAAAAACCCCTTCTCCATGATTTGATTGTGGAGAGGGGCGCTGATCTTGCGTGTATTACCGAGACCTGGGTGGGTGAGCAGGGAGGAGTTGCTCTTTCCCAGCTGTGCCCACCTGGGTATTCGGTGCAGCACTGTGGTAGATCTGAGGGCCGGGGAGGTGGGGTTGCTGTGGTCTATAGGAGTTCTTTCTCTCTCACCAAGCACCCTGTCCAGATGGCGACTGGTCTGGAATGTCTTCATATTGTGCTGGGCCAAGGAGACAGACTGGGAATACTGTTGGTGTACCGACCACCTTGCTGCTCAACGGCTTCCCTAGCTGAGCTGACAGAGATAGTCTCGGAGGTATTGTTGAGGTCCCCTAGACTTGTGGTACTGGGGGATTTCAACATTCATGCTGAGACTGTCTTGTTTGGGGCGGCTCAGGACTTCATGGCCTCCATGACAGCCATGGGGCTGTCTCAAATTGTTACTGGCCTGACGCATGTATCAGGACATACTCTTGATTTGATCTTCGCCGCTGGTCATGGAGATGGTGATCTGAGGGTGGGGTATTTTTCATCTACTCCATTGTCATGGACAGATCACCGCTTGTTGAGTTTTAGACTCACAACAGCCCTTTCCCTCCACAGAGGTGGGGGACCTATTAAGTTGGTCCGCTCCCGGAGGCTTATGGATCCTGTAGTTTTCCAGAGGGCTCTGGGGGGTTTTCCGGCTGATAGTACTGGCGCGCCTGTCGAGGCCCTGGTCAATCTGTGGAATACGGAGATGACTCGGGCCATTGACATGATCGCTCCTGCGCGCCCCCTTCAGTGCAGAACTCATGCAGCACCGTGGTATACCCCGGAGCTGAGAGTGATGAAGCAAGAGAGGAGGAGGCTAGAGTGCAGGTGGAGGCGAACTCCTGATGGATGTAATCATTCTTTGGTAAGTGCTTCCACTAAGTTGTACGTAAAAGCGGTCAGGGCGGCGAAAAAGTCTTATTTTTCTGCCACTATTAGATCATCTCTTTGCCGCCCAGCGGAGCTATTTAAGGTGGTACGAGGGCTTTTACATTCTGGCTCTCCTGATACTAAGGAAACATCGGAAGCCCGCTGCAACGAATTTGCGGAGCACTTCCAGGACAAGATTGCGTGCATCCATCGGGACTTGGACTCTGATGTTATGACAGTTGAATCCATTGAAGTGTCCAGAGCGCGGCCTTGTCCTTTATTATTGGATGAGTTTCAGTTGGTGCAGCTCGAGGAAGTGGACAAGGTACTTGGAATGGTGCGGGCGACTACGTCTGCTCTGGACCCCTGCCCATCTTGGCTGGTGAAGGCTGGCAGGGCTGTAACCACCGGCTGGGCCAAAGAGGTGATAAATGCTTCCTTGAGAGAGGGAGTAGTCCCTGGCAGTCTCAAGGAGGCAGTAGTGAGACCTCTTTTAAAGAAACCTTCTTTGGACCCAGATGTTTTGAACAACTATAGACCGGTGGCGAATGTCCCTTTTTTGGGCAAGGTTTTGGAGCGGGTCGTTGCCACCCAGCTCCAGGCGCTTTTGGATGAAACCGATTATCTGGATCCGTTTCAATCCGGTTTTAGGTCTGGTTTTGGCACTGAAACAGCCTTGGTCGCCCTGTATGATGACCTCTGTCAGGAGAGGGACAGGGGGAGTGTGACCCTGTTGATTCTCCTTGATCTCTCAGCGGCATTTGATACCATCGACCATGGTATCCTTCTGGGGAGGCTTGCGGAGTTGGGAGTTGGGGGCACTGCTTGGCAGTGGCTCTGCTCCTACTTAGCGGATCGTCGCCAGAAGGTAGTGCTTGGGGAACATTGCTCGATACCCTGGACTCTCCATTGTGGAGTGCCTCAGGGATCGGTTCTGTCCCCCATGCTTTTTAACACCTACATGCAGCCTCTGGGTGCGGTCATCAGGAGTTTTGGAGTGCGCTGCCATCAGTACGCTGATGACACGCAGCTCTACTTCTCCTTTTCACCTTCTTCAGGTGAGGCTGTCGATGTGCTAAACCGTTGCCTGACCGCGATAATGGACTGGATGAGAGCTAATAAACTGAAACTCAATCCAGACAAGACCGAGACACTGTTGGTGAACTCTTTCTCTGCCCAGATGGTGGATGTTCGACCTGTTCTAGATGGGGTTACACTCCCCTTGAAGGAACAGGTTCGTAGTTTGGGTGTCCTTTTTGACCCTTCCTTCTCACTGGAGGCTCAAGTGGCCTCGGTGGCACGGAATGCGTTTTACCATCTTCGCTTAGTCACCCAACTACGCCCCTATCTGGACAGCGACGATTTTGCCTCAGTTGTTCATGCTCTGGTAACCTCTAGACTGGATTACTGTAATGCGCTCTACGTAGGGCTGGCCTTGAAGACAGTTCGGAAACTACAGCTAGTGCAAAATGCGGCAGCCAGGCTGTTGACAAGGACCAATCGGTCCGCGCATATAACACCTGTCCTGGCCCGTTTGCACTGGCTCCCTATTTGTTTCCGAGCCAGATTCAAGGTGCTGGTTTTGACCTATAAAGCCTTACACGGTGTGGGACCGCAGTACCTTGTGGAATGCCTCTTCTGCTATGAACCTACCCGTCCACTTCGTTCAGTATCTAAGGCCCTCCTCCGGGTACCAACTCATCAAGAGGCCCGGAGGATTACTACTAGATCTAGGGCCTTTTCTGTGGTGGCCCCCGAATTGTGGAACAGCTTACCAGAGGAAATATGCCTGGCGCCTACGGTATTTTCTTTTAGGCGCCAGGTTAAGACCTGGCTATACTCCCAGGCATTTTAATGTTTTAATGTTTAATGTTAATTGTTCATCTTAATGTTTTAAATTTTCCTGTTATTTGAATCGGATTTTATTGTGACATGGTATTTTAACTCTGTTTTGTACACCGCCCAGAGAGCTACTAGCTATGGGCGGTTTAAAAATGAAATGAAATAAAATAAATAAATAAATAAAATAAATAATACTAGTCCTACTCAGAGTAAGCTCATTGAAGTTAATACACATGACTAGGGTTGCCATATTCCAGTTCCACAAATCCGGGCAGTTTAATTTGCATATTATGTAAAGTATTTGCATATTATGCAAATATCTGCGTATTATTTGCATACTATGCAAAATACCTGCATATTAATATTTGGATTGTCCAGTTGTTTTGTTTTTGTGCCTAGGAATTACCACCAAAACCTGGGGAAAGATGTGAGAAATCTTTTTTTTAAAAGCAACATTTTCAGCCTTAAATGCCTAGACTCTAGTTTCCAACACTATGGAGTATTTATTGATTGATTAAAAGGATTTATATCCTGCCCTTTTGCTGTTAAAAACAGAGCACAGCACAGCTTACAAATATAAGAAAAACAAAAAAAATACACAATCAATATAAAAACAATAAAAACACAAAATAGCAACAAACATAAAGTAAGTCAGGGCAGCAGTACGGTTAACCATATACGATATATTTCAAAGATGCAGTGGGTGGAGAAAAACAAGAAGCCAAAATGTTAGGAAAAGGAGTCTTTCACGCCACATGCTCAGTTCTAAATACTGTTGCAGCAAGTTTTACAAGTTCCTCCAGTATTCCACTGGTGCAGGCACTCAGACATTCAAAGTATCTGTTATGTTTCTTAGGTTTTATAAAAGCAGAGCTTTGCTTAACTCAAAATTTCTTCTCCCTTTGATCAACCACATCTACACAGGTTCCACCTCCATACTCAAAATGAAACTGGGCCTGGAAGTGTGCAACAACCCCACACATACCTTGCTAATTAAATTATCAATGCCAGGATGTCTGTCTTATCGACTACTCTCCTGCTCCCCCCCCCCGGGCATCATGAAAGACCCAGTCCTGGGCTCAGAAACAAAATAAATATCTGGTCCTCTTCAAAGTATTGATAAGCCTCTTGTTTTAATTGAAATAATAATTATAAATTCTTGTTCTTATCACTAATGGGAGTTAATTATCTTGCATATGCTGCTGTTGCTTCTATGGCTGTAACGGAGTGAGGTTAAAGATAAGTGAAATGCAAACAGGAAAAAAAACACAGAAGGCAGTAACACTTTCCTAAATGTAATACCATACCAACCACAACAAGATTCCTATGAGTAAGGCAAAAAACTAAGCATTTCACAACCAGTCAGGATTCCTAACCAAAAACCAAAAATATGATAAATGAAGAAGTATTTATATAAGCATGACTATCAAATATATTTATTATTTACACAAACTGTAAAGATATTTATAGTGCAATCCTAGGTTATTTATTCAGAAGCAAGTCCCAGTGTATTCAGTGGGGCTTACTCAAACAGGGACAGAAATGCAACCTCAAGTGATAAGCAACTTCATTCACACAACCCAAAATTCTGAATCATGCCACTTTACACTGTTTTGCAACTGTTTATACTTGTTTTTATGGTTATTGGATTTTAAATGGCTTTATTTCTTGTTGTGAGCTGCCTTGGTTTCCAACCCTACCTCACAGGGGTGTTGGAAAGACTCCATACACACACACGCACACACTGCAGATGTATAAATACATACAGCCCATATAATAGTTTATTGTCAAACGAGTTGGTCATTGCAGAAAAATCAGTATTAGTTAAAAAAAATCAGTATTACTTTTCTACAGAATAAAAACTGTAATACCTAAGTAAGCCCTGCCTACTTGCTTTAAAATAGGACTGGAGAAGGGGGCAGAAAGAGTTAGAACACAAACACAATTCTTTTTTAAGTAAGTCCTATTGAATTCAATGGGATTTACTCTGGGCATATGGGATTAGCATTGCTTTTACAAAAAGCAAGCATTGGGAAGGTTTTCAAAACACTGCCCAAGATCTGACTCCTGCACACAAGAGGAAAAAAACCTGAAATGTATATACTTACCCAATTTATGAGATTTTCAGATAAACAGGGGGTGAAACCACCATTTTGTTTTCTAGACACTGCCTCAGATCAATGAAACTGAAACACAATCCCTGATTAGCTGCAATCCTGAACGGGTGGGGTTAAAGCTAGGAAGTGCATAATACTGTTTAAAGAAAGATTTAACAGTCGGGGGGGCGGCTGACGTTTTTATGCATATCTCGAGAACCAGACCACCTAGAAACTTAATTTTTTTTAAAAATTAAAGCTGAGAATCCGGGCCACCTAAGGGGCTAGCCAGGCGCCGGGTGGCATGCATAGAATCCGGGCAAAACCTGGCTAACCGGGCAATATGGCAACCCTACACATGACTAATGTACGTTTGTTAATTTCAATAGGTTTACTCTGAGTAGTAGTTAGTTGAATATAATCCAGTGTTTTTGAAACCAGTGAGTGGCAGATGTGTTTCCTGAAATTATTAAATATTAGTGCTGTAGGCTTTTACAGACATAACTGATAGATACATCAGATAAAGTAGAATCAATATTAAGAGGCAGAGCTGAGGCTGAAGAGCACACATTTATTTTTAAAAGTTATTTTGACTCTAGTTTGTTTCTCTAGAATGAAATAAAACAATAAATAATAAGGCCTTTCTAATAATTCTGTGCTAGATTGCATTTATTAAATTTAAAATATCTAGCATCTCATAAAACACACTTATAGTAAGGGTTTTTTGTCATGGGCTGTGTTATACAACAAATTTAAGTATACAATGATTCATTTTTTATACGTCAGAGAACTTGGTCACTAACATATCTTTAATCAGCTAGAGAGCTCTACTGAATGTCTTTACTTTAGTAATGTGTGCTCTGGCTCTGTGTGCTCACCAGAAATGAGACAGTCTAGGAAGTTACTGGTCTTTAAATTCTGTAATGAGAAGACAGGAGGGGTGATAATTATCCTTGATGTTCAGTGGGTGAGAATGCAGGGGTTGAGGAGGGGCTGTAAACTAGCATAGGTGAAGCTCTTACATTATGTATGTGGACTTAAGGAATAAACAGACACATATCAGCCCTTCCATCCCAACATTACCAACGTTTGCATTTTCACACTCCCCATTTTGAGAAAGCCCCAACTTGAGTTTTGTAAGAGAATAAAGGAAAGATAAAGGTGGAAATGTTACAAATGGAACACTTTATACATTTTGTTTCAAAGAAAGAAGGAAATAAACACCTTCAAAAATGTGTTATCTCTTGAGTAATGCTGGACTGAAGGCAATATATTAATCTGTTTTAAATGATGATACCCCCTTGACATAGGAATTCTGTGCCCCCAAAGGCTCCAGTATATTATAGAAATGCTTACAGGTGGCAAGATCACAAACCATTTTTAAGATATGCAGACGATACCATACTACTAGCAGAAACCAGAAGTGATTTGAAATGAATACTGATGAAAGTTAGAGGAAAGCACAAAAGCAAGACTACAGCTAAAGTTGACAACAAGGACATTGAACTTGTCAACGATTATCAATACCTTGGCATAGTCATTAATCAAAATGGAGACAATAATCAAGAAATCAGAAGAAGGCTAGGACTGGGGAGGGCAGCTATGAAAGAACTAGAAAAGGTCCTCAAATTTAAAGATGTATTACTGCACACTAAAGTCAGGATCATTCAGACCATGGTATTTCCAATCTCTATGTATGGATGTGAAAGTTGGACAGTGAAAAAAGTGGATAAGAGAAAAATCAACTCATTTGAATGTGGTGTTGGAGGAGAGCTTTGCACATACCATGGACCACGAAGAAGACAAACAATTGGGTGTTAGAACAAATTAAACCAGAAGTATCACTAGAAGCTAAAATGATGAAACTGAGGTTATCATACTCTGGACACATGATGAGAAGACATGATTCACTAGAAAAGACAACAATGCTAGGAAAAACAGAAGGGAGTAAAAAAAGAGGAAGACCAAATAAGAGATGGATTGATTCCATAAAGGAAGCCACAGACCTGAACTTACAAGATCTGAACAGGGTAGTTTATAACAGATGCTATTGGAGGTCGCTGATTCATAGGGTCGCCATAATCTACTTGAAAGCACATGACAGCAACGTTTATTACTACAAAGAGGTAATGTCATACATGCTGAAGCAGCCATGTGGCATGCACTTGGGGAGCCATTACTAACTAACTGAGAACAAAGATAGGAAGAGAAGGGGGAAAGAGAAGAAAGAAAGCCTGCAAAAACTACACACACTACAAGAGGAATCATAAGAACATAAGAATATAAGAATCAGCAGAAGAAAGAATAGATTGCCATTCTGTCTATCGTCCCACCCCCAATTCAGGTCATTTGTAACATGTGTTGGTGCTTTACTCCCAACATTTTATGTGTTTCAGTTCACCAGATCCTAGAGCAGTTCCAGTCCAAGTTTTACAAAAAAAATCAGGAGCCTGGGCCCTGAGGCAGTTAGAGAAAGAGCAATTAGGCTTTTCTCATGCCTAATTTATGTTCCGAGAGCCAGTGTGGCATAGTGGTTAAGGTGTTGGACCTGGGAGACCAGGGTTCGAATCCCCACACAGCCATGAAGCTCACTGGGTGACCTTGGGCCAGTCACTGCCTCTCAGCCTCAGAGGAAGGCAATGGTAAGCTACCTCTGAATATTGCTTACCATGAAAATCCTATTCATAGGGTCGCCCATAAGTCGGAATCGACTTGAAGGCAGTCCATTCCATTCAATGTATATTCCAGTTTGTTCTTTAAATAAATGATTTGGTTACCATGCCTCATGTAAAGAGTACATCTTATAATCACCACAGTATTGACAGCAAGCCAGTTCGGCACTCAGTCTGCCCAAGAGGAATCTGTACTCATCTCTTACACCCAGGTCAAATCAAGCCGTAAGCACACATACAGCCCTTGTCAAGGTGTATTTTTATATGGTACAGGCGGGCCCCGCTTATACGGCAGGTTCCATTCCGGACCCCCGCTGTAAAGCGGAAATTGCCGTAAAGCGGAACCCCATTGAGTATAATGGGGTGCGTCGCGCGAAAATGATGTGAAAATGCCGCAAAATGCCGCAAAAGTGGCAAAATCAGCTTTAAAACGGGGAATGAAAGCTGCTGCATTAGCGGAACGCCGGGCAGCGAAGCACCGGGAAGTGGGGCCCTACTGTATTCCTGTTTCAGAGCTTTAGCCTTTAACATCTTAATCAGCTTTAATTGTTCTAAACAGCTTGCATAACTGTTTTCTACTTTTTCTACTCCCCATTCACCTCTTCTGAAACCTCTTCATCCCTAAGACTGAAAATATATATCCCAGAGGACCCAGGCAAGATAGCCAAGAAAGCTACAATTCCCATCATGCATCTGTATCAAGAAATTGCCAGATTCACAGCATCCATTACTCATCAAATATATATATACATGTCCCACCATGTCCTTGAAGAAAGCCTCCTTCCCCTTCCCCAGCAAAATTATTTTCTCAGTTCCATCAATTTCTAATGAGGGTAAAATGATGTAGGATTGGCAAACATTTTTTTGTTTTAAAAATTAAGTCCTCACAATCCCCCATACCCCATTTGTAAAACAAAAAACAAAGACAGTATAAGAAAAAAAAGTGTTTTACAAACAAGAGACTTACAGTGTGTCCAGTGGTGCTCACTTACACAAAAAGGTAGGTGTAACATGGAGACACTTGACTGGACTTTTCTTATTATTAGCCTTGCTTGTGTTGTATTGTCGGACCAGCCTCTCTGCGGCCTTCACCCTTGTTTGTGACATAGAATTGAAGATCAGATGTTTTGATTCTAGAAAAATGCAATAAGGCAAGTATTCCCCTTACGAGGAAAGGTTGCAGCATTTGGGGCTTTTTAGTTTAGAGAAAAGGCGGGTCAGAGGAGACACGATAGAAGTGTATAAAATTATGCATGGCATTGAGAAAGTGGATAGAGAAAAGTTCTTCTCCCTCTCTCATAATACTAGAACTCGTGGACATTCAAAGAAGCTGAACGTTGGAAGATTCAGGACAGACAAAAGAAAGTACTTCTTTCCTCAGCGCATAGTTAAACTATGGAATTTGCTCCCACAAGGATGGCTTTAAAAGAAGATTAGACAAATTCATGGACAGGGCTATCAATGGCTACTAGCCATGATGGCTGTGCTCTGCCACCCTAGTCAGAGGCAGCATGCTTCTGAAAACCAGTTGCCGGAAGCCTCAGGAGGGGAGAGTGTTCTTGCACTCGGGTCCTGTTGCGGGCTTCCCCCAGGCACCTGGTTGGCCACTGTGAGAACAGGATGCTGGACTAGACGGGCCACTGGCCTGATCCAGCAGGCTCTTCTTATGTTCTTATGTTCTTATTGATAACAACCAGAGATGAGGAACATGACAAGGAGAAACTCCCAGCTGTCAGTTTACTCCCCTTTATGGCAGCTATGCACCTTAGCCTTTTGAGATACAAGAAATAAATGAAGACTATGAAAAGGAATGGAAGTTGAGCTCCAGAAAGGGAAACACAGAATAAGTGAATGACAAAAAGCTATTTAGAGAAAAAAGGCAGAAAGGAAAAAGAGTTGACAGCTATCAAGTTGGGCATGATAGGCGACTCCATTTGATAGTCATTACCGTTCTTACTATGAGTTCCACTCTGCCAATAGGGCTATTTTTATATGACTCCTGAGACATGTTCTGTCAGAAGTCCACTGGAAGAAAGCCAGCAGTGACCTCTTCTTAAGGCTTTCTGTCAATGTTTTACTACTCTGTTTACTAAGCTGTCCACTCAGGGCATGGGATGGTAGTGGTGGTGGTAGGGAAGGTTAAGAATATTTCACTTCGTTTTTGCTTGCTTGATACTGTGGTTAAGCTCTACTATTTCACTTTTATTATTTTTATTTATTATTTATTTATTTATTTATTTATTACTTTGAGGTTGGGGGCAAAGGGTTCGTCCTTTTTTGAAGGCTTTAAGCATCTCACACTCTGGGGTATCTGTGTTTCAAGTTGTGGTTTCTAACATTTATTTCTTCTACTTTGTACATGTTTCCTTATGGAAGTTCAGTTTGCTAGAACTGGTGGTGACTTCTACATGGATGTGGAAGAGCAAAATGGGAAAGGCTGGTATGCTGGTATTACCTGCTGATGGTGGATATAATGCAGAAACAAGCTTGAATAGCATCATTATTAAAAATAGAGAAAATGTAAACATGATCGCATGAAGTTAAGTGGGAGATTAATTTGTCCATTGGGGTCCTAAATCTGGGGGGGTCCATTATACCTGTCCAAAATGTCCTGTTTTTATGAAAGAGACCATTTCAGATTCTAAGAGGCATTTTGTGTTTGCTAAATGGTTGTTTGAGGGACAACATATCACACTGAAGTCCTTATATGGACCAAATGTTTGTCAGGCATTCTTCCTCCAAGAAGCTGTGCATGTACTGGAAAACTTTGATCAGGGCATGTTGATTCTTGAAGGTGATCTCAATGAGATTATCATAAGTTGGGCAGGAGTGGAGGATCCCAGAAGGATTTAAGGGTTTCTATTCTGTCAAAAAGGTTGTTGAGATCCTTGCATGGTGATGCACTGAGCAAGGGGTTGGATTTGATGGCCTTATATGCCCCTTCCAACTCTATGATTCTATGTCTGACATCTCAGGCACCCACAAGTCAAAGACTTGACTTTCTGTTCAACCATATATGAGATCTATTTGCTTCTAGACCACCTGCTAATTTCTCAAGGAGAGGTTGATAGGATCATAGAGTCTACCACAGAGGTTATTTCAACCTCAGATCATGCTCCCATTATAGCAGTTCTGCAATTAGGATCCATAAGACACCTCCCTTGTTATTCTTGGTGGCTGTCCCTCCCTGCAGCTGAAGCAGGAGGTTAAGAATAAGCTCACTGAGATACATTCCATTACTGAGAACACTACACTATGGGTCCACCCCACTGTAATACGGGATGCTCTTTACAGTTGTTAGAGACCATTGCATATGAGAGGCCTCACACATTGAATGTAGCAGATAGCTCCTTGAAAAGACTTCAACTCAAGAGGTTGCAGCACTGGAGAAAGAACATAAAACTAAAAGGGGCCTGACAGTCTATAAACAGCTATATCACAACATATTAAACTTTCTATAATGTATGTAGAGGGCCCCTCCGTGGCGCAGAGTGGTAAGCGGCGGTAACGTAGCCGAAGCTCTGCTCACGGCCGGAGTTTGATTCCAATGGAAGGAGGAAGTCAAATCTCCGCTAAAAGGGGTCGAGGTCCACTCAGCCTTCCATCCATCCGTGGTCGGTAAAATGAGTACCTGGCATATGCTGCAGGGTAAAGAAAGGCCGGGGAAGGAACTGGCAATCCCACCCCATATATACAGTCTGCCTAGTAAACGTCGCAAGACGTCACCCTAAGAGTCGGAAACGACTTGCACTATAAGTGCAGGGACACCTTTACCTTAATGTATGTAGGCTTATACTGGTAAGATGAAAACAATAACTGATTGAATTTCTCAATTTCTTTTTATACAGTTCTCTGTCTGGCACCTATCTTTGAACCAGTCCCAAAAGCACAGACCTAGAGTATGTTCAGTTTCAATTTTTCTAAAGAACACACGTTTGCCTTTTGCCCACTAGGTGGCAATCACATAAACGTATCTTACACTTTCGGCCCTGGAAATTTACAGAGACAGTGCTAGCCTCATTCAACAGAACAGAACACTTTATGGATTCAGAGACAGGAGTTCACACTTGCTGGCCCAAGTCTTAACGAAAAAGGCCAAAAGAATAGGATTTCTTATGTTTTTAATCATGCTGGAGCCTCTTGTTATACCACTCATAATATTAACAAGGCATTTACTGAGTTCTATAAACAACTCTACAGTTTGACTGTCCTGATCCTCAACAAATTGCTGGTTATTTAGGTTTGGCTAAATTGAAGCCTCTGGGACAAGATCATCAGTCATTACTAAATAAACCAATGGTGACTGAGGAAGTACAGGAGGCAATAAAGAAACTTAAAAAGGGGAAGTCTTGATGTCTTGGGGGCCAACTTTTACAAGTGTTTTGCTAATATTTTGGCTCCTCAATTAGCATCACTGTTCAATCTAGTAATGAATGGTGAGGGCCAGTCTCATTCCTGGAGGAACTGCAGCTGGTCATAATTGCAAAGCCAATTAAATTATTAATAATAAAATAAAAATCAGTCTATAATATTTTAAAATCTTGTTAGTTATCTCAATGGTTTTGCTGTTGGGGCAGAAGAACTTTGGAAAGTGGGAGCAGATTTTTTTAAAAAAATACTGGGCAATTAGGAAAAATACTGGCTCCTTACTATTACACCTATAAAATTAAAATGGTAAAAAGTAAAACAATAAAATAAAATACATCACTCTACAGTCTGCATCCCCACTCCCAGTGGCAAGAGGCCTAAGATAACTCCTCTTAGGAATCAATCCTCTGTGCAACTGAGCACAAATAGGACTTGCGCATCAATAAAACATGCAAAAAACAGGCTAGATTAAGATTTGTTGAAGCCTTTTGAGATGTATTAAGTTGCAGGGATGGAGTACCCAGAAAAACATGGACCTTTATACATCACTCTGATTAAAGGAAGCAAAATGTGATGCCTATGATTCAAGCACTGAAGTCCCCTTGCAGGGCTGGCACCAAAGGGCAGCCAGGTCGGCCTTGGCTGAGGGCCCCTGTGGCCCAGAGGGGTGCCTAAAGTGCCCCTCATTAGGTGAGACAGTAGTGCTGCCCTTCTGCGATCCAAGATGGTAGCAGAGGCTTCTTTAAGGGGCTAATGCCCCTACCGCCAGCTTGGTTGATGGCAGGCATGTGCACGCATGTACCATACCACGGATGGATGCCATCAGCCAAGATGGAAGCAGGGGCATTAGCCGCTTAGAGAAGCCTTCGCCACCATCTTAGTTAATGGTAGCCCTGCATGTGCAGCGCACGCAGCAGCAAAGATAGGAGAGAGGTAGGTAGAACAGGCAGGAGCCCCATGCCCGGGGCAGGCTGGTGCCCAAGGGTCCAGTCATGCCTGGCGCCGACCCTGTCCCCTTGGGTAGCCATTTTATGCCTCCTTCTATATATTCACAACAACAATGTGGGGTAGGTTTGGCTGAGAGTTGGTGACTGATCCAAGTCAGGAAGTGGGCAAAAATAATGTGAAGTGAGTTTAGAATATGAAACTGCACATGCTCAGAGTATTTTTTTTTTTTTGCTTATTAGGTATGTCAAAATGTTTTTGTTTGTGTTTTTCTGAGAGCTGTGAAACTTCAGATGCTCAGAGTATTTTTGTAGTCCATAACAACTAATGAAGTAATAAATTTAAGATACCTCAAGATGTAATTTCTTTGCGACTTATTGGAAAGATGTAATTGCAACTATGATTATTAGGGTTATCAGACCTCCGTTTTTCAGCCAGAGACTCTGGTTTCTGAGGGTCCCGTCTGGGTCTCCAGGTGACTCACCTTAATCTCCGGACTTTCAGCTTTCATTATTTAAAAAATTAAGTTTCTAGATGGTCTGGTTCCAGAGATATACACCAAAACGTCAGCCGCCGCCCCCCCACAACTTCTTAGTTGCTCTAAATTCTGCTCTAATCCCTGTCCTTTCACGTTTTTAGCCAATAAGACATCAGGGTTGTGATTGACAAAAAATTATAGAGCCAAAAATGTAGAATCAAATTGAACTGTCTGTCTTGAAGTCGATTCTGACTTATAGTGACCCTATGAACAGCGTTTTCATGGTAAGCGGTATCCAGAGGGGGTTTACCATTGCCTCTCTCTGAGGCTGAGAGGCAATGACTGGCCCAAGGCTCAGAAACGTGCTTTTTCCTGCTTTTCTGAACATCTCACAGATTGCATAAGTAAGCTTTCAGTCTTTTTCTCTCTTGTGTGTAGGAGTCAGACAGGTTTAGATTTTGAAGAGGACAGTGTTTTGCAAATTTACCAAATTGAAGCTTTAATCCAGTGCTTGCTTTTCCAGAGTAAACATACCCAGAGTAAATCCCATTGAATTCAATAGGACTTCCTTTTGAGTAGACATGGTTAGGATTGTGCTGTAAATTGATGGGACTTTTGAGCGAACATAGGAAAGAACGGTGTTTGTGTTGTATACCTTTCTCTCCCCCTCCAATCCTATTTTTAAAGCAATTAGGCAGGGCTTACTTAGGTATCACTGTTTTTATTATGTTGGAAACTAATACTGATTTTATTTTTTTAATGTTCTGTAATGATCAACTGGTTTTGACAATAAACTATTATATGGGGTGTATGTATTTTTACATCTCCAGTGTGTGTGTGTATATTATTATTATTATTTATTACATTTGTATACCGCCCCATAGCCGAAGCTCTCTGGGCAGTTTATATGGGAATCTTTCCAACAACCCTGTGAGATCGGGTTGCAGTCTGGAAAGCAAGGCAGCTCACAATAAGAAATAAAACCCTTTAAAATTCAATAACCATAAAAACAAGTATAAACAGTTGCAAAACCACGTAAAGTGGCATGATTCAGAATTTTGGGTTGTGTGAATGAAGTTGCTTATCACTTGAGGTTGCAGTTCTGTCCCTGTTTGAGTAAGCCCCACTGAATACATTGGGACTTGCTTCTGAATAAATAAATGTAAGATTGCACTGTAAATATCTTTACAGGTTGTATAAATAATAAATATATTTGATAGTCATGCTTATACAAATATTTCTTCATTTTTCATATTTTTCATATTTCATATTTTTGGTTTTTGGTTAGGAATCCTGACTGGTTGTGGGATGCTTAGTTTTCTGCCTTACTTGTAGGAAGTGAGTTTATAGCAGCCCACAGGGTAGACAGAAAAGGGTAGAGAATCTTCTTACTCATTACTCAGACCTCTTTTTGAAGGGTCAAATCTGTAAAGAAATTTGGATGTTAAAAGGTAGGCAGTGGGTTGCCAACCCTACTTGGATATAGATATCTTTGCAGAGGATCCCTAGTCAAGCTTTATCAACAACATAATCCAAACCACATCTACTGAGAAGTAAGTCCTATTGAGTCCCTTAGTAAGTGTGTTTAGAATTGCAGCCTTAGGGGGCATCCATCTTTACTCCTGAGTTCTCCCATCTAACATTTCCACAACACTAGGCTCCTTTCTTCCTACAATGGCCTTCTGGTGACTGGCCTGGTCTGGCCTGAGGGCACTTGAACCCTTTTTGCCAGAAGTGAATTGGCTAGATTAAATGTTCCCTACCCAGGCTCCATCTTTTAGCTAAGATTTCTATCTTAATTTCCAATCAGATTAATGTTTTTGTATGAACTGTATGCACCAAGCAACTGTGGTTGATGCTTAATGTATCATGCTTAATGACATCGCTTGGACCTGCTCCATGACGTCACTTGGACCCACCCTGTGACATCACTTGGACCGGCCCCATGACGTCACTTGGACCTGCTCCATGACATCACTTGGACCCGCCCCATGACATCACTTGGACCCGCCCCCAAAATCTCAGGGTTTGGGATGCTTCTGACCTGGCAACCCTATTGAGTATTGGTATCAAAAGGATTGGTACCTAGTCTTTATGGAAAAATTAACAGCTAAGCTCTGGCTGGCACAAGGGCTTACTAAAAGAGATAATTTTTAAAATACATGGTATCTGTTTTTAGTATACATTAATCAGAACGAATATAGAAGTAAACCACCCATGAATTACGATCACATTACAACAGCTGAGAGTCATAATGGTATCCCTGAGCCTTTTGGGACATTACTGCCTCATCATTTACATTTGGCTCCTATTTTCCCTTTTGTGTGTGTGAAGGCCTCTCCCAGTCAGAGATTCTTTAATAATTTTAAATAATTTTTATAGATATAGGATGTCTGTAAAATTCATTTTCTAGATATTGCCATGATGGGCGGGAGGTGGGTTAGGGGGCAGAAGTTTTATTTTTTTACTTGATTGTATTCTCTTTTCTTTGTGGTAGTTTCCTTTGGTTAAAAGGAAATGGATTGGATTTACTTCTTATTTTGAGATATATGCTATTTATATTTTTCCACATATCAACAGATGTATTTGTAATGGAATCTGTTCAGTTTGTAAAATCAATAAAATCAAATTACAAAAAAAAGAGATGTAATTTCTGGTACCTTCCATTCGTTCCTTTTTGGGGGGAGTTAACATTGCTTGGATGCAAGCTGCAGTGAACCCAGTGAAGCATACTTCTGAGTAAACATGCATAGGGTCACCCTGTAAACCTCATATATTAGATTGGGTTTTGACTCTGGGTTCACCTGAGGCAGTTGCTGTTTCGTTTTCTCCAAGATTCCCGCTGTTTCTTAAAGCAACAGCTCCTATAATCTGCAGTTTCTTCAAGCCTTTGAATCCCCGCTTTCTAAATTTATGGTGCCTGCTGGGGCTCCTCTGCTAAGTGCCACTGTTCTGCAGTGTCCTCTGGACTTTGGGAACAAATCCAAAGTGCCTCTCATTTTTTCCCCTTAGAGCTGGGCTGAAGGGAAGGGACCTAAGTAACAGGACTCAGAAACCCCAAGCAACTGAACAGATAGGGTAAGACTAGTTAGGGTTCATGCTGTCTGGTGGTAACCTGTTGCATTCTGGGATGTGTGGGGGAACACCCTTATGTAAAAAGGGAGTCAGCCACTAAGGAAACAGCCCCCTGCATCCATTGCACATAGTAATGACATTTCCCATTGGTATTATTATTTTATTTAGATTTGTTTTCCAGTTGTAGTCTGGGAGCTCAGAGCAGCATGCATAGGGGTTATTCCTATTCTTATAAGTAGGTTAGTTTCAGAGAGTTACTAGCCCAAGGTCATCCAGTGATCTTCATGACTGAGCCCCTGCCAGTTTTCATCCGTTCAAGTCCGGCAGTCTAGCCAGTACACCACACTGAACACTTCAGACATCACAAAAATATGAACTACCATAAAGAGATCATCAGGGTGTACTGGGAAAATGCAGAAGATAATTGTGATTTCGAGAAAGTTTGTAGTGTTGTGCAGCAATGGCTCTTCTTGTGCCTGTTTTCACCGTGGGGGCAGACTCTTCCCTATAGCCAATCAAACTTCTATATGTAACCATACAGTTGTACTTTGTAGTCTTTTGGGCCTGAGTTCTCTAATGCTGTTTCCTGCAGTCAGCATTATCCTGGGAAATTTAGTTCTTTTAAAGATACACACACAATAGGGTCCCACAATACACCACTTTGTAGGGGGCAGCAGCAGCTTCCCATCAATAAAGTGCAGCTCCTATTGGTAGGGGAGGGTGTAGTACCTCCTTTAGCTGCTTGCCAAATGTTTCGTAATCCTTTAACCTGGCACAGACACTGACAAGGCCGAGGTATACCCCAACCAAGAGATGAGATTGAAGCTTTGTCAACATAGCTCAACAAGCAGAGAGAGATTGCAGCACTGTCAGTGGGAACCTCAGATGAGGAAAGCCTCTGCTGAGAAGGGAACTCCATGCAGACCAGCCTGAGATAGTGCTGCATATGGGTCAGCTCCAACTACCAAAAACGCCTGTCAATTGTTGTCTCCTGGAAGGGTTTTTCTGGATGGCTTCCCTGACATCTGAAGGGACGTAAGCATTGTGATCTATGTCTGCAGGGCTTTTCCTCTGTTATTAAATAAAAGCGTTAGCTTTCACTTCACTGGTGTGTTCATTGTCTCCAAATCCACAAAAGAACCTCTGGCCTTTTGGCAGAACACAGGGGTACACAAGAGAATGGGATACTGATATTCAACATTAATTGGTTCAAATATGACTGTAGTGTAGCCACACATGTGATACCCATTTAGCCTATCAATAGAAATTGCTTCAGTGCTTCATTGCTAGCCAGATTTCCTCCAAATGAAGAACAATCAAGGCCTTAAATGGCCTAGAATCACTTCACTCCATTGTAAGGAAGCTAACTCCACATATTTGGCAGTTTTGTAGTCAAGCAAAGATTTTTTCAGTAATGGCTTGTTCTACTGTGGCCTCCACATTTGAGCTGCACTACAAGTTGAATTCAGGGCACAAATCCATGGTTAGAAACCAAACTCCATTCATTGCTTTTCTGAACTCAAAACTATATTAATACTACTTCCATGAAAAACAAGTCAACTGCCAGATTTTGGATTTTATAAGCCTTTGAAGTCTTTTCTGTTTTTCTTAATTCCCCCCCCCAAAGGATTTTATTTTTTTAGTCTTTATTACCTTTTTTTTTTTAAGTTATGTTTAAGTATAGGAGATAACTTTGGTAAAAACTTTGATGGAAAGATAGTTAGGAAGGAAAGGCAACCTAACTGCGGTTTGTGCTCTGCTCTCTCTTGCACGTCATACACATAACATTTTATTCTAGAATCAATGGAGACTGAGTTCCTCTTTTTTCTACCTAGTTCACACACAATCTAGATATTTTTTTTTTGCCCCTGAAAAGCACTTCTTGAAAAAATGGTATCATTCTGAAAATAAAAGCTAACTGCATTATCCCACAGGGTGTCCATCTGAAAACAGATGCAGGCAGTCCCTGCAATGGGGGTGTGGGGTATATTCACACCTGCCCAATGACATTGTGGGTGGCCATATACCACTCAAGGGGAGGGTTTTCAAACATGTATCAAGTAACCACGCCCACCCATCAGAATGGCAGGATCTGTAAACCTGTATCTGTGCCTGTATTGGAATTGCTTTTAAAGATGTTTTTAAAAAGATGTTGTTAAGATGTTTTGTTTTTAAGATGTTTTAAGATGTTTTTAGTGTTTTTTCCCTTGTTTGCCACCCTGGGCTTGTTCTGGAAGGAAGGGTGGAATAGAAATGAAATGTAAATAAATAAATAAATAAATACAATCCATCTACATTGAAAGCTGCAAGTTGAAGATGAGCATATAGATTCTGTACTGTTTTGTGCTACAAACAGGTGTGTATGCAGCCTTGCTTTGATTAAACCTTAAGTCAACAGAGAAGTCCTCAACAGTCTGGCTCTAGGCTGTGTGCATTTGTGTCTGGCACAGACTATGAAGAATGCACAAAGAAGAAAATTTCTCAGAAGTGCCAAGTAGCCTAATGCATTTTGGAACTTAAGTTTCTTCTTCAGGAGGAATCTTTCTGGAGTAGTTTACCCAAATGCAGCAGCCTATCTTGGCACCAGAATCTCCACTTCTGTAAGTTTTTAAAAAGAGCATGTTTCTAGTGCTCATTGTTACAAAGAAAAGTCAGTACATGCAAACGAAGAATCATAGAATTTTAGAGTTGCAAGGGACCTATAAGGCCATCAAGTCCAACTCCCTAGTGCTAGAAGTCACAGAAATTAGAGAGGTTAGCAGAAGTTTCAGATGCCACAGTACTAAGTCCTGGCCTGGTTTTCTGGTGCTCTCTCTTGGCTTCTGTTTCCTGTACCCTCATACCCTGCTCAGCAATTCTCCATTCTTTCACAGAATGAACCAAATTCTTAGCAAACATTGATATTGCAGGCAGTACATTCAATACAGTAAACCTTTACTGCTTTCAGCCAAAAGTCATTGAAACTTTATTGCAACAGGGTGGGTAACCTATGACCTGCCAGAAGCTTTTCCACTCTTACATGCCATAGTTTGTCTACCCCTGTTCTGGAGAATAAGATAAATTACAAATTCAATTCCAAAATAGAAAAAATTAAAAATTAAAACTGTGGACAGCATATCAATGGGTTCATCATATTAGGAGTAGCCAATGTGGTGCCCTCCAGATGTTGAAAGACTACAGCTCCCATCCTCTTTGATCATTGATGGGAGTGTCTTATTATTATTATTATTATTTAATAATATTTAATATCCCACCTTTCCTCCAAGCAGCTAAAAGTGGCATGGTTCCCCCCTCCTCTTCATTTTAGCCACACAACAACCCTGTAAACTAGATTAAGCTGAGAGATGGTGGCTGGCCATAGGTCAACCAGGGAGCTTCATGGCTGAGTAGGGATTGAACCCTGGTCTCCTAAATCCTAGTCCCACACTCTAACCACTACACAACTAGAGGGCACCACATTGGCTAGCTCTGGATTAAAATATTACTAGAGCAACTAGCTGCCAAGCCTGAAATACCTTATAGATCACATAAGCATCTGAGGTAACTCAGGTAACTCAACAGGTAACTTAACTTTCCTAGTATACAACTCAATGGTGAGTGGGTTAAAATAGCACCAAGATATTTGGATGATGGTTCAAAATATAAAGAGCTGAATAGCATGTAATGTGGAAGGTCATCCAACTCAGAAGCTCAACAAATGCAAATGGATTTATTTCTTTATTTCCATTCATGATTCAATTCCCATAAAATATCTTGAAGCGCTTTCACAATCAAAACAATAACACAATTTCATATATTAAAAACAATTACAACAATTAAAAACACTTTCATATTTAAAAATAATACAAATACAGATTGGGATAAAGATCTCCATTTAAAAGGCTTGTTGAAAATAAAGGTCTTCAACAGGCACCAAAGAGACAATAGAGAGAGCAATTGTCCAACATGTACCAGGAGGGAGTTCCAAAGCACATGGGAGTGCCACCATGCTAAACGGCCAATTATTTTATCATATGGAATGGACCTTTGAATGAGATACTATCTGGAGGTGGCCTTCTAAAGAGTGGGGTGTATGGGGGGGGAATGATATTTAAGTATCCTGTTCCCAAGCTGTATAGCTCTCTGTACAAAGTGCTATACAGCCTGGGACCAGGATAACTAAAACACCTTGAATTTAGCTAGATAGCTAATTAACAGCCAATGCAATTCTTTCAACAGTAGTGTAACATGGTGATGATAATCTGTCATAGTAAGCAGTTGAGCCACTGCATTTTGCACTAGTTGCTACTTCTGAGTCAACCTCAGGTGCAGCCCCACATAGAGCTCATTGCAGTAGTCCAACCTGGAGATTACCAGAGCATGGATGACAGTGATTAGGCCATCCCATTGCAGACACATCTGTACCTGTCATACCAACAAGACCTGCTAAAAGGCACTCCTAGCCATTGAGATCACTTGGCACTTTCAGGACAAAGGTGGATCCAAGAGCATGCCCACTACTCCTTCATGGGGAGTACAACTCCATCCAATGCAGGCAACTGATCAATTATCAGGACTCAGGAACTACTCACCCATAATGCCTCCCTCTTGCTAGGATTCAGACTCAATTTGTTGACCCTCATCCAGCCCACCAGAGTCCCAGCACTGGTTCAGGACTTGCATGGACTCTTCTGATTCAGATGTTACAAATTACAAGTATCATTAGCATACTGATGACAACCTGCCCCAAATCTCCTAATGACAGCTTCCAATTCCTTCATATAGATATTAAATAACATTGGAAACAGGATGGTACCCTGCAACACTCCACATAACGGCTTTCAGGAGGTTGAGAGATAATTACCCAGTGCAATTCACTGAGGCTGTCCCTGCAGATAGGACTGGAACCACTGTAAAACAGTGTCTCCAATATCCATATCACCAAGTTAGTTCAGAAGGATACAATGGTCAATTGTATCAAAAGCACCTAAAATGTCAAGCAAAAATAACAGAGACAGAGTTGCACCACCACCACCATTTGTTCCTTGCTTGTCTCTACATGTTGCAGGGCAGTCTGGCTTTTCAAGGGAGTTTGGCTTCCTAGAGGGGACAGCCAGACCTACTCAGCAAGTCCTGACTGCAGTTCCTTTACCAGCAGCTCCACAAGGGCTTATGAGGCATGCTGTCTTAGGCCGCGGGCCCATCACCAAAAGGGAAATACAAAAGATGTTGCCCCTTAGGGAACCACTTGGGCGACAGGGCTACCCCCTGGTATGTTTGATTGCTGATTGGGTTTTTTCCTGTGTGAGAGCTAGGAATAACCGGGAGAGTGTTATGTGGCTAACCAAGCCTCTTGGTGAAAGGAACACTGGGGAATGGTGATTTGGTGAGAGGATACAAGCCATTCATGGGCATATATGCAGGATGCATGGTGGGTGGTGATACTGAGCTCTCCTGTTGAGGGACTGCCTTGGGGCAGAAGGGAAAAATCAGGAACAGCATCATGTGCCTATATCAGAGGGAGTAGGTGGGAGAAGTTCAGGAGCTGCTATTACTAGGATCCTGGGGAGGAGGAGGTATGGAATGGGAGGTAGGCAATATTATCATAAAAGAGTGGGGAACAGATATTTGACACCTGTTGCCCCTGCTAACTCCCCCATTGGAGACATTGGTTGCCATGCTGACCTGCCCTCTGTTCTGCCAGGGCAGAGGTCCTTTTAGGATTTGGTCAAGGCAATGAAGCACACCAGGCTGTTTCCTTTCCCAGATTTTATTTAGAGGAAGATATTAATGGTACAGAAAAAAATGGAAAGGAACAGATAGGTACAGTAGCCTCACATCCCTTCAGTTACTGGGAGCTCTGCTGCAGTAATGCATATGCTCCAAGGGCTGGGCAGTCATGGTACATATCACAATCCCTGCCCCCAGAGAGGCCTAACATAATGAGTTCACTTTGGACTTTTTATACATTTGTCTATCATAGGTTTAATACATGTTCCCAACTCATGCTTACATTACTAATTATCCATCTGCCATACTTGTGTCTTGGTTACATTCTCACAGATGTAGCTGACCATCTTTGATTAATTTAGTCGTTGCACCTGGCTGTCCTGTACTCCCTAAACCCTCTTATGGGAGCCATGAGAAAGTTTAGGTGCGCAGCATAGTTGAAGGAGAGATAGGCTTGAAGGGAATAATTGCATACATCACACTATCTCCTTGAAATTACAGTGGGTCTTCAGGAGGGTCCCACTACAATCCACCCTTTGGGGTATGCAATTTTCCTTCACTTACTGCTTCTAAGTAGCATAACAGTCAGATGCTTCACTTAATATACAGTATACTTATACATATACAACTTATTAGCCCTCTACAACTACATACTACAAACATATGTCCTAACATATGCTGTACTCCCTTCCCATGAGCATCCAATTACACAAAGCTCAGTTTAGAAATCACAAGCCTATGGGTAACCTAATATTATCATCTTCCACTCACATAAATCTTGCCTTTGCACATTCTGCCACAGCCCGCTGTCACGTTGATGCCAGGCTGTGCTCAGCCTGTCAGGGAGGGTCCAGATGAATGTTGAGAACAGCAGGCACACCCACTGCAGATTCCACCAGCTTGCCAGGGGTAACACAGACCAATGACCCATATTCTCTGCCCTTGCAGTCAGATCCCCAGTTGTAGATGTAATTCCTGTGTCCCCTCTGATCAGAGTGGCCGGCTCCTGCCACCCCTGGGCATCAGGTATATTATATATCTCACAGATTGGTTGCATCATACAACACACAAATTTACCACCTCCTCTGCACCTGATTGCTTTGGAAGGCTACCAGCTCATGGGTCCATCCACCCCATCATTCTTTGTGGGTCCCCTGTATAATCTTACAAGGTTGTTTAATCGCATGGGGAAGGCTGCTCAGGAGATGGGTGTTTTCCTCTCACTAGACTAGTTGCCCAACCACCTGACTGTACAGGGCTGCAGGTGTTCCTTAGGCATGTCCATTCACATGTCCAACATATATTGTTATTCACTGGAGTAACTCATTGATCTGCTGCCAACCCAACAGGTAGAGATGGGATCCTTTGGCTGTTGCTGCACTGAAAGCATTCCATTGACCTAACCTGTGGTATTTATTTGAGTTTGGTCTTTGTCCACTCTCCATGGCTTTTACCAGTCTGATTTTTTTCCTCCTCAAAAATATTGAAATTAATATCGGTATCTTAAATGGAAATATCAATAGTTTAAAAGGAAATATTGATATTCTGAAAGGGAATTCCAATAAATGAAGGGAATATTGATCTTTTGAAAAGAAACATTGATATTTTGAAAGGAAAGGGAAGTGACTTCGCCGGCACCACCTCCTCCGCTGTGACTTGGCAGATCTGTTTTCACATTACCAGGCAGAGACCGGCTGTTTTCCTTTCAGAAAGGAAAGGAGGGAAAGCAGCTTTCAGTGCTCCTCCATCCCCCACCTCCTCCTTGGCAAGCCTAGCATGCTTAATGTGGGAGAGATTCTCTAGGGCTTGGCTTGCCTTTTATAGAGTTGGCTTGCTTCCTCCCACTTGGAACTTGGATTATTCAAGTAAGGTAGTGGTGGCAGAGAGAGGTGCTGTGTTGTGCTGTACTGTGTGTAAAATCAATAAAAGAACAATATATTTGAGGAGATATTCAAGAAGAAAAAATCTGGTGTCAAGGGAAATCCACTGAAGTTCGGAGCAAACATTCACTCCCCCATCCCTGCCCACCCTGCTTCCATTTGGGGAGCTATATTGTTAGTACCTCATACACTAACCATGAGTCAGTATAAATGTACATTTTTGCAGCTATACCAGCTAGCTATACTTCATGTTCTACAACATATTCAATAGCCATCACAATTGAAATTAGTTCAGCATATTGGCTGGATTCATCTGACCCAGCTTGGGTTAGAATCATTTCTTGATGAGGGTTCAGAGCAGTTTTTCCATACCCCACACCCCCCTCAGTGGGAATTCAGGATGCTCTATTGCAGTGGTTCCGCTCCTTCCTGCAGGGATGCTACCAGAAAGTAGTACTAGGAGATTGTTCTTGGCTCCATGGCTTTTAGGTTGTGGGGTCCCACAAGGGTCCATAGTGTCTCCTATGTTATGTAACATATATATGAAACCATTGGGAGTTGTCATCCGGATATTTGGAGTATGGTGTCATCAGCATGCTGATGACATGCAGCTCTATCTCTCCATTCCATCTGAATCAGAAGAGGCTATGAAGGCACTGAACAGGCAGAGATGGGCTACATGGGGGCTAATAAACTGAGGCTAAATCCTGATAAGACAGAAGTGCTGTGGGTGAGTGTGTCCAGCAACTGGGTGTGCAACCTGTTCTGGGAGGGGTTGTACTCCCCCTCAAGGAACAGGTTCATAGTCTCATGAATTTATGACCCCACCCCATCACATTTTACTCTAGTTAACTTCAATGGCCACAGGAGGCAGTGATGGCCACCAATTTGGATGGCTTTAAAAGAGGATTAGACAAATTCATGGAGGAGATGGCTATCAGTGGCTATGCCGCCATGGTCAGAGGCAGCATGCTGGTGAATACCGCCGGGGACGGAACTGGCAATCCCACCCCATATATATGGTCTGCCTAGTAAATGTCACAAGATGTCACCCTAAGAGTCGGAAACGACTTGCACTACAAGTGCGGGGACACCTTTACCTTTTTCTTAACTTCAATGGATTGGCAAATAACCAATAAAGATAGCTGGGTGTCCCTCTGCTAATCATGTGTACTGCTAGTGGCTTTTATAATGTTGACAAGCACCAACATAGACTTCCTTTAAACACACCCTCTTGTGACATAATGCATTCCTGCACAGAAGTAACTCCTTACAGGACCCAGCCTATAATAATAATAATGGACTGTCTTCAAGTTGATCCAGAGTTATGGCGACCCTATGAATATGGTTTTCATGGTAAATGCTATTCAGAGGTGGTTTACCATTGCCTTCCTCTGAGGCTGAGAGGCAGTGACTGGCCCAAGGTCACCCAGTGAGCTTCATGGCTGTGTGTGGATTTGAACCCTGGTCTCCTAGGTCGTAGTCCAACATTCTAACCACTATTTGCAATGGCACAGCTACATATAAAAGTATATATATGCTATTAAATAGATTCTGGCCTCTCTGTTTAATAGACTCAGATGGGGAATTTTAAAGGGGGAATTGCTGGACACTACCTATCTCCTCGAAATCACAATATTCTTGCATGTATTTTCCAGTACAAATCTACACAAGTAGATATGGAAATGCTGGCCTATAGATGATAGCAGAGAAAATTTCACCTATGGGATACTCATTTGAATCTGAAAGTTGTCTGTCAAGGACACTACATTCCTAACCATGCCAACTCAGAAGCAAGTACTATTGAATTTAATGGGGCTTACTCCCAGTTAAGTGGGGTTAGGATTGCAGCTTAATTTACTGTTTTAATCAAAGATTTAAAAACCTATCTTGAACCACAGTGAGGTTGATCAAGTTAACTTATATGATGGCAGCTTCCGCACATTTCTAATTCCAATACATTTTCCATTTCATTTCTTCCAGGAATTCTTAAAGGTTTAGTGGAAGCAGAAAGTTTCCTTTATGTGAGGGCATATGGACTGTATTCTAAAATTAAACATTTTATGTTTTCTTTTTTTGTAGGAGACTGTTTCTGATTACAGTAGCTCAAGGGAGGAAAAATGTACTTACTGGTCATAACTCCTCTTTTTTATTTTAAGACAAAACAAGGGCTGGAGGGATGTCATGTTTAGTTACACAGTTAAAATTCCCTGAGGTTGACTTTTACAGGGGTAAATATGCTGCCCATTGCCAATTCATCATCTGAGGATGTCTTTATTGACTCACAGTGTGTATTACAATATTTCTGTTCCTTTTAAAAAATAAAACTTTCCATGAGTGAAACTAATTTCATTTCAAATCAGTACAGTTTGTGCTTCTGAGATCTGCCAAATCAAATGTCTTTTAGAAGCAGGAACTGAAATCTTGTGTCAGCTTACTTTATATTTCATAAAAGGTTTCTTTTTCCTCCATTATCCTTCACATCAATGGAACCATGAACTGTAACTGCCTATGCATCTTGAAAGGTGCTTTTCTTTCCCAGTGTGGTAGCTTTAGAACAACATGCCCTGCTTCAAAGAATCATTTTTTTCAGTGTCAGGATTGTTCTATAGCGGTGACAATTATAGGTGAACTCAAATATAAAGATAGATGCCATTTCTAGGAAAAAAGAACCGACTAATACATGGACAAAAAACTGACAAAACATATACATAAAAGGCTAATTATATTGCAGTTGCTTTGTTTTCAGTTAAGTCTTCTTAGTATTTTCTGGCTTTTGGAACCTTTCACTCTGAGCCTGAAGTATCTTCCAATGATTAAAAAAAACAAGGAAACAAAATCCTGCTTTAAGATTAGAGTTAACTTACGGGTATCTCATGTTGCTCAAGCAGCTCCACAAAGCTAGGAAATGGGAACCTGCTGTCACAGAGCGTGTGCCCCATGATCAATGTCAAGCTGTGCAATGGCACAAACTGTGCTTGCTTACACCTTCCGTTCACCCACACGTTTCCTTGGTCTTTTCTGCTCCAAATCCAGATGAGAAGGAGGAAGTACCAGTATCACCCAAAATGCCCCACTTTTTTTATATGGGAATACAATCAGCAGTAGTGCATAGCATTCCAAGTCATGGCTAAAGTACCAACTCTAACTGGGTCCACTCAGGGTTCAGATTTGCTCAGTAGCTACCCAGTGGAATAGGGAGTAAAGCATAACCAATGATAGCAACAGATTCAATATTGTGACTGAAATGAACCAATGGGCGGTATTCAACACTAGTCTTACTCAGAGTAGACCCATTGAAGTTAATAGACATGACTAATTTAGTTTCATGATTTCAATAGGTGTACCCTGAGTAAGACTTAGTTGAATACAACCTGATCAGTTTATTGGTATGCAAAGCTTACTAGTATTATTAAATGTAAAGAAAATAAAGTTATAATATGAAATTTATTTAAAAAAGCAAAACAAATTAGATGCAATAAAATTTAAAAGCAACTTAAAGCCATGTGATATAAATTGCATAAACTAATTAATAATGGCATGAATAATTGCATTGACAAGGCAATTGACAAAGAGTAAATAACATTGTTAAAATAGCTAACTTCCTCCTAACTAACTTCCTCCTAACTTCCGCCATTTCTTAAAGTTAGAATAAAGTTCAGAAATACCCATCCAAGGCAGTAGAGCAGGCCTTACCTTCCACATGACAAGAGCACGGAAAGCAGGCAGCAAGAAAGAAAAGACCCCGCACCAATTCAACAAAAACCAACCAACATCCCAAAATGGTTCTCTATGCACTTTTTTATATTGACCAGGAACTGGACCAGGGAGATGGACTTTTCCATAGTTTGCATTAATTTCACTACTTATGCAGGCAGTTCCACATAAGACATAGACCATGAATTACTATCATCAACTGGGGAGGTGGAAATAAAGTACCTGGGATCCAGGTATCAGCAGTTCTCCATGTAGGACCCTTTGACACACTCCAGTACTGGCTTGCCAACACATGTTATGCTTTGTTTTGGCTTCATGGCTGTTTTTCTGCTACTCTTCTCATCCCTCAGGATGCCAAGGTCATAGCAAACAGCTAAACCAAGCAAAAAGTCCCAGTTTGTATGGAAACGATACAAAAATGACAGAGTCATTTTGACCCATCATGACTGTTCTGCTGTGTGCTTTCAACTTGTGGTAGGTTTGCAGGCCTAGCAAGGTCCAGATTAACAACATTGTCCTGATTGTGTAGTGCCTTATGAAGCATCTGAGCCTTACTGTCCTGAGGAACCCTTTTGTGAGTTGATCCATGCCTATTTGTCAATCACTGGCATGATAGTATAGGAGAGTTCCTTCTTGGGGCTGGTGCTAGACCTCATGGGGACCTTGGCAGGGTGCTGTTGATGGGGTCTCCATCCCCCCCAAACATTGGAGGGCAACATGGCCCTGACTGCATAATACGGTTTTATAGATCTACAAACCAGGGCATTGCATTTTGGATAAAGCACATATATTTAAATTACTAAGTTTGGTAATTACAGTAACTTCTATATATTCTCTTTTACAATCATACTCAAAACCTAGACCTTGTGACTTTTAACCTTTATTCTCAACTACCATGGAACCAACTGAACTTAAACCCTAACTATTTTTAACAGAACTCGTCAAGCACATCTCACTCCCTCAACATAACACACTTCTACTCTCCTCCTCACTCTCTCAGCAAATGCCCAACCATTGGCAAATACCCACTCCCTGTCACTCATTCCACTCACTCTCAAACACTACTTACCATGAACAATATACATATAAGCAGATGACATCACAAGGGCCAACTGCTAGCGCTGGCCCTCGGCCCTCTTCCAGCACTCATCACCATCCTTATGCTGGCTCACCACAGAAGAGGTTTTTGTGTGGTACTGCAGTTAGACTGATTGATATGGGAGTTCAAATTTCTTATCCTGGATTTGGAACTGCAAGTTGCAGAATGAGAGTATATTAATGTGGGGCCATGTTGAGATTTCCGCCAGCATGCTTCAAGTCACCTGGGATTGCTTTGGAACCTGAGATGCTTGGTGGGAATAAAATGGGTTGGGTGGTCTGGTGGTGCAGTTGAAATAAGTGAGGAGGAAAGTTAAGCACTCTCTTCCAGCACACCATTTCCCCCCTTTTTTTCTTTTAATTGCACCCTTCCAACACCACTTGGCAACAGAAAATAAATGTAGGCTAAAATGTGTGAGTTCAGTTGTCTAACCTGATATTCTGTGTAAGTTGCTATGAGAGCTTTTTTCAGAGGAGAAGAGCTCTGGCTTACAGATGCCTGAAATATGAATAATTAAGCAACCAATTTTCCTACTCAAAATCAGTACATTCATCACATCCACACTACCAAGATGCACTTTACCTTGTTGCCTCTTTAAAATTTATGAGGCTGGCAAGTTATTTTCAAAAATTGCTTTAATTTTTGTTCATTACTGATACCAGTCTCACTCCGCTTTTTAACCCATCCTACCAGCTACTGATGTAAGCAACAAAATGGGTCAACTCACAGGAGGATTCCTCTAGTAAAATAGGTGCTTCCTAAGGCAATATAGGACCTGGAAAGTGTGTGGCATCTTTGCTGGTACCAGACACTCTATGCTTCTCATCTGGATTTGGGTCTGAGAAGACCAAGAAAAAGTTATGGGTGCATGGAGGGTAAGTTGTAAGCATGCACAATTTGTGATACTGTAGAACATCATTGCTGATTATGAGCATATCTACATCCACCTTAGCTTCTAATTTCCCAGCTTTCTGCTGCTTGAGCCAATATGAGATACCCATTACTATGATCCTGAACCTGCATTTTTTTATCATCACATTTCCCCGGGTTTTAAAAATCAAATATTGAAATATTAGGGTATAGTTCTGCAATCAGCTGAAGTGGAATTAAAATGGTTCCATATGGCACTACTTCCCCCTCCCCAAAACATTCACGTAACAATGGACAAGTATGCTGTTTACTCAGAAGGCAGTCTTGTTTTAAAGTGGCTCCTCCTTCTCCATGCTATTGGCCTGTTGATCAATCATTTCCAGGTAAGTCTTACCCACAATTTTTTCTTTGTTCAATTTTATTGCCAGTGAAGTATGGTAATTTTTAAAGTGCAGGAGCTCATCGGGCAGCCCTCACAGTCAAAAAATGAATACAGGTGTGTTGTCCTACAAACAGAAACAGTACAGGACATAACACCCACATTAAATTAGTAATTGTGTGCATAGTTGACTTGGATCCTGTTACAGCAGTCCTATGCACAATTACCTGGAAGTCAGTTCCATTGAATTCAGTGGTTATTTATTTATTTATTTAAAACATTTATAACCCGCTCTATTTCCAAAGACTCAGAGCGGCGAACAAAGAACAATCATACACAAAGGTTAAAATGAGCAATAAAAACAATTTTAAAATAAACATAATCACAGACGGACCTGTCAATAATTAAAAGACATCCTAAACATCATTTAAATTAAATGCTTGACAAAATAGCAACGTCTTGACCTGGCGACGGAATACAACAAGAGAAGGAGATAACCGCACTTCTAACGGTAAGGAGTTCCACAGCCTGGGGGCAATAACAGAAAAGGCCCTAGATCTAGTTCCCATCAGATGAGCTTGGGAAGCGGGGGGGATCATAAGAGGAGGATCAACAGAGGACCTCAAGGGGCGGGAAGGTTCATAAAAAGACATACGACCAGACAAATAGAGAGGGCCCAAGCCATGTAAGGCTTTAAAGGTTAAGACCAGCACTTTGAATTGGGCTCGGAAGCAGATCGGCAGCCAGTGTAGTTGTTGTAGAAGAGGAGTTGTATGGGCTCGTAGGCCAGCTCCTGTTAACATTCTGGCTGCCGCTCTCTGAACCAATTTAAGCTTCCGAGCTGTTTTCAAAGGCAGCCCCACGTAGAGCGCGTTGCAGTAGTCTAACCGGGATGTAACTAAGGCATGTGTTACCTTTGTCAAGTCGGATGTCTCCAGAAACGGGTGCAGTTGGCGGACCAGTCTTAACTGGGCAAAAGCGCTCCTGGAGACCGCCGAAACCTGGGCCTCCAGGTTCAAGGCCGAATCCAGAAGCACCCCCCAAACTGCGAACCTGAGTCTTCAGGGGGAGTGCAACCCCGTCCAACATTGGTAAATTCCCTATGTCCCGATCAGTCTTACGACTAACAAGGAGCACTTCTGTTTTGTCTGGATTTAATTTCAGCTTATTCACCTTCATCCAGTCCATCACTGCAGTCAGGCACTGGTTCAAAGGGCGGACGGCTTCCCTAGCATCCGGAAGGAAGGAAAAGTAAAGCTGGGTATCATCAGCATATTGATGGTAACGAATTCCAAACCTCCGGATGACCTCGCCCAGCAGCTTCATATAGATATTAAATAACATCGGGGACAACACCGAACCCTGAGGGACCCCACATGTTAGGGGCCAGGGGTCCGAGCAGAAATCACCGAGTACAACCATCTGAGTCCTACCCTCCAGGAAGGAGCAAAGCCACTGCAAAACAGTACCTTGCAATCCCATCCCAGAGAGACAGTCCCAGTTCTTACTATTTCTTCTTCCCCCCCCATATATATTTATTAAGCATTTTTCATTATATCAATAACAACATGTCCCTCCGTGGCGCAGAGAGGTAAGTGGCGGTAATGCAGCCGAAGCTCTGCTCAAGGCCGGAGTTCGATTCCAATGGAAGGAGGAAGTCAAATCTCTGGTAAAAGGGGTCGAGGTCCACTCAGCCTTCCATCCATCCGTGGTCAGTAAAATGAGAACCCGGCATATGCTGGGGGTTAAAGAAAGGCCGGGGAAGGAACTGGCAATCCCACCCCATATATACGGTCTGCCTAGTAAACGTCGCAAGACGTCACCCTGAGTTGGAAACGACTCACACTATAAGTGCGGGGACACCTTTACCTTTTACAATAACAACAAGAAACTAAAGAAGAAAAGAAATGAGGATACATTGATGATGATGCAACATATATAAGTGATTCATGATAAAACACAGGGTGCAAGCATTATCACTTTAAAGTAAGATATTAACATAAAAGCCATGTTTCATTCATATCAGAAAGGGTGTAAATAAAACATAATGTCTTTGTGCAACATTTTTTCAAGAGTTCCAGATTTCAAGGGAAGCTGCCAACAGTCACTGTTGCAGGTGGTTTCTGTTTTTTACATATGTAATAAAATTCCACAAATGGTATGGAAGGCATCTGACTCTGCACAACCATTACAAGCAATGAATGAATGGAGGTGGTATGTGATCTTTTCCAAAAGAGCAATATTCTGGATATCATTAAACCACACAGAAAGACTCACATCCTGTAGAGTCTTCCATTTCTGTACCAGAAATCAACCAGTAGAGGCTGGTCCACTAGGGCTACTGGGGCACAGACCTCCCAATTAGAATGTCAAGTCATTTTAAAAAACATTTCCACAAAAATCTCAAAGCTGCACACTCTTTCCTGTCCTGTACACAATTTTATCCTTTCTTTAACTTACAGAGGCTTGTGAAGGCATCTTTGTCAGTCTCCTGTACTCTAGCCAATCTGCTCTCTGTGCCACTCAGCCAATCTTAATCCAAAAGTGTAGATATGGTAAAGAGGTCCCTCCCTGGACTGCCTGCTTGTCAGCCCTGCTAGGACAGCTCCTATTTCATCTGTTATTATGAGACTAGCATAATAAACTGCCAGTGTAGCATATTAGGAAGGAGTCAGGAGAAGGCAGGCCTGAATCAGACCTGCTCCAAGAACAGTCCTATGTGGTAGCTTTAGCCTGGTTCTGAGCATACTCAGCTGTTTCCCTGAAGGCCAGATCTCCTCATTGCTAACTAGAGAAGAAAAGGAAATTTTCCTACTTTGAGGGACTTTATTTGTTTGTTTAGTTTGGTATTTTGTCTGTGTGTGACCTCACTAGAGAGAGTGAGCAAACAACATTGAGTCTCTATATACATCTTTCTGTTGACTGCAACACATAGAAGTGTTCTGATTGTAGTATATTTGACAACTGGAGCAAATGTTTCATCAAAGTCTTCTTCATACTTTAGAGAGCAGTCTTTGGTAAGCAATATTGCTTTGTATCTTTCCTTCAGCATCAAGCTTCTTCTTGAAGAGCCACTTGCATCCTACTGATTTTCTTCTGGATGGTAACTTAGTGGGTGCCCAGGTCTTGTTCTTGTGCAGAGCATCCAGTTCTTCTTCAGCTGCTTTCTTCCCTTTGTCAGCTACTTCCTTATGTAAGGTTTCCACTTCTTCCCATAGTGTTGGCTTGGGCATTTCATCTTCCCTTGCAAGGTAGGACTATTGTGGTGCTGGTATGCCTCTGTTTGGGTGTATTTATTTATTTATTTATTTATTTATACCCCGCTTTATGGCCAAAAAGCCCTCAAGGCGGCTTACAAGAAAAACACAAATATAGGAATACATCCATAAAACAATACAATTTACAAAATTAAATAAATAACATTATTAAAAAACAGCGATTACAAAACTTCCAATGAAAATACAGTGTGGTGCAGGTGCCTGGAGCAGCAGAAACATCTCAGGCTACCCCCAACAAAGCTGTGGGTTGGTTCTCTCTCTTTCCGTCTATACTTGCAAGTCCGACACATTCAATTGAACTTCTGATCAGCTTCTCTGACGGCAAAATATGAGTAAGCTTTCCCCAGCACCAGCCGGTCCCGCAGAAGCAGGGTGGGTCATGGCCTGGATGTCGTTCCCCATCTCGCCGCCGTAGTCATAAATGACGGCAGTGGCCCCTCACTTGGCAGCCGCATTTATCTTCTCAGAGAAGGTGCAGCCGGCCCTCCGCTGGATGAACATTACTGAACATTATTTTAATGTTGCTTGGTGATTTCTGTATCAAGTGTCTTAGTGCAGGCTCTGCTGCCCCTTCTGGCTATGCAGCTTTGTCTGGATCTGCATCTCCCTCTGGCTGAGGCACCTCACCTTCCAGAACATGTTGCTGCGATCTGTGCTGTCCTCCATGCTTCAGATCAGCACTTCTGATTCCTTCTTTCATGTAGTCTACCTGGAAGATTGCCCTTCTGGTTGGTTTGGGCTCCTGCCTTCACTGAAGTCAACAGCTCTGTGGATTGTGATTTTCTCTGTTTTGGGATCTAAGACTTGGTGTCCTACTAGTATTCCTTCCTTCGTTGTGTTGTCTAGTTTGGACCTCTTCTGGTCTGGGATGTGAGTATAGAGCCAAACATTGTCAGGTGAACCATATTGGGTATGTGCTTATGCCATAGCTCATATGGTGTCTTATCTGTTGCCTTTGTTGGTAGACAGTGTTGTAGTTCGGTAACTGTAGCTGCTGCTTAGCTCCAATATCTTGCAGACAGTTGTGTGTTTTCCAGCATGCATATCATCATCTACCTGTGTGCATTTCTTGTTTTCAGCAATACCAGTTTGTTAGGGGTTGTGGGTAGGGTTGCCATATTCCAGTTTCACAAATCCAGACAGGCTAATTTGCATATTATGCAATTATGTAAATTAAACACATTAATAGTTGCATTGTCCAGTTGTTTTGTTTTTGTGCCTAGTAATTACCACCAAAAACTGGGAGAGGATATGAGGAATCTTTTTTTAAAAAACTTACATTTTCAGCCTTAAATGTCTAGACTTTAGTTTCTAATACTATAGAATATTTATTTATTAAGAGGATTTATAACCTGCCCTTCCACTGTTAAAAACAAGTCAAAATTCAGATAATAATTTTAGAAATATTATAAGTTCTAGATCTAAATCCATTGTGATACTGGTCTAACTTCGTAAATAATATTTCCCTGCTGATTTTGTTCCTTATAGTTCTTTAACATCTGTTGTAGCTTACTAATTCTGTATTGCAATACTGTGATGTTGGTCTGTACAGAAGACTGTAACATATATGAAATATCTCTCACTGACTTGTGAAACTTTACACTGAACATCTATGCTAAATGAGGCAGGCAGAATAGCCTTAACTGGGAACAATAACAAGATATTCCAGGGCTATAGGAAATTCTGATCATATCCTCAGAATGAGGTAGTGAAAGAAAATGAACAAAATCTATTTGATTTACTCTACATCTCTCTCTCTCTCTCTTTTTAAATATACATAGAAAATCTAACAAACTTAAAAAATAATTAAGGCTGCAATCCAATACACACTTACCTGGGCAGTAAATCTCATTGAACCCAATGGAGCTTACCTGAGTAGACATATATATATATATATATATATTTATTTATTAAACTTGTATACCGCCCCATAGCCAAAGCTTTCTGGGCGGTTTACAATAACTAAAAACAAATACAATTTAAAATACATCTTTTAAAAAACAATTTAAAACACAATTTAAAAATTTAAAAACAATATAGAACACATGCTAAAATGCCTGGGAGAAGAGGAAAGCCTTGACCTGGCACCAAAAAGATAACACTGTTGGCACCAGGCGCACCTCGTCAGCAATATCATTCCATAATTTGGGGACCACCACTGAGAAGGCCCTCTCCCTTGTTGCCATTCTCCGAGCTTCCCTCGGAGTAGGCACCCGGAGGAGGGCCTTTGATCTTGAACGTAGTGTATGGGTGGGTTCGTATCAGGAGAGGCGTTCCATCAGGTATTGTGGTCCCAAGCCGTGTAAGGCTTTATAGGTCAATACCAGCACCTTGAATCAAGCTCGGAAGCATACAGGCAGCCAATGCAAGTGGGCCAGAATCGGTTTTATATATTCGGACCATCTGGTCCCTGTTACCAATCTGGCCGCTGCATTTTGCACAAGCTGCAGTTTCTGAACCGTCTTCAAAGGCAGCCCTACGTAGAGTGCATTGCAGTAATCTAACTTGGAGGTTACCAGAGCATGGACAACTGAAGCCAGGTTATCCCTGTCCAGATAGGAATGTAGTTGGGCCACCAACTGAAGTTGGTAGAAGGCACTCCGTGCCACTGAGGCTACCTGAGCCTCAAGTGACAGAGATGATTCTAGGAGAACCCCCAAGTGTCAGGATGTATGGTTGGGATTCTGATGTTTCTGAGAATGAGCTAAGAGAGGGGGGCAGTTGGGCTGAGCCATCTGGAGGGGAGGAGGAGGCTTCCCAGATAGAGGAGGAAAACCTTGAACAGGCAACAGACTCGTTTCCCACGCACTCCCTCCCTAGGAATGTGAAGCCGTTACAGACAGAGGGGGAGGAGGAGGAGGGAGAGCAAGGCCCTTCGGCTGCAGAGAAGGGTAGAGAGAAATCACCTGAAGTGTTGGGCCAACCCCCCCACTCCCTACCATCCTCTCTGAATCAGAAGGGGAGGAGGTAGCAGCTCCCCCATCGCCCATTTATTCTGTTTCTCTAAAAAGATATATTTTGTCCTTCTATATTTAATATCTACTCACCTTTTTAGCTCCGTTTAAAAAAACCTATAGGGTAACACAGAGGCAGAATGGCTATAATGTGTGATCAATGCAGTTTGTAGCAGTGTACTACACAGGAGAATGTTATTATAAACTACGAATCTATGTACGACATTGGTGTGATATTAGTTACCTAAGATAAATGGCTTTAAATCTTTTACAGAAATTGTGAAAGGATTTTAGACTTGATTTTGTAGACTAGACAAGAGATTAGCAGGACCTCCTCTATGACTAAAGTATGCTTTTACAGTGATCCCTTTAGGTTGAACATTGCCTGGTACTCAGGAGCCGCCAGTCTTCCCCTCCTACCTCAAGGGCCTGCAGCATGACTCGGCTCATGTGCGAGAAACACCATCCCCTGGACTCACCATAGCAACCTGGCCAAGCAAAGGGCGGCTGCCGTAACAAAAAACTACTTGCGGGCAGCGCGTGTGCCTGCCAAAGCTCCAAAAGAAAAAGCAAGGAAGTGACGTAGGCTGATGGGCTTTATGGATGGAGACTGGTGTCCCTCTAAAGCCCTGGTCATCTCTGTGGTGAAAACTCTAAATATCAGCATTGGATGTCTGGGCAAAATGGGCAGAAAACTGCCTCCTCGTTTTGCCTTCTATCTCTGGATTCACAAGGGTAAATACTAGCTTCTTTAAAAAAATGAAAGCTGAGAATCCGGACCACCTAATGGACTAACTGGGCACCAGGTGGCATGGATAGAATCCGGGTAGAATCCAGCTAACCGGGCAATATGGCAACCCTAGTTGTGGGGCACTGTAGTCTGGTCCCTGTTCTTGCAGGAACTGCTGCATTGCTCCAGACATGTACTCCCCACCATTGTCTGAAAGCAGTATCTGTGGCTTTCTCTGAAATGTGTTAGTTACAGCAGTCACATATTTGTTGTGTTTCTGAAGCATCTGACTTTTCTCCTTCAGGAGATAGTTCACTGTATATTTTGAATAATCATCTATAAAAGTGACAAAATATCTATTTCCACCTTGTAAAGGCTTTGGCATTGGGTCACAAATGTCACCATGCATTAACTCTAGGGAGTGCTTTGTTTTCTTTTCACTTTGCTTTGGAAAAGTGGATTTTGTATCCTTAGCCTTAATGCAGCATCCTCACCTGCTCTCTCATCCTTTCCCCCCAAGGAACTCTCACTTCTTGGCCAGCATCTGTTGCCAGTGGATCCCCTTTGATCATCCGCAGGTCTTTTTCTCATCTTAGATTACATCCTAAATGCCCAGAGAGAGAATTTGCTCTGTGTCAGTCTGGTAATGAGCAGCTTCAGGACTCCAACCATCATGCCTTTTCTATCTTAACCTAGTTTCTTGGTTGTATGTGTTACTGTGGGAAGGTACTCAAACTTCATTGGATTCCCTGTACATCAGCTCTGTGCCTAGACTTATAACCTGTTAGCGCTGGAAATCAATGCTGGCACAAGCTGAACTGTAACAGTATCCCTTCCCCATGCAAACCCCCAGCAAGCTGAGTTGCATCCCAACACTTCCAACATAAGCATCAAAGTTTGCTTCTTTTATCCAAAGTGATGCATCTATAAAGGGACACGTTTTCTCCCCCACATCCAGATTTGTATACTTCCAAATAAGGATGGCATAGAATTTCATGTGACTCATATGTGTATCCGGATTTTCCCCAATCTGCATACTCGCACACCAGTGCTGGCAAAATTGCAATTTTCTGCTCATTGTTCAGACTTCCTCCTGCGATGCTAAGTTTGTCCATCAAATTCAACAATTTTTCCATATGATATAAGTGGCTAACACACACACCCTAGATGAGCAAAGAACAGTTCTTTACAAAGCTGGATCTGATCATGCAATCCCATTTTCCCATACATATTTTTCAAGGCTAACAACATATCTTTTGCAGTACCTTCACGTTTTGCATGTATGACCAAACATTGGATTAAGAGAACTTTAGCCTTACGGTCCTTTGAGTCCCCTCCTATGATGCTCTCAGCTCCTTGAGTGGGTCTTTCTGTCCTCACACCTTTCAGGAATCCTTCATCATCCAGTTGCATCTCTATTCACCCCTCGCTGGATCGTCACCTTGTAGTGGTGAGTGGGTTTGCATGTTCCAATGAACCCTGTGAGAGATGCCGTCAGGAGTCATGTACTCCCAGCAGGGTCACCCATGGCGATAAGGTCAAGGGGGAGGAACCAGACAAAGAACGATCAAAGAATGTCCTCAACGGCAGAACAGGCGGAGGATAACAATGTGTATGTTACAACGGCTGTGAAGGCGGATGAAGGCTGCAGCAGATAAAAGACTTCCAATCGTGGTATCCATGCCATTGGGTCAAAGCCTTTTTCTGTCAAGATTGTGTGTTGATCGTCATGTGCCAATCTCCCCACATAAAACAAATTCATGCACAGGCATCTTCCAAGCAAACCAAACCAAACCAAAAGTCCCATGTCGATCGGTGAATGGCAACGGGGGCAGGATTGTGAAATCCGGAAGCCCCTAGCCATGGACCAGCACATGGGCAGTGGATACAGACTCAGTAGTCCTGGCTCAAGGACTGAGGCAGTTGAGTAGTTCTGCAGCTATATCCACAACTGAGCAGTCCTATTCAGGATCCACTCTGTTCACCCCGTATGGGGAGGGGGCTAGAAAAGGTGCCCTAAACATAGTCTGCCTCATCTCTCTCCCTGACTGGATTACCACATCCAGTGGGGTCACCACTTAGCAGCTGCAAAAGACAATTGAATTTTGGAACATGAAATATATGGACATTGCTGGACAATGCAGACAATGAACGTCCTGAACGCAGGACTGCCATCATCGTGAGGGAGTTGAGATGTTTTAATATTGACATAGTAGCACTCCAAGAAACTCGAAGAGCAGGAGAAGAACAACTGAAGGAAGAAAAAAGAGGTTATACCTTCTTCTGGAAAGGACTGCCTGAACAAGAACGACAAATATATGGAGTAGGCTTTGCTATTAACAATAATCTTGTGAAGCTCTTGTCAGAAGTTCCTATTGACATTAATGAACGGCTCTCAACTCTCCGGTTAAAACTCGCCAAAAACCAGCAGGCAACTATTATAAGTGCTTATGCACTTATGAAGACACCAAGGAAATTTTTTATAACCAGCTGGACACCATCTTATCAGAGATACCTAAGGAGGATAAAATTATCCTCTTGGGTGATTTCAGTGCAAGAGTTGAGCGTGATTTTGATTTATGGCCAGAAATCATTGGGAAAGAAGGAGTTGGCAATAGCAACCTGAATAGAATTCTACTTCTGACTAAATGTGCAGAGCATAATCTTGTTATTACAAACACACTCTTTCGTCAGTAAAATAAATTTAAAACATCATGGAAGCAGCCTCGGTCAAAACACCGGCATCTCCTGGAATACATAATTGTCTGTGCCAGAGATTATCGTGATGTACACCTCACTAGGGCCATGATGAGGGCTGATGACTGCTGGACAGATCACCAATTAATTCGATCCACTATAGCCATTAATATTGTTCCTCAAAACAGGCTCCAAGGAAGAAAACCAAGCCATAAAATGAACATCCATGCCCTTCAAGATCCTATTAAGCGAGCCTGCTTTCAAACAACTCTCAAGAAACATCTACCTACGGAACTCCCTGAAAAGGTTGAGGAACACTGGATTAAACTGAAGACATCCATTATTGCAGCATGTGAACAAACTATTGGATACCAAACTAAGGAACATCAGGACTGGTTTGATGAGAATGATAGTGAGATTGAACATATAATCGACAAGAAAAGAAAAGTCTTCCAGATATGGCAGAAAGACATTAACTGTGCTGCTAAGAAGAAAATCTATGCCAGTGCAAAGGCTGAGGTCCAAAGAAGAACTAGAGAACTTAAGAACGCCTGGTGGATAAAGAAAGCTCAAGAAATCCAGCACTTTGCAGATGCTCATGATGCACGGGGCTTTTTTAATGCCACAAACGCCATCAATGGACCAACAAATTACGGTACAAATCCCTTATGTTCAATGGATTGTAGCAAAATTCTTAAGGATAAAGAGTCTATTGCACTTCGCTGGAAAGAGCATTACCACGACCTCCTCAGTCACTCACAGAGAAGCTCGGAGGGTTGTAACAAGATCCAGGGCCTTTTCAGTGGTTGCCCCCGAATTATGGAACAGTCTCCCCGATGAGGTGCGCCTGGCACCTACACTTTTATCTTTTCGGCGCCAGGTTAAAACCTTTTTATTCTCCCAGGCATTTTAATCTATCTTTAGCTTTTAATGTATAGCAGATTGTTAACTGTTCAATATGTATGTTTTTACTGTTTTTGTGATTTTACTGTATTTTATCCTATGCTGTGCACCGCCCTGAGAGCCTTTGGGCTGCGGGCGGTATATAAATCGAATATAATAAATAAATAAATAAATAACTCTATTGTGGCTGATGAGGTCTTCTCGCAAATTCCACAACAACAAACTAGAGATGAGCTAGCAGTATCCCCTAATTTGGATGAAGTCAGTAAAGCCGTCAATCAAATGAAGAATAACAAAGCTAGTGGACCTGATGGGATTCCTGCTGAAGTCTTTAAAGAAGGTGGGCCTGAACTTACACAACAACTTCATAAGCTCATCGAAAAAATCTGGATGAGGGAGGAGGTCCTGGAAGACTTTAGGGACGCCATAATTATCACCCTTTTAAAGAAGGGTGATAGAACAGATTGTGGGAACCATCAAGGTATCTCTGTACTTGCTACCGCAGGTAAAAGCCTTGCAAGGATCCTTGCAAATTCCCTCTTACCAATCTCAGAGGATGTCCTCCCCGAATCTCAAAATGGTTTCCACCCTTCCAGGGGGACAGTGGACATGATCTTCAATGTTCGACAGCTTGAAGAAAAATTCTGGGAGCAGAATCGACCTTTATATGTGGTTTTTATTGATCTGACTAAAGCCTTTGACACTGTGAATCGAACCACTCTCTGGACCATTCTTCTGAAACTGGATGCCCTGATAAATTTGTGAATATTTTGTGACTCCTTCATGACAACATGACAGCAACAATTTTGGACAACAATGGCTTTCAGAGCGATCCATTCAGAGTCGGATCAGGCATAAAACAGGGGTGCTCCAACCTTATTTGCTATCTTCATAGGTATGCTTCTACACCTTATTGAGGGGAAACTTCCTACTGGTGTGGAAATCATATATCGAACAGATGAAAAGCTTTTTAATCTCAGTAGGCTGAAAGCAAAAAGTAAGGTAATGTCAACCTCTGTTGTAGAACTTCAATATGCCAATGATAATGTAGTCTCTATAGAGAAAGGTCTTCAAACTATCCTAAATGCCTTCACTGAAGCATATGGAAAGCTTGGGCTCTCACTTAATATTAAAAAAACCGAAGTGCTTCATCAACAGGTACGAACTAGTCCCTCTGTAGCACCATCAATCCAGCTTTAATGGTGTGACGTTGGAGAACGTTGATCACTTCCCCTATCTTGGCAGCCATCTCTCTGTAAAAGCTGACATTGATGCTGAAATTCAACATCGTCTGAGCTCTGTGAGTGCCGCATTCTCCTGAATGAAGCATAGAGTGTTCGAGTATTGGGATATTCGCAGGGAGACCAAAATGCTTATTTACAAAGCCATTGTACTACCAACCTTACTAAATGCCTGTGGAACATGGACCATTTATAAATGCCACTCCCAACTTCTTGAAAGATTCCACCAATGCTGCCTCCGGAAACTTCTGCAGATTACTTGGGAAGACAGATGGACTAATGTTAGCGTTTTGGAAGAAGCAAAGACTACAGGTGTTGAAACAATGATCCTTCAAGGTCAACTTTGTTGGACCGGCCATGTTGTTCGAATGCCTAATCACAGTCTTCCAAAGCAGCTACTTTACTCCCAACTTAAGGATGGAAAATGGAACATTGGTGGGCAGCAAAAGAGGTTAAAGATGTTCTTAAAGCGAATCTAAAAAAATGAAACATGAACATCGACAACTGGGAGGTCTTGGCCCATGAATATCCCAAATGGAGGTTGGCTATTATCAAAGGTGCTGTGGACTTTGAAGAAGCACGAATACAAGGAGAAGAGGACGAACGAGCTAAGCGGAAGGCATGTCAAACAAATTCTCATCGTGACCATCTTCCATCTGGAAACCTATGTCCTCACTGTGGGAGGCTGTGTGGATCCAGAATTGGCCTCCACAGTCACTTACGGACCCACTGTTAAAGACCTTATGTTGGAAGACAATCTTACTCGGCCACAAGTGATTGCCAATGAAATGAAAATCTCGATTCTGCACAGGCATATATGGACATTTTCTGGATGTAGCTTTGGGATCAAGGCATGCCTATTAATGCTTGCCTGAGCCATTTATTCTTTCATTGAAAGCTTTCAGTAAACTGAGCCCATAGCCTGTGGGTATATATTGCAACAGAGTGAAGAAATGAGTAGTCTGATAAGACTGGTGGTTGAAAGAATAAAGAAACCTAAGGTTTATTACTCCTAGGAAATTAAGTCATTCTGAGTACAGGCACGTATGTGGCCCTGGCTATGGGCAAAGTCAAGCTTTTGAGTCTGGTATTTCTGGGGATCTCTCAAAAAAGGATGAAACTATTCAACAGATTAAACTTCATTCATGTAAGTTAACATACTCTCTGGATGGAGGAGTGATAGGGAAGGTCACTTCCTTTCCCTTCCCCTGGTCTGGACCTCATGTCCTCTCCACCAGTGTTTATGTGTGGGAATTGGCTGGCACTATCCACCTTTCCCCCCCAAATGCCTCACCTAGAAATGTGGCTTTCCCAATTATCAAGGAAGTGAGATGAGGCCTGTCACTACTTTCTCCTCCCCCTCCCCCAATCTGGTAAAGCAAACACACACACACAGATACACCTCCCTCTGTCTCTCACTCTTACTCTCTTGTGCACAGACACAGACAACATATTGAGCAAATCTACCTGCCCAACAATAAAGAAGTGCATTTTATTTTGCACAATTGGGGGCCTTCTCCTTTGTTTTATCAGAGATGGGACAACAATAAGGTCAGCAGAATAGAAGATGGACAGATGAGACTCATGGGGTTTTAAGATGTTCCCCCTCCCCCGCTTTAGACAGTAGTAGTGGGTGAGGTGGTAAAGATGGGACAGTACTGTGTACCTGGCTTTGGGACAGCAAGTGTCACTGCTGCTTATTGAGGCAGGGTGGGAGCAATGCATGCCATGATCATGGCAGTGGAGCCAATCTGCCACTTTTGTCACTTCACCACTACCCTGTCCATACCATGCCTCACTCCTCATGCCTCACCCTCCACTTCTCAATAAGCAGCAGTGACGGTCAGTGTCCAGAAGCCAGACACGCAACTTTCAACTGCCTTCACAACCCCACTGACTGCTATTGGCTTTAAATGCTCCAAACAACAAGCATAATGTTTGCTCCTCCCGTCTTCCAGAAACAAAATGGGAATTTATGCCTAATACAAACAATATAGGACTCCATGATATTCCTATTATGAGTCTCAGGCTCACAGCATCCATTGCTGCCTGAAAGAAACTAAACATCCCAGCAGGCCTTTGAAGTTGTTGCTTTCAACAAATGAGAATATGATAGCCAGTTCCTCATTCACAAAAATTGCCTTGCTTCCAAAACTTTCTGCTATAGAAGCCTATAAGAAACAGCCCCGGGCATGTTCAGAACTTGTATGATTCTGATTGGCTTACTAGGGCCTCATAGCCAATGCCCTCTCTCCTTTGCTAATGTTATTTTGTGCTGTATGCTAATTCCTGTGTTCTGATTGGCTGGATTGCCCATTAGAAAGCAAGAAAAAGGGGGGCTGTAAAACTGCTCCTTCACCCTAGGGGTTGCCTAACTGCAGGTGTTTTTCGTCATAGAGATGGGTGGTAGGGACCATCTGACCAGTAGTGGCTCGTGAGGCAGAGCAGGGTGTTGGACTCAATGGCCTTATAGGGCCCTTCTATGATTCTGTGGGGCACTGTTATTTTGTTGGCTTCCGAACATGTTGGGTTGCTGATGATGATGGAGAGGGAGGGGGGAGGGGAAAGGCACAGGGAGTATGGTGCTGTGCAGTGTGTCCCAAGAGGTGCATAAGATTGGCTCTGCCACACTGCACCAAGCTCCCTGTGCCCCTTCTTTTCCCCTCTCCCTCTTGGTCAGCAGCAGTGCCCTACCATGGCATAGCAATACGTTTGGTGTGGGATGGGCTGAGCAGTGCAAAGAGATGTTTGGCCAGAAATTGGCAGAAATGTCTTTATGAATCTCTCTAAATTCAAAGAGAAGGCTAATGAGTGAGGAGGAAGGACAGGAAAGAGTTTGGCTTTGAGATTTTTATGATTTTGAGATAAACCTTTACATTCTACTTGGTGCATTGGTTGCCCTAGCAGACCAGCCTCCACAGAGCCACAATCCAACACACATTCTTCAGCCCATTCAAATAAATGGCCATGAGCATGCACAACTGTTAGATTGCAACCCTTCTGTTTTAGACTAGAGCTGATTACTCTCTATGCTAGCTTTTAGATGCTGTAAATCTTCTTTCCTTTGAAAGAGTTAAGCATCAGAATTATTATTTTTTTAAATTCCCCACTCTTGGAGCTGCTTTTCATTTTAAAAAATGTCACTAGGGTTAGACACACACTTTTGTATGTAACATTTTGCAAACCCCTAAAGGTCCCAAAAGAAATTCTTATAATTTTTTTAAAGCTGACTTTTCAGTTGAAAGGAGGACATGGACAAACCTAATATTCTAATATATATTTTATAACAATTCAGAGAATAGTGTTATTTTCCTAAACAGACACTGGAGACTTGATGTGCACTGGATTTAACAAAGGCAGCCTATTATTGTTGGAAGCTTCTTTTTGAACTGTAGCTATAAAAACAAAGGAAGATGTCACTATATGAGAACACCTCCATGTATCAATTCCCAGCATAATTTTATTTATTTTATTTGAATGATATATTGTAACTGTAATTTTTACTGCAACATGAAAAAGTTAAAAGCGGAGAGCTCTGAAAAGAACAACATGCAAGAGAGTTAGATGGTCTTTCCATTAGCTGCTTTATTCAGAAAGCCAAGGCCAGCCAACAGGGATATCAGAGAATTCCAACTGAAACAGAAATGGGTGTGGAAATTGGATTAGCTTCTTGCAAATGTAAGTACACTTAAACATGCATAGGACCAAGTGTCAATGGTGAATTAAGAATTTTTTAAACAACTCCAAGTTATCATAACAACTTTTAGGTTTTCCAAATATGAGGGTGGCTTTCTCCCGTGTTCATTTTGGTTGATGTATGCTACAGATGGAGACCATGTATCTAAAAATTTGTGCGTTTTGGTTATACCTTGTGCTAACCAAAGTTTAGTTGTTAATTTTTCCATGAAAGCCATATACCAGAACCTTTGATACTAATGCTCCAAGGTGGCTCCACTTAGATCCTTCCAATAAGTTGCAATTGTAATCCTAGCATCCAATAGTAAGTAGCCTATGAGAGATTTATTTTTGAGATCTTTATTGACTCCTACAAAAAGATTCAGAACTGACATTTGCTACCGGGCCAGGTTCAAGGTTCTAGTTTTAGCGTACAAAGCCCTATACAGCTCGGGACCAGGATATCTGAAAGACCGTCTTACCCCTTACATACCCAGTCGATCACTGGGCTCTGCAGGTGAGGGCCTCCTGCAGATACCAACTTATCAGGAGGTTCGTTCTGCACAACATAGGAAGCGGACCTTTAGTGTGGCGGCACCTACCCTGTGGAATTCCCTCCCTTTGAATATTAGGCAGGCGCCATCTCTGCTATCCTTTCGGTGCCTTTTGAAGACTTTCCTCTTTCAACAAGCCTTTTAGGTTGAGACCTATCCCAGTCTGCGTCTGTGTTAGAATTGCTTAATATGTTTTTTAATAATGTTTTAACCCTTTTAAAAAGTTTTTTTAAAAAAATGTTTTTAATGCTGTTTTGTTTTAATGTATTTTAAGATCTGTTTTTAAGATATTTTAAAGTGTTTTAGTGCTTTGTTTGCCGCCCTGGGCTCCTGCTGGGAGGAAGGGCAGGATACAAATTGAATAAATAAATAAATAAACTGCGAGTTGTGGACTCCTCTTTGGAACCAAGGCTGTGATGTGTTGCATTTCCTCAAAGACTCGAGTCCAGAAAGGCCTCACTCAAGCACATTCCCACCACATGTGATGATAAGTCCCCACCAAGGCACACCCCCTCCAACACGTGGGAGCATGTGCTACATTAACTCTGGACAAGTGAACAGGTGTCAAGTACCAGCTATGTGCCACTTTTAACATAGCTTCCTGTATCTGAGGAGATGTGCTTACAAGTGATTTATTCAATAATATCTTCCACTCCTGTTCATCAATCTCACCACCCCAATCTTCTTCCCATGTCTTTTTAGACCATTCATGCCATCCCCATCAATAAATAATAATAATAGTAAAATTTTATTTGTGAGTCGCCTATCTGGCCGAATTAACAGCCACTCTAGGCGACGTACAACTTCACAGTAAAAATACAATAAAAGCCAATGAGGACCACAACAATAATAATATTACCATATTAAAAATTAACCCACCCCAGAGGTCCCGTAGGCCTGCCTGAACAGCCAGGTCTTTAAGGCCCGGCGGAAACCTATCAAGGAAGGGGCATGGCGGAGGTCAAAAGGAAGGGAGTTCCAGAGGGTGGGGGCCACAATCGAAAATGCCTTCTCTCTGGTCCGCACCAGCCTCGCTATCTTAACTGGTGGGACCGAGAGGAGGTCTTGTGTGGCTGATCTCGTTAGGCGGCATAATTGGTGATGCTGGAGGCACTCCTTCAGATAAACTGGGCCGAAACCGTATAGGGCTTTAAAGGTCAACACCAACACCTTGAATTGGGCCTGGTAAACAACTGGTAGCCAGTGTAGATCTATTAACACCGGAGTGATATGATCACAGCGACGGCTGTTCTTAATCAAACGTGCCGCCACATTCTGCATCAGTTGCAATTTCCGGACCGTTTTCAAGGGTAACCCCACATAGAGCGCATTACAGTGGTCTAAGTGAGAGAAGACCAGGGCCTGTATTACCCCCGGGAGCAGATGGGCAGGCAGGTAGGCTTGCAACCTCCTAATCAGATGTAATTGATACCAAGCTGCCCGGCTCACTGCCGAAATCTGAGCCTCCATGGACAGCTGGGAGTCAAGAATGACCCCGAGGCTGCGGACCTGGTCTTTTAGGGGCAATCTTACCCCATTGAACACCAGGTCTATATCCCCCAGCCTGCCCCTGTCTCCCACAAGCAACACCTCGGTCTTGTCAGGATTGAGCTTCAGCCTATTCCTTCCCATCCATCCACTTATGGATTCCAGGCACTTGGACATGGTGTCCACAGCCAGCTCTGGTGAGGACTTAAACGAGAGATAGAGCTGAGTGTCATCCGCATATTGGTGGCACCGCAGCCCAAATCTCCTGATGATGGCCCCCAGCAGCTTTATATAGATGTTGAATAGCATGGGGGAGAGGATAGAACCCTGCGGCACTCCACAATTGAGAGGCCAAGGGTCTGAGACCTTGTCCCCCAATGCCACCCGTTGGCATCTGTCTGAGAGATAGGAACGGAGCCACCGTAGAACAGTACCCCCTATTCCTAATCCTTCCAGGCGATCCAACAGGATACCGTGGTCGACGGTATCGAAGGCCGCTGAGAGATCCAGGAGGACGAGGAAGGTATATTCTCCCCTATCCAACACCCTCCTCATATCATCCACCCTTGTCCCTATTTCTAGCTGCCAAAATGATATGTTCAAATGGGGAGAGAGCTGCAGTAGCTTGGGCTTTAGTTTCAGGATGAGTTAGGAAGCCTAGAATCTGCCTCCATACCTTGACCGCCTATAGCTGCGTTAAAAGCTTCATGTGTGACCATAACTCTGTTGACATAAAAATCTCAAAGTCTGAAAAATCCTCATTCCCTGCATAATTGCCACAGTAAGTATCTATTTCTATTAAAGACGTTTTGGTGCTAATGCTGATGGATTCGACAATAATTTCTTTCCCCAACAGCTCCAGCTCAGAATCAACATCTTGGTGAACGGATTGTTTTCCCACCCTTTCCATGTGGATTTTGACATGTTCCTGAAGAAAGTCATTCCCAGAGGATCCCCCACTGGGATACATTCTCCAGTACTATCCATCTTTTGATTTTATTGTCTAACATTATGTAGATTAAATAATATAATTGGTTGGCATCATAATAATATTTCAAATGTGGAATACCCCATCCCCCTTTTTTGGTGCGGCAGTATAACAAAAACTTTCTGATTCTAGGTTTTTTATCGTTGAATATAAATTTTTCTATTTCTTTCTGCCAAATCTTGAACTGTTTGTCAGTGACATGTATGAAAGAGCATGAAAGAGGAAGGTAAGTTTAGGTAAGGTTGTCATTTTGACCGCTGCAATTCTAGCTGATAATGGTAATTGTAATTTTTTCCATTACAGTAGGGCCCCGCTTTACAGCGCTTTGCTAATACAGCGGTCTGAATTAGACGCAATTAGAGTAAAGCCCCACTCATACGGCGCTTGTTCTGCTTTTACAGCGGTTTTCCGGCATCATGTGCCATTCTATTCAATGGGTTCCACTTTACAGTGGGGGTCCGGAACATAATCTGCTGTATGAGTGGGGCCCTACTGTATTTAATTCTGTCCTGATTTTGTACCAAATTGGCCTATAGTTGGCAAAAAATAATTTGTTGAGGTTCCTATGCACCTGGATTCCTAAGTAACGCACCTGACCTGAACGTAGACGTATATCCAAGGGGCCCTACCCCTCTGCCTGGGCCTTATCGTGAGGAGCTACAGGCTGAGTCATGCTGCTGCAGGGATGAGACTATGCTGGGACCATCAAGGGGCATGCTTTTCCACCTGCCTTGCCCCCCACCCCTGCTCTTAGTGACATTTTTCTGGGGACTGCCCTTTACCAGGAAGATGAATGCTTTTGGTTTGCTGTTTCTGTTTTTTAGAGATGTTAGGACTTTGTTAGTTTGATTTTTTTTTTTGTAAATTGTATTGTATTTGTATTTTTATTTGTGTGTCAGCAGCCTTGGGGGTCTATTTGGCCGGAAGGCGGCCTAGAAATAAAACATTACATTACATTACATTACATTACAGCTACGAATTGTTTTTGTAGGTTTGATGGTAAGTGGAAACACAAGGCTTCAGACTTCTTCAAATTCACTCTTAATCCAGATACATCAGCAAATTGCTGAAGTTCCTTTTTAATGTACAGGGCAGCCTCTAAGGGGTTAGTCACCAAAAGAGCCATGTCGTCTGCACAGATACTCAGAAGGTGATGTTCTTGGCATGTTTGGATCCCTTTTATATTATTGTTGCTATGAAAAGAAATGGCCAATGACTCTATGGCCAGGATAAAAAGGAGGGGGGAAAGAGGATACCCCTGCTTTATACCTCTGAAAATATTAAATTGTGTAGATTCCATACCATTTACTTGTATTGTTGCTGTAGTTGGGGAGTATATTTTATATAAAAGTTCGATAAATTTGTTACCAAAATTCATTTTATGTATCACTTAGATAAAAAATGGCCAATGAACACAATCAAATGCTTTGTAGATATATAAGCTTAAAATACTTGTGATTTGTTATTTTTACTGTAATGAATTAAATTTAAAATACATCAGATTGGATCTGCAGTTTGTCTTCTGGGGACAAAACCTGTTTGGTCTGGCTGAATTAATTTCTTTATAACTGATATTAATCTATGTGAAAATATTGAGGTAACAAATTTATAATCAATATTTAATAATGTTATGGGTCTGTATGAATCAACCAACGAAGGATTTCTGAAAGGTTTTGGGATAAGCGCAATTCTGGAAGTGGACCATGTTTGGGGCAGGAGATCTTCATGAAGAATACTATTAAACAAAATTAATAATTTGGGTATCAAAATATCTTTAAAATATTTATAGAATTCATTAGTAAAGCCATCTGGATCAGGAGATTTGTTAATTTACATAGAGTTAATAACTGTTCTAATTTCTTCTGAAGTGATATCTCTTACAATTTCCTCTTTCTCTTCCTCCTCCAACTGTCCAAAGACATAAGCCGTTTAAATATTCAGTTATCCTGTCTTTTGGCACCTGATGTTTCTGGTATAAGTCCTTTAAAAAGGACGCGAATGTATGCCCTTTATCCTTTGATGTCCAGGCCATAGTACCATCTGGCTTCTGCACAGTGGATATCCTGACAGCTCTACGTTTCTGCTTAAGCCTATTTGCCAAGAGTCTGGAGCCTTTACTGCCATATTCAAAATATTTTTGTTTTGTATATAACATGTTAACCAGAATTGTATTTGTGGCAAGAAGATCAAATTATTTTCGTTTTGATTCTACCTTTTGAAGAATTCTGGGTGACCCTGTCTCTCCATATCTTTTCAATAAATTTGTTATTTCAGTCTCCAAGATTTGCATTTGTGTATTGCTATTTCATCTAATGTTGTGCAATTCTTTAACACAAACTCCTCTAATTACCGCTTTCATTGCCTCCCATTGACTACCTATTGGCATACCTGGGGTGTCATTCTCCTGAAAATAATTAACCAACACTTCCTTTAACGTGTCTTTACAGGGTGATGAAGTAAGCAGCCATGGATGCAACCGTTGGCTACAGAATCATTCGAAGAGTGCTATCATTAGTTTCTTCTCAAAATGGGGAGGTAAAGAGCGTGGTATCACATGGCTTGGTCCTGACCCAATCCTCTTCAACATTTTTAGTAATGACTTGGATGAGGAGGTGCTGGGAATGTTTATCAAATTTGCAGGTGACACAAAATTGAGAGGAAAATGACACGAAATTCAAAGGGATCTTTGACAGGTTGGAGCATTGGGTTGAAAACAACAGAATGAAATTTGACAGGGATAAGTGCAACATTCTACACCTAGGAACAAGAAACCAAGTGCACAGTTATAAGATGGGACACACTTGGCTCAGCAATACTACATGTCAGAAGGATCTTGGAATTGTTGTTGATCACAAGCTGAATATGAGCCAAAAGTGCAATGTGACTGCCGAAAGGCAAATGCTATTTTAGACTGCATTAACAGAAGTATAGTTTCCAAATCACATGAAGTACTAGTTCCCCTTTATTCAGCATTGGTTAAGCCTCATCTTGAGTACTGTGTCCAGTTCTGGACACCGCACTTTAAGAGGGATGCAGACAAACTGGAACAGGTTCAGAGGAGGGCAACAAGGATGATCAGAGGACTGGAAACCAAGCCCTATGAGGAGAGACTGAAAGAACTGTGCATGTTTAGCCTTGAGAAGAGAAGACTGAGGGGAGATATGATAGCACTTATCAAGTATTTAAAAGGGTGTCACACAGAGGAGGGCCAGGATCTTGTCTCAATCATCCCAGAGTGTAGGACACAGTATAATTTGCTCAAGTTAGAGGAAGGCAGATTGCAGCTGAAATCAGGAAAAACTTCCTATTAGAGTAATACAATAATGGAACAATTACTTAGGGAGTTGGTGGGCTCTCCGACACTGGGGGCACTCAAGAGGCAGCTGGACAGCCATCTGTCAGGTATGTTTTAAGTTGCATTCCTCCATTGAGCAGGGGGTTGTACTCAATAACCTTATAGGCCCCTTCAAACTCTACTATCTATGATTCTATGAACACTTGGAGAGACTTGTGGGGGCAGGGAAGATGTGAAGGAAATAGACTATTCTGATATATAAGAATAAATCTTGCATATACGTTTATTTGGGAATTATGGAGTTAACTTATTAAACTTGCCCTGCCCAGGGATCAAGTTGGGAGGTGATATAATTATAATTGAGGATGGGGCAGATTACATGTATGCTATGTCTGGAGCTGGGAATTGATCCATTAACTTCCTTGAACTTGTGTATTATGGGACATGTGAGCTGGGCTATATCTGCCAACATTTTGCTTTGGTATTTAGATCAAAGTTGGATCACAGAATGACAGAGTAACATGTGGCTGGTCTAGATAGGGAAACTGGATTTGCATTTAACCTTCACTATTTTGGCCCTCTGTTCCAAAAGGGAGGATAGCTATGTATGTAAATGTTCCTATGTTAAACTTTCCCCCCTAAAAACTATTTTCTATCTTGTTAGTAAACTTTTAACTTTGTTTCATAAAAATGGTGTGATCTCTCTTTATACACCACCCATGTCTACAAGCCAGATCACACACTACTATGAGTTAATCTTGAGGATACACAAATACAATTTTAGACTGATTGGTAAAAGCAACCTTGCAGAAGAATAACTTTATCTGGTAGTAGAGAAAGGGCTAAAGGGAAAGGTAGGTGAGCACATGGGTACACTTTGTTTGGCTGGGAACTCCCTTTCCCCACACAGCACAGGGATGCTGTGACAGAAACTATACATCTTTCTCCACAGGCAGAGCAATCCAAACTATAGGAATTTATCCCAGGGTAAATTATGCCGCTCTGGCAGAGGGAATACAAGCCACTTGACTTATACCACCCAGTGTAACTTCTGCTGGATTGTTAGATCACATGGCTGAGCTGAATGGAGTTTGGCTGGCCCTTGGAATGCCCCTTTTTCAGGATTTATCTCTGCTTTGGCTCAGCTGACTTCAGCTGAGCCCTGGCTGACCTGGGATGGTGGACTTACACTGGTGTATCTCAGGCTGAGCTGGAATTAGAGTTGATTATGCCGAAGTCTGCCTCTATTTTGTGACTGGCTCTATCACTGTCATTTTGTGACTGGTGGACCTTGGTAATTTTCTGCCACAGGTCCACCTGTGCCAAGCTTCACTCATCCCAGCTAATCTTGGGTTTGGAGTGCTCCCTTAAAGTATCTGGAGCAACAAATTCCGCCTATAATGGGAAAGTTGGGTCACAATACCTCTGTACTTAGCTTGAGGAAAGCTGAATTATGGAAAAGTAGCAAAAGCAATTAGGAGGTACAACACAAGGTCTGAGCGAGTGATATCAATGAGATTAAATGGGAAACCTATTAACATAACCATCATCCAAGTCTACGCTCCAACGTCAAATGCAGAAGAAGAATTGGAGAGATTTTACACAGAAGTACAGGAGGAAATTGATCACACACCAAAACAAGATATGATGATAATCATGGGGGACTGGAATGCAAACGTAGGGAACAGAGAAGAACTAGGAATTGTGGGGAAATGGGGCTTAGGTGACAGAAATGAAGCAGGAGAAAGACTTTTTGAATTCTGTGAAGCCAATGATTTGTTTCTTGCCAACACATTTTTTTAGCAACCAAAAAGACGACTGTACATGTGGACATCACCAGATGGTCAATATAGGAATCAAATCGATTATATAATTGGTAGCAGAAGATGGAGAATTCTATACTTTCTGCGAAAACAAGACCAGGAGCAGACTGAGGTACAGATCATTAACGGATTGTATAGAAAATCAGAGTAAAGCTAAAGAAGAACAACAAAGCACTCATAATGCCAAAATACAATTTAAATAACATCCCAGAAGAATATAAAGATCAAATAAGGAACAGGTTTGAGGCTTTAAACTTAGTTGATAGAGAACCAGAAGAACTATGAACTGAAGTTCAGCATTATCAGGGAAGAATGCAAAAAGACAATACCTCTAGTTAAAAAGAGAGAAAGACTTCAATGGATGATGGAAGAAACTCTTAAAATGGTTCAAGAGAGAAGGAAAGCAAAAGCCAAAGGAGATAGAAACATGGTCAGAACCCTAAATACGACTAGTATGTAGGGACAAAGAAAACTATTACAATGATTATTGTATAGAAATAGAAAAGGACAACAAAATGGGAAGAACAAGAGCCCTATTCGAAAAGATTAAAGAAATGAAAGGGAAATTTAAACCACGAGTAGGGATGTTGAATAATCAGCAGGAGAACACACTGACTGACCGAGATGAAATAAAAGGAAGATGGAAGCAATACACTGAAGAACTCTATAAAAGAGATGCCAGGATGACAGATTCATTCACAGAGGAACCATATGATGAAGAACCAGAAATTTTAGAATGTGAGGTGAAAGCTGCTCTTAAAATTCTTGGAAGAAACAAATCACCAGGAATAGATGGCATACCATTAGAGTTGCTACAAGCTACTGAGACTGAATCTGTCCAAATTTTGACAAAAATTTGTCAAGAAATATGGAAAGCTAAACAATGGCCCACAGACTGGAAGCGTTCAATATATATCCCAATTCAAAAGAAAGGGGATCCCAGAGAATGCAGTAATTATCGAACTATTGCCTTAATATCCCATGCAAGTAATGCTCAAGATTCTACAACAAAGGCTCTTACCATATATGGAGCGAGAAATGCCAGACGTCCAAGGTGAATTTAGAAAGGGAATATGCACCAGAGATCATAGATCATGAAAAACTATGGAATGCTTTAAAAGAAATGGGAGTGCCACAGCATCTGATTGTCCTGATGCTCAAACCTATACTCTGGACAAGAGGCTACTTGGAAAGCGGGATTGGACCAAGATGAAGGTGAGAAAATTGGAGGGAGAAACATCAATAATTTAAGATATGCAGACAATACTATACTGCTAGCAGAAACCAGTCATGATTTGAAACGAATGCTGGTGAAAGTTAAAGAGGAAAGCACAAAAGCAGGACTACAGCTGAACATTAAAAAGACTAAAGTAATGACAACAGATGTCAACTTTACAGTTGACAATGAGGACATTGTCAAGGATTATCAATAACTCGGCACAGTCATTAACCAAAATGGTATTCCCGATCTCTATGTATGAATGTAAAAGTTGGACAGTGAAAAAGGCAGATAAGAGAAAAATCAACTCATTTGAAATGTGGTGCTGGAGGAGAGCTTTGCATATACCATGGACTGTGAAAAAGACAAATAATTGGGTGTTAGAACAAATTAAACCAGAACTGTCACTAGAAGCTAAAATGATGAAACTGAGGAAGGCCAAACAAGAGATGGATTGATTCCATAAAGGAAGCCACAGACCTGAACTTACAAGAACTGAACAGGGTGGTTCATGACAGATGCTGTTGGAGGTCATTTTAGCTTCTAGTGATAGTTCTGGTTTAATTTGTTCTAACACCCAATTATTTGTCTTTTTTGCAGTCTATGAGAGCCAGTGTGGTGTAGTGGTTAAGGTGTTGGGCTACAACCTGGGAGACCAGGGTTTGAATCCCCACACAGCCATGAAGCTCACTGGGTGACCTTGGGCCTGTCACTGCCTCTCAGCCTCAGAGGAAGGCAATGGTAAAACCACCTCTGAATACCTCTTACCATGAAAACACTATTTGTAGGGTTGGCATAAGTGGAATCGACTTGAAGGCAGTCCATTTCCATTTTCATGGTGCATGATATCTGCAAAGCTCTCCTCCAACACCACATTTCAAATGAGTTGATTTTTCTCTTATTCACTTGTTTCACTGTCCAACTTTCACATCCATAAACAGAGATCGGGAATACCATGGTCTGAAGGATCCTGACTTTGGTGTTCAGTGATACATCTTTGCATTTGAGGATCTTTTCTGGTTCTCTATAGCTACCCTCCCCAGTCCTAGCCTTCTTCTAGTTTCTTGACTATTGTCTCCATTTTGGTTAATGACTTAAGGTATTGATAATCCTTGACAAGTTCAATGTCCTCATTGTCAACTGTAAAGTTACATAAATCTTCTGTTGTCATTACTTTAGTCTTTTTGACGTTCAGCTGTAGTCCTGCTTTTGTGCTTTCCTCTTTAACTTTCATCAGCACTCGTTTCAGATCATGACTGGTTTCTGCTAGTAGTATGGTATCGTCTTCATATCTTAAATTATTGATATTTCTGCCTCCAGTTTTCACACCTCCTTCATCTTGGTCCAATCACACTATCCATGTCATCTGTTCTGCACGTAGATTAAACAAATAGGGTGATAAAATACACCCCTGTCTCACACCCTTTCCGTTGGGGAACCAATTGGTTTCTCCATATTCTGTCCTTACAGTAGCCTCTTGTGCAGAGTATAGGTTGCGCATCAGGACAATCAGATGCTATGGCACCCTCATTTCTTTTAAAACATTCCATAGTTTTTTAGTGTTTTTGTTTATTTCCCACCCTGGCTCCTACTGGGGGGAAGGGCAGGATATAAATTATTATTATTATTATTATTATTATTATTATGAAGAAGAAGAAGAAGAAGAAGAAGAAATGGCCACTCTAGGAAATGGGATGCTGATCTAAGTGAATGTTTGATCTAATCCAGCTGTTCCCCCCCCCCTTATGTTCCTATCACCCATGCTTTTCTAGATGACCAGTCCAGACTTGCCATATGTTTAGGCTTAAATCTGATCATTCGGTGTTTCTTGTACAGAAACTACTGTCAGCTCTGGCCACAGACCACCTCAGCTATGGCCTTGTTGGGAAGCATGTAATCTTTTATCTTCTGAAACTTGATGTTCCCAACACAGTGGTTCCATTTGACATTATACATCCTTCCTAAACACCTGCTAGCAAATGCATCAAATCTTTTCTTGTCCGCTTGCGTAATGCTCCAGGTCTTTGCAGCACCAAGCAAAGCTGACACCACACAGCTGTTATGGAGTCTTTTTGTTTGTTTGTTTGTTTTGTGGACATGTCACTACTTCACACTTTTGCTCTTTGATTCATCTCTCTTCACCTTTGGCCAGTCACGCTTTTTGACGTCACCATACTAAGAATAAAAATTAGCCAAAAACATCTAGTGGACATTAAGAAAGGGAGTTGAAGGCAAACCTACCAAATTTGCACATCCGGAAAGAATACATAAAGTGAAACACAAAATCCTTTGAAATTTGGACCTCTACACAATTTTGCAATGCAGTTTTCCAGCCAAGATATATGTACAAAAATGCATATACTAGGGTAAAATGTGCATTAAAAACCATACATTTATGAAAATACTCAAATGCATCATATATGGGGACATTGCTTTGCAAAAATGTGTAGATTAGTCAAAATTGCATACAAAATGTGTTTGTTAGGAGAAAATGCTGGTGAATTTTTACGAGGATTTTTAAAAAATTATAAACAAATTGCAAATTGCTGTAGAAATGTGAAGAACTTAATTTAAGCTTGGAAAAATGAAAAACTGAGAGAATGGAAACTGACAAATCTGTCCATCCCTACTATACATTTACTAGAATCTCTTTTAATGATGGGGTGCAGTATGCCAATAAAGTGAAAAATGTCCAGAATAAATAGATCTACTGATAGAGAAAGATTCATATATGATAAAATGTATACATTGTTTAAAATGTATATACATTTTTTGAAGTACTCATTCAGACACTGGCAATATTTTGAGTTCAGCCGTTTTGAAGTCACTAATTGCAATCCATTACTGAAGAGGGAAAATCTAGAGAAAGATATATTTATGTACAGGTTTCATTTTAGAAAGTAAAATGTCAGAACCTCTTAATGATATATTTTTACTGATTTTCCTACCATTCACAGTGTAAGTTAACAGTAAAATAACAATAACCAGCTTCTTTCATTTTACACACATTTTCACTTCAGAATTTGACAGAATTGAGGCAGACAAAATAATAAACCAAAGAATGCTTTGGTTAAATGCCTACCCAATTTTGGATTAAAAGATTGTAATCATAATTTAAATGTAATGCTCCTTGCCTTGTTTTTGACATGTTTTCCTTGTATTCCTTATGGGGGGAAATGTTAAATGTATCCCAAAATGAGGATTATTATATTAAAAATGTTCTTTTATTAATTGTGCAAATTATTTACCTTTAACTGTATTATGGAAATCTATATTATAAAAATATAGTATTTTATTATATTCTACATTAAGAAGGTGTAAGGAAACATTTAGCAAATAAAATAATACCTCCTGTTATGAGAGAGAACATGCATATTTATTGAAAAGCAAGTTCTGTTGTAGGAGATTTACTTGCAAGTCAGTATGCCTTAGTGTGAATTTATCTCGACACTGAATTCATTTTGATGTATACATATTAATGCAGCTACACAAAAATTGTGTCTTCTTGTGCCATTGGAAAAATCCCCAAAGCCACCATAAGGTTAGTCCTTTTAGGACTAACTAAAATGCCATAAAATAGTAAGCAAGCTTTTGGTTCTTGAAACTGAATGTTAAGCAAAATAGCAAAGGCAGTGTGGGGGGTGGGGGAAGCTGGGCATGATGGGAAAGTCTTAGTCTGCAGTCTGTCATGGTCTTTGAGTGCAGGTCTTAGGTAGATTTAATGAAGGTCAAACTAGATGTTTATATTAAATCTTTAGCTAGGAACTACATGGGCAGCCCCAAACTAATTGCAGAGTGTGGATGTTTAACTCTTCCCTCTCTAGCCACAACTCCAATGAAAATTGTTCCTGTGCTGCGATTAACATGGGGGGTGTTCCCCTGGGGGGGGATGTTTATGAGATTGCTTTCCCTGGAGAGGGAAGAGTTGAATTTTCCCTTATGTTTTTTTTTAAGCCATAGTTCAAGTTAGCTACACATTTAGCATAATCTGTAATTTGGCCCTGAGGCAAAACATTCAGGTTACACCAAGGGCCACTGGAACAAAGTAAGAACTGTGGCTGTCTCCCCATTTTAAATGAATAAATAGATAAACACTGTGATTGCTTGGAACTGTTTCGAACATGCAGAACACACAGAGTCCTTTTAAGGCAGAGACAAGTAAAAAGAAATGTGGGTCTTGCAACTGTACATGTAACACATGTTGATACGATGTAAACCTATTTAGCTGAATTATCTGACCTGGCCAAGCCCTCGAAAAGTTTTGAATCAATTTCTCTCTACTTTTTGTATACATGGAATATGGAGTACAGAGAAACAAACTTTCTGAATCTTCCTAGCTCCACATATACAATAAATAGTGCACTGTTAGATATTAATGGTATTGTCCCGCAAGTTCAGGCCATCATTTGACATTTCAGTGTGCAAAAATATAAACCTTCTGCAGGAATGCAGAAGTTGAATTGTGAAAATAGCTTTCAAAAATATCATCAGCTGTAACTGATTCCATATCTTGAATTTAAAAAAAAACCCACAGAAAACACAGTCGATCTTTAATATTTTTTCCCCATCAGGTCTGGACTCTTATATTTAGGATATTGATATCAATGGCTGCATTTAAAGGTCATGTTGGCTTGCCCAATTATTTCTAGATTTAGTATTGTTTTGTTCCTGATTAAGTATTATTAATAATAATAATTAATTGCTTTTTTTTAGAAACATGAAACTCAAAGCAACTTACAAAAACAAGTATTATCCATTTGTAAAGAGTTTACAGTAATACATGAAAGCTGACATATGAAATGTCACAGGCATACTTGGTGTACCAAGGAAATATATAAATATATTTTGAGGTGTTTCAGTTGTTTTTTCTTTATGATTCCTCCAAGCAATTTCACTCTGTGCTTGCTACGTTCTCAACACTGAGGGAAGCTAAGTGACAACTCGAAGCACCTTAGGGGGAGGGCTTTCCAAAGTAACTAAAGCTATGGACTAATTCAATAACTTGCCCATTATTTAATCAGGATGTGGGGGAGAAATTCAATTCAATGCATATTTCAAGCCGAATCTATCAAATCTGTACTTTCCAAAACTGTATGAAAACAAAACATAGCCATGTTTCCAAATTTTGCAATGCCGTTTTCCAACCAAACACTGTTTGCACAAATGTATATATTGGGGGAAATGTGCATAAAGATGAATATATTAGTGAAAACAACATACAAAAATGCATTATATTAGGAGCAATTGCTTGCAAAAATGTGTATACTCAAATCTGTGTGCAAAAAGTGTTTATTAGGATAAATTTGCACCAAAATGCTGAAGAATTTTTCATGACAGTTTTTTAAAAAAAATATCGCAAATTGCTGTAGAAATGTGGAGTACTAAATTCAAAGTTGTGAAACTGAGAAACTAAGAAAACAGAAATTTACAGATGCTTCCATCCTTACCTGAGGTACACAGGGTGATTTCCAAACAGAACTACCATAATTTTTGCACAGTTGATCCCTAACTGTTATTTTCTGAAAAATTAACCTCACACTGGCCATCTGAAGCCTAGTTGTGAGATGACAAAACAGCAATGTATCATTGACATACAACACAATATTAATGTATAAACTCAGCACAGGGAAATAATTTGGGAGCTGCTTTCTCTGCCTTTTATGGACTAACAGAGAGCTGGTCCTTGTTTTCCAGCTCTGATTCTTGGTATATGGAGTTCTCTTATCAAAGTGAAAAAACTTATGTCACAGAAGTTACTAATAAAGGCAGAAGCAGAAAGATCAATGAAATAATGTCATGCTTATTTATGCTTTGTCAATCACACATTTACTAATATATCAACTGCATTTTTGTGGGTCACCTCATCAAATACAGTGACGAGTTGGGGTCTTTTTGTATCTAAAGAATTACTTCTAAATGTTTATATCAATGTTTTAATTAAACGTTCCTTGTTAAAATGTTGTAGACATACCAAGGCTGAGAGATCCTTTTTTAATTCTGATAATGGAAATGGAATATAATTACTTCCACAATTCAAAATAAATTATAATTGCTGGATATCCAACATTTAATTTCTGGGTGATATTCTGCAAAATACCAAACATTAAACAAAAAAAATTGAAGCAGGCTGACAAATTTGAACTAATGATAATTAAAGCAACAAGCTCAGTAGAGATTAGAAATGAGATATCTGTAACAATAATTTTAATATTCAATTTTAATTATGTTTGATTTTAGAAGGAAATGTTACTGCGTTCTCTTTTTAAAAATTCTAAATATAGGTTAAAATGGTAATATTTACTGGTGGGTAATTTTTTCAGATTGGCTTATGGGCACAATTAAAAGTGATTAATATACATTAATATTTATTTGTTAGCATCCATATTAATGTAATTGTAATACCAATAATATACAATTTCTTCAAAAGTATAAATATGAAGATGGTTAATGCACCACAATGCCTACTTTTGGGGAGATTTCTCTAAAATCTTGACATTTTCATAACCATTTATCATCCCATAATATATGTTGTATGAAGAAAAAAGTTTCAGTGTACGAAACAAAAGATTGCTTCACAGGGAAAATGCACAACTAGCAGCTTCCTAGCTATTATACTGGATCCCAAGTCAGAAAAGTGTACTTAGCACTGACCCCAATATAGGGAAGGAAATAGGTTTCTTTGCCCCAACGGCACACACACAAATATGCCACTGCAGCCAACCAAGCCTGCATTTTTGGAAGAAACCCAATACAGATATCCATACACCCACTCCCATGCTCATTGCAGCCTTTCATCTATTGACAGAGGCCCCTTCTCAAGAATGAGAGAGGGAAGAGATCTTCCAATGTTTTGCAGAATGTTTGCAGATCTGTGGATTAAGGTGACTGAAGGAATGGAAGCTTGCATAGATGCATGATTTTGTGGACAGTGGCAACTGAATTCTTCTTAAAAAGAATGTTGTCTCTGCACTCTGTTCATTCTTAACCATATCAGTAAATTATGTTTTTGTATATACTTCACATACGTATGATGCAGTTCACAGAATAATCTATATATGAAAGACATAGGTAGTTTATGGGTTCCATGAAGGAAGAAAGGCAGGATATGAATGTAATCGTCTGTAATCAAATTTATAGGTGACAATGACACCAGGATGACAATGACATCATGAGACAAAGTAAAAGAAGAGAAGCAAAATGGGAGGCAGAATGATCCTTGGAACTCAATCCACTGGGAAGATCACCTATATGGGCAGAATCCAATACTGTACAGACTCTTGCTAGTACAAAAGGACTTCACCTCCCTCTTTCCCCACTCCAGCACAGTACATCTCTTTCCCCCCGCCCCAACTGCTTTAGAGTGGATTTGGAGGGCACATGGAGGGCTGCAGGTGGGTAGGAGGTCCATTCTGCATTGATTACAATCTTATTTATGGAGATCCCATTGAAATGCATGGGAGCTGAGCAAAGCTCAATAGTAGCTTGCTCAGCTTCTAATCATTTTGCTAAGAGTTCAAGAAAATAGATATGTTCCTCTTCATTATTGTGAGGAAATCTGATCTGGGCTTTCCACCTCAGGAACCAGAATATCCTATTTAGACCTTCAATTATAAGAAAAACTCTCTGGAATTCTTTTTTGCTTAATAAATATTTTCTGTAATGATTTAACAGAGGCTAATGATTCCTTTCTCTTAATAAAACCCTGTTGGGAGAAATCTGAGTCTGTTATTTAAGATGAAAATTTGATTTGTCATCTTTGTTCTTCTGAGGCTGTGATTTTGTATTGTTTATATCTTGCACCACTTTACTGGTTGGGTGACCATAATAAACATTTGATTAAGATGTTTCTTTTTAAAATCTCAATAACTGTCCTTATATGATTGCTCCCGTTCTAGCAATTTTAGCATTGGACAAAGTGGGCAAAAGCTCATGCTTTGAAGCAGGGGTGGGCAACCTGCAGTCAGAGGGTCACACACAACCCTCAGCCTAATTTAATATGAATGGCAGCAAGGTTGGCCACTGTGAAAATGGGATGCTGGACTAGATGGGACTTGGCAAGACTTTTCTTATGTTCTTTTGAAGGGGAAATTGTGGAAAAGGTGTGTGTGTGTGTGTGTGTGTGTGTGTGTGTGTGTGTGAGAGAGAGAGAGAGAGAGAGAGAGAGAGAGAGAGAGAGAGAGAGAAGGGGTACTCTGTCCACTTTTGGTTCTGATCCCACACATCATATGCTTCAGTTCTGCCAATCACTGACTCCAGCCCCCAACTACGGCCAGCACAGGGTATACATGTCTCCTTTACAGAGGACAGTCCTCCCCAGCCCATGTCTGGTTTAAAGATGAAGGGACCATAAAAAGGGAGAGCTTTTTTAAGGGACTTGAAGTTGTCCATCAGTAGTTAGCAGCACCTTGTCAATCAACTGAGCAGGCACACAAGTTAATTGGTGTCTTCTCCACTATGATGAGATGTATTGCATTTCTGTTTAAATTGCAGTATTTATTTCTAAATTTGCATCTTTTACATATAAATTGTTGTTGTTGTGTGCCTTCAAGTCGATTACGACTTATGGCAACCCTATGAATCAGCGACCTCCAATAGCATCTGTCGTGAACCACCCTGTTCAGATCTTGTAAGTTCAGGTCTGTGGCTTCCTTTATGGAATCAATCCATCTCTTGTTTGGTCTTCCTCTTTTTCTACTCCCTTCTGTTTTTCCCAGCATTATTGTCTTTTCTAGTGAATCATGTCATGATGTGTCCAAAGTATGATAACCTCAGTTTCATCATTTTAGCTTCAAGTGATAGTTCTGGTTTAATTTGTTCTAACACCCAATTATTTGTCTTTTTCACAGTCCATGGTATATGCAAAGCTCTCCTCCAACACCACATTTCAAATGAGTTTATTTTTCTCTTATACACTTTTTTCACTGTCCAACTTTCACATCCATAAGTTTAAATTACCACATGCAAATTAGTGTCTTCTTTCGTCTTCTTCTGTGGTGATACAAATCCTCTTTTTCGGCAATGCAAAACTGGGCACCATATGCCAGCATGTGTCCTTGATAGCTTGTATTTACTGACACAATTATCTTTAATATCTCATCTTAATATTTTTATTTCATTCTATTTATTTATATGGTTTCTTACCTGCTCTTTACCATAAGATCCCAGGGTAGGTTAAAACCACAATATATTAAAAAATGTAAATGTACTGCCTTCAAGTCAATTCCGACTTATGGCGACCCTATGAATAGGGTTTTCATGAGGCTGAGAGGCAGTGACTGGCCCAGGGTCACCCAGTGAGCTTCATGGCTGTGTGGGGATTTGAACCCTGGTCTCCCAGGTCGTACTCCAACACCTTAGTCACTACACCACAATTTAAAAAACAGATAAAACAGTTACAAGTATAAAAACAAGTAAAACTGTTCCAGCTGGAACAGAAGGGTAAAAATTCAGCAAAAGAGATGGGCCTAACAAAACAAAACAAAACAAAACTACCTTAACTGTCAAAGGTCAGGGTAAAGCAGTGTGTCTTCAACATATGATGAAAGCTCTACAACAGAAATGCTAAGCGCACCTCTGTGTTGGAAAGAGAGTTAATAATAATAATAATAATAATAATAATAATAATAATAGTATTTTATTTATTGGTCGCCTATCTGTCCAGGTTAGTGGACACTCTAGGTGACTTACAATAATAAAAAGCTATACATAATATACATATACAAAAACAAACCACAGTCCTAAACAATTTAAAACCAATTTCCAATTGAAACATCATAAAATTAATCCTCCTTAATCCCACAAAAAATAAAAAAACCTCTTCCAGGCCAGGATTCTCAGCCCAACCCTAATCATGTCTACTCAGAAGTAAGCCCTATTTAGTTCTATGGGACTTACTCCCAGCTAAATGTGTGTAGGATTGCAGCCTTATTATCTTTATAGCACCATACAATATGCAAGAAATTTGGCCTTTTTGCTTTGTGCTTGTCACCACAAGCATAGATTGGGTTTATAGTGTATATCTTGGTTTCATTTGACAAATACGGGCTTCATACACACCACATATTTAAAGCTGATTGTTTTCCCAAAAAATCATGGGAACTGTCATTTACTCCTTACAGAGCTACAATTGGCAGTACCCTTAACAAGCTATAGTTCCCAGGATTCTTGGAGGAAATAATGTGCTTTAAATGTATAGTGTGCACACAGCCTTACTCTCTATAAATTGGCAGATCCTTTACTTATTTTCCTCTTATATTAACTATCTTGAAGTTCTCCACCAGAATTTTATATATTCTAGAGAGAAGTCCTTTAAGGGACTTTTCTGTTTTTTTAAAAAGTCATATTTCTGAATTATAATTTTATTGTAACTTGGCAGTTAGTATTTAATTTTTATAATGATATGGTTTATGTGTAAAATTATTTTATCAACCTGCATCATAATGAATAATAAAATTTTATTTCTTGGTCGCCTATCTGTCCGAATTAACGGACACTCTAGGCAACTCACAACAATAATTAAAATACAGTATAATCGAAACACAATCATCAATTTATCCAACATCAAAACATCAATTAAAACATCAATTAAAATCATTGTCCTCAAGAAAAAATGACAAACGATAATCATATTGATACAAAATATACATATGCCCCTTTTAGATTTCTCCATAATAATATCTAAGTCTAGGCATGTTCTCTTTAGGGACTATATTTGTACTTCAAAAATTATAACTAAAAGATATACAGAAGATGAAAAAAGTAGCTACAATTCTTACACAATATGTGTCTATAACATAGTCTAATCTTCCAATTTTGAATATTATCAATTTATGTGGGCATCTTGATATTCTTATGTCCTGAAACATTTGAGACTGTATATCAAAATATGACCTAAAAATGCCATCAAAAACTATGCTTTGTCAAAAGAATGGTAGAAAAGTTCAACAAGAACTAAGATGAATATTAACAGTATTTGTGAAACAGAAGGCTACAAAAAGCCAGCAATTGCCAGATTATTTTCCTTTACTTGGATATCATATTTTATGGAAACAAAGACAGTAAATATTTAGTATCTGTCAATGTCTTGTAATATCTTGATCTTAAAAAGAAAAAGTGGGTGGGGGAAACGGACAATCCCCCTACAGCAAAAACCCTTATACCAAGAACTAAACAAAAGGATATGGGAAAACACCTATGGCGGGGGGGGGGGGAACTATGTAACAAGCAGGGTCTAAGTACACCAATAAAGGGTCTCCTTGTTCATTTTGCCTATGAACACAACTCAGTATTGTTGTGTGGCAGTCTGAAGTAATATGCAAAAAGACAATTTATTTAACAGTTGCTTTATTAAAAGTGTTTCTTCAGTTCTAGTCTTTAAGGAGTTGTGTAGCCATATGATTAAGGGCTGCAACTTCAGACCCATGAAATATTTTAAAAATCCTGTTTAATATTTTACTCAATTACTTTAGTGGATCAGTGATAAAAATGTTCTTGATATCTTATGGAAATTAAATGTTTTAATTTTCTTTACAAGATTTCTTCCCAGAATTACAGTAGCATACTAATGAGACAGAGCACTGTAATAGCTGCATAGCACCGTCTGGATATTATAAATCTGTGATTTTATAGCAACAATGACCTCAGATGAAGGGACTTTCAGCCAAGATTGTGTCAAAAAGTACCCAAAGGAGATATGTTGATGATGAACATGTACATGCACACATGCCTGAGATCATTATTTTACAGAATGAGGTAACCATGGAGTTACCTGGTCTGCAATGCAGAACAAGCATAAAACAGAATAAGCACAAAATGCTTTCATTAGCTATGTGCAACTTTGCTTTTATTTAAATCATGCATGTTTTTCAAAAGCATATTACGGTGCCAGAACTTCAGAGTCAATCAGAATTACTGTTATTACATTTAAATGAACTGGAACATTGAATAAGAAGAATTAGAATGGGAAAGGAACAGGAGCATTTTGCATTTAAGGTTCAAAATATGACCATCTGCAGTGGCAATATTCAATCTATCACACTAATAAACTGGTCCCCACAGAAATTTAAATGTGCAAAGGCTGGAAGAGAGTAAAGAAATGCTTGAGCACGTTTGGTGAACTCAGCAGACTGATGATTCCACAGCATGAAGCCACATTTCCTTGCTTCTCAGTCCTCATTTTAGACTTCAGAGGTAAAATAACTTGTACAAGAGCAGCAATTTGGGGGGTAAAATTAAAAGGACAATATGCAACATTTGAATGATCTTTTTAGACTAATTACTATTGAAATATAACTGAATAATACAAAATAAGTTCTTGCCATGTATGTTTTTTTTGGGGGGGTAACATTGTTTTATTGAGTTTGTATAACAAGTAATAACATAAAACAATAAACAGAACCCCTCTCCCTCACCACAAATAGCAAATTAGTAATAATTAGTTAAAGTTGCCCTTCCTAGCACTGATTATAAAATGTGATTTGTTTCAGATTAAGCAAGTGCAAAGAACCTTTTCTGGGTGATCTTCGTTTGCCTATTGCAAATTGTTGGGGACTCTGACATTTATAAATCTGATTACATGAATTCTACAAAAAGCATTCTCCACCTTCAGTAATGCATTGGCATTTGTGCTGGGTCAGACATCTTAATCTTAAGCAGCCCAGTACGTAATTCAATTTCTAAAAGACGTCAACTGCTATTGCCAGTGCCTGTCTAGGTTTTCTGCAAGCTTTCCCACTGAGACCCAGGTAATTGCTTTGAGCTTAACGTTTTGCTTTACAATTTTTGGAACTTCACAGCTTTAAGAGCCTCCCAAAGCAATGTGCTTGACATTCCTTCTGTGGAGTTTTCAACTAAATACTTCATTGGTGTTACCTGTATATTTTCCCTTGCTATTTGATTAGAGAGCAATATTGGGCTGAATTGCCACACTGGAAGATGCCATCCTCTCCAAGTGGTCACTAAAGTTCTGGATTGCATGTCATGTTGAGGAGAATGGGATTAGTAAATGCTTGCTTTTCTGCCCTCGTGTGTGTGTGTGTGTGTGTGTTCTCAGTGTTTACTCTTTGGGTGTTCCCAATTAGATCTGTTCCAACCATCAATTCTCCATCCATAAAAGAGTGTACTTGTATTAATTTTCTCAGCAATTTCAGCTGATTTATACTGGGGGCATACCCTGCACCTAATGTGATCAGCTCCTTTCCATTAAGCATTCTCCCTGCAAACACATATCACGTCTATCTTTAGCATTTTCCTTATCACAAAGTCCAATCCATTTTGCATAACCAATACTACCCCTCTAGCTTTTGAAGCCCCAAAGACAATTACTTGTTTCCCAAACCAGGGTGAGCAGTGGTTCTTTCTGTGATACTTTATGAATTTCTTGCAGACAGACTACAGATTGTTTCATGACTTTAAAGTAGTTAGTTATTCTTTTTTTTTTTTTTTTTCAATAATTTTTATTCAAATTTTCATAAAACATACAAGACAAAATCATAAAACATTCAAAGACAAAAAACAAAATCAAAAATAGTTAAACAAAAAGAAAAAAAAAAGAAAAAAAAAAAAAACAAAAATAAAAAATAAAGAGTAAAATATTGACTTCCCATTTGTCAAAGATCAAATCAGTTATAAGTCTATAATATATAGCAATCCTGTCTCTTAAGTCATATTATAAAATCACTTTCCTCCAGTAGTTATCTTACTTAATCATCAAATCTCATAAACATTACTTTATTCTTTCCACAAAAAGTCAAAGAGAGATTTCAATTCTTTAAGAAATATATCTATCAATTTTTTTTTTCCAGATAAGCATATCGATTAATCCATCTCATTACTAATTATGATAATCTTATTGTCATAACCATAGTCAAAATAAACATTTCAATTAATCCATCACATCAGAATCTGTTAGGTTCAGTAATTTCAGTAGCCATTGTTCTATTATCTCTATTAGTTCCATTTTCCATCTTCCATCTTCAGTAGTCTTGTTAAGTCCAGTAATTTCAATATCCAATCTTCCATTATCAGTATTCCATAATAATCTTGCTGTCAAAGCCATAGTCATATAGTAAGAGTCTGATGGGAATTACCTCTATCCCAAATATTTTCTTGCCATCCATTCTGAATAGGTTGCTGAAATACTGCTGTAAAATCATATCTCTGTTCTTTTTTTCAAAATACACTGGGTCATCTCTTAAAAGTTTTTCCATTGTCACATGGCTGCAGTTAATTCCATAGATTTTCTCTATATTGGGCTCCATCACATCATTCCAGTCCAGAAGATAATCCATGCCATTGATAACTTTATCTCTAGAATCTTCATTAATTTCTTCAGAGATAACATTGAGTTCCAAACAATAGATTTTATTTCTAAAGTCCATAGACTCCAAATCTTGTTCCTGTTCCACGTTTGTTCCAATCTCCGGGATCTCCTCTCTCACAGGGACCCCTATTCCAGTCTCCAGGGTCTCCTCTCTCACAGGGACCCCTGTTCCAATCTCCGGGGTCTCCTCTCTCACAGGGACCCCTTCCAGGGTCACCTCTCTCACAGGGACCCTTATATCTTTAATCTCCTGCTTCATTTTACTCAATTCAATTTTCGTTATCTCAATCTCATCCATTATTTTCTGAAACATAGTTATTTCCAGATTCTCAGCCACTTTCTTAATTGCCATTTTAAAAGAAAAATATAGGAAAACCACTTCTTATTTCAGCAACAATTGGGTTAATACTCCAAACTTGGTGACATCACAGTATAAACAGAGCAGACAGCCTTATCTCTCCAATAGTTAAGTAAACAAAATGCAGTTCCCAGGATCGAAACAATTAATGGCAATCGTCAAGAAACAGATTCGTCAAAATAAAATAGACCAAAAAGAGAGTAGTCTCAAAACAGTATAATATTTTTCAAAATAAAAATCTGGAATAGAAATCCCTCTTCTGTGTGTATCTTTAGAATGCAAATCCAGGACAGCTTTTTGCAACAAAAACAGAGATAAGCTATTAATTAGTGCGTAGCAGAGAGAAGTTACGGCTCCCCAGTGAGATGTCAAAAACCGATCAATCTGGCAAATCTCTTTTAAACAGCAACAATTTAAGTCAAGTAAAAGAAAAATATAGAAAGAAGGGTGCTTGCCTGTTAATGCGTTCTCTCTTAGAAGATAAGATGAACGTTCGCTTTAACAGATAGAGCTTGCTGTTGAAAATCCGTCCCACCTTCGTCGGCTGGACCTCGTCCCATAAATTAATGAGATCTGGTCGTCCCAACAAAAATAGGCTTTGAGGTTAATCTCTTCGTTTCTCCCTACCCGGGAGAAGTTTAATCAGTCAAAAAAAAAAGAAAAAACTGACTGATATATCTGAATAAGCTTCTTTTGAGGCAGGAGCCCGTCTCAAAAGCAGGCACAGGCTAAGTCACCCTTCCCGGAAGTCCAGTAGTTAGTTATTCTTTTATGTTTGATTGTGTTCCCCATCGCCCACACATTCAAACATGTGTCCTCCATGATTCAGTTATAATAAATTACAATAATAAGAATATGCATAGCTTTCTTCAGTCTGCATCCAGCATTATATTAGGTAAAATACCTTTGTTTCCTCAACAAACTATTGGGGGGAGGGAACCATAACTGTAATCCTAACTCAGGTTGGGATCTACTTGTTTTCATTCTGATGGCATTCTGTCAAGTGGTTTCTTTCCATGTTTGTTTGTTTATCTAGTCTTGCGCTGTTCCTAGCTTGATTTTTTTATCCTGAACAAGAAAGGAAAGTGGCTGCCTTCATACCCGCCCATCCAATCGCCTCTTCCTCCTCCTTTGATTGAGAGCACAAGTATACCACACACCCCGAGTAAGAGAGAACAGGGGGGAGAGAATGGGGGGAGAGATTATGTTCTCAGCAAAACTTTTTTCCCTTGCCAAAGCAGCATAACTCTCCCCTCCCCACAGAAGAAACAAACACAAAGAGAAAACCCCAAAACAATCCCTGCCAACAACAGCTTGAGGAACGGGAGAGAGGAGTCTTAATCCAGCTGCAATTATGCTAATTTACTCGCAAGTTAGTCCCATTGAATTTAGTGGGGCTTACTTCTGAGTAGGCATGTATAGGATTGTGCTGCTGAATTCTGGATCTGGCTGCCAGTCTCTTCTGTCTCCCTCCCATCTGCTCCCCCTGCTAGCTAACACAATTTGATGATACTTATGTTTTCTCACCCTTTCTCTTTTTCTCAGCAAAGCAGAGATCCAGCCCACTTGCCCCATGGGCCTCTTTTATTTGCCATTCTCTCTTTCCCCCCTTCTTTCCCCCATCCATTCAATCCCCCAACCTTCACCGCTGCCGCCTTCTCTTCCTGAATTGTATTTGAACCTACACAGACATAAAAAGCAAAGAGTCAGTTTCACCATCAAGTTAGTAAAGCAAACAGCAAAGCAAAGCAATTTAATGTTACATTCCCTGCACTGTTTTTTTTTTTTTTTTTAAACCTGATGTCAGGAACAGCCACAGAAACTCCCATCATAATAGATGGATCTGCATAATAGCAAATGTGCAAACTATGGGGAAAATCCTGTACCAAATTTAAATTCAGTGAAACTCCTGCCCATCACTAATCCTAACAAACAAGACAAGCAAAAGTTGTCCAAACCCATAATAAGTCATGCTGCACTGAGATGCGTGCAGGATCGCATGACCCTCTCTGACTTTAATGTCAGGGAATTGTGCAACACAATATGATCAAAGCAGGTCAAATTCTTGGCCTTGGTGGTAATGTAAAACGTTTTCTCTTGCCATAAAGACATTAAACCAAGACCACAAAGTTTTAATGAAACAGAAGATAGAAGTTTACTAATCAGATGAACAAGAGTTTAGGGACCAATAGAAAAAATTATGAATCCTAAGACTGCAATCCAATATACTCTTCCTTGAGAACAGGCCGTACCGCATCTAGGCAAGTAAAGTTTACTGCAAATAAACTTGCATTGGATTCGGCTGCCTATGAGCAAATAATTGTTCCTCACGAGAATACAATAAGCCTTGTTGTTTTTAAGTCTGCAAACAATATGTAATTAATGACTTTTTACATTGTTTTGGTGCTTTCTTTATATTGAAATGAATGTAAGTTACATAACACAGTAAATAGTGGACAGCAAGACAAATAATGGAAACCAAATTGCAATGTAATGGAAACAGTATAGATTGTGGTGAATATAGGTCAGAACAGAAATTGTTGCCTTCTTACATCCCTGTATGTCATTGCCTGGGTGTCAACTATTCAAAGGGGAAAAAATCCCTTCTTGGAAAAATAGGTTCTTGGATCCAGTCATCTGTGTTTTTAAGTTCTAAAGGGTTAGCTTGGCCATTCATTTTGTATTCTTTATCTAAGTAATGGTGAACAGTAGGGCTGTGCACAATCCGCCCCTTTGGCTTTGATCTGGGACCCCTGGGTCAGACCAACCTGCTCTGTGGCAATCTGGGGATACCCACCCCATATCTGGCCCCAGATCAATTTAGGGGCATGGTTAATGTTGAGTTGGGACATACAGTCGGGTGGGGGAGGAGGAAACACTTTATCTCCTTCTCCTCCCCCCGACCAAGATCTAGAGCAGGAGTGTTCAATACTGTGAAGTGCTGCGAAGCCCGTCATGAAGGAGTGGTGACCTGCACTGTGCAGGATGGAATCCTCTGTTTATCAGCTGGTAAGCAGAAGATTCCATCCTATGTGGTGCTCCCTAATGCAGCAGAGTGTCAGGCAGGAAGGAGAGGTCAGGGACGAAAGGACATGCCCAAAGGTATTCATCACCCCCACACCCTCTAATTTCTCCTGGGAAGATGCAGCTGCCAGCTGATCATGTAGCGCCCTGTCATTTCACGGTTTTTCTTTCTTCTCACCTGATGCCTTCCTCCCCACCTGGTGCCCCACTCCCTGACAGCCCTGAATCACTGTAAGTAATCCATGGCTGACTCCCAACCCAACTCAACTAACACCCAGATACTCTAGAATTGGTTCAGCCAAATCTGGTGCACAACCTTAATGAACACCAATAGCAATAAATATAGTCAGCTGCAATAAGGTTGCTATATTGTCAGATTTCTTGAAGATCCAGAATTACCTATCAAACTGTCTCAGTAACTATATCATAGTCAGATGTAGGACTTACTCTAAAGGAAGGCAGATGATTCAAGGACTGATATTGCATATCTTCCCAGGCTTGTTAAAAATATATGTATTTGGGAATGAAAATGCCCCTTCAGAGTAAAAGCTCTGAAAAATCAAACTGTCAGTACTATGGGAACTAGAGAATACCAATATCAGTACTATGGGAACTGTCAATACTATTGGAACTAGAGAATACCAAACTAGAGAATACCAAAAGGCAGTCAATCCTGAAAAAAAAATCCTCTGACCACGAGGAAATGAGTTTGAGTTAGGATCTCTTTTGAGTTAGGCCCAGCAGCTGTAAATTGACTGGTTTTGAAGGACCCAGCAGGACCCAGTTGGATGATTTGCTTGACTTGGCTGGAAAGGTGGGAGTTAAACTGCCTGCTGCATTATGAACAAGTAGAGGAGACCATGTCAGAGTTGTGTGGAAGCAGAGTGAGAAAAGGTGGGAGGGTAAGAAGTTGCCGCTCCACTTGCCTCAAGAACAGCTGGGTTACTGCTTTCTCTGGGCACTTCCAGACTGGCACTATTTTCAGATGGAACTCAATCACATACTGTCAAATTCAAGTTGCTCCATTATTGTTGATTTGGAAGTCTGTGCAACAACCCCACTTCCACAGAAGATCAGATGTTTTGCAATAAGAAAAGTGATGGGAAAATGCACTGGAAAGTGTGGGATAATACTTTTATGACACAATGTCACCTAAACTCCCAGCAAATCAATCAGAATGAATGCTCAATGAATAACAGCTATTGTCTAACCTCCTTGCAAATAAATCAGGATGGTCAATAAGATTATTTATTTATTAATTAAATTTGTATCCTGCACATACTCCCAGAAGGTGCCCAAGGTGACAAACAAGCGATAAAACACTAACACCATCTATAAAACATTTTCAGAATAAAGCATAAAGAATAAAGGTCCACTTCCTATGTTGTGCAGAATGGACCTCCTGATGAGACTGTATAATAAGAACATAAGAAGAGCCTGCTGGATCAGGCTAATGGCCCATCACAACCAGCATCGCATTCTCCTAGTGGCCAACCAGATGCCTATGGGAAGCCTGCAAGCGCTACCTGAGTGCAAGAACACTCTTCCGTCCTGTGGTTTCCAGCCACCAGTACTGTATTCAGAAGCATACTGCTTCTGACCATGGAGGCTGAGCATACCCATCATGGCCAGTAGCAACAATTGTATCCTTCATGTATTGTCTAGTCCTCTTTTGAAGCCATCCAAGTTGGTGGCCATCACTGCTTCCTCTGGGAGCAAATTCCATACTTTAACTATGTATGTGTGTGAAGTAGTTCTTTCTCTTATCTGTCCTGAATCTTCCAGCATTCAGTTTCACTGGATGTCATAGAGTTCTAGTGTTATGAGAGAGAAAAACTTTTCTCTGTCGACCTTCTCCATGCCATGCATAATTCTATCATGTCACCTCTTACTCACCTTTTCTCTAAACTAAAAATCCCCAAATGTTGCGACCTTTCACCGTAGAGGAGTTGTTCCATCTCCTTGATCATTTTGGTTGCCCTTTCCAACTCTACTATATATTTTTTGAGGTGAGGCGACCAGAACTATACAAAGTATTCCAAATGCTGTCACACCATATATTTGTATAACAGCATTATGATACTGGCAGTTTAATTTTCAATTCCTTTCTTAATTATCTCTAGCATAGAATTTGCCTTTTCCACAGCTGCGGGCTGCTGCACACTGGGTCAACATCTTCATCAAGCTATCCACTATAACCCCACGGTATAATTCCTGCTCACTCCCTGCTAGTTCAGACCCTAGGCTATATCCCCCAGGGACTAGTTTTGAAAGTTAGATAAGGTGTGATCTCAGGGGAAAAACAGAACATGTTGGAGGGCCGGGTCAGATCCCATCCAGAAATGTAATTCTTTTCTGGTGCTCCATGTAGAGACTCTCACTATTTCTTGATTTTAAAATATTAATTGAATGCAAGTCATTAGCTTTAGGGTTTGTAACTAGAGAGAGGGAAAGCATTTATATATTTGTTTATTTCCTCTTTTGCTTCATTGGGAGAAAATGCGGTAACTTTTCTCAGGGCCTTTTTAAGGTGCTCAGAAGCTCAGAGCAGAATGCTCACTTGAGGCCCCTCCCCACTGCCTCCTTCTCACAGCACCTTGCATCAGTGTCATTTTCCCCCTCAGCTAGAAAAAACGTAAGTATGCATATAATACTTTCAAAATATAATACTTTCAAAAAGAGCTATATTTGACATCAGAATGTTAAGATTTTATGACTACAGTTAAAGAAAATATTTACACACAATGACAAACTACATTCAGAATATTTGAAAAGTTATCTCATTTTCTTTTTCTACGTTTCTTGTAAGCAAATTCAGAAATGAGATTATCAAAAGATAATTCTCTCCAAAGATCCCAATCTATGGACAGAACAGATAATGACAACAGTCTTGACTGTAGCATTGTGGAACATAACTTATTTTTTGAAAAGGTTAATTTGGAGAATATTCCTTCTCCTTCACAATTTGAAATTGGCAGTTAGATAAAGGCAGACAGCAATGGTAACATCTGGAAAAGCTTCAACCAGGTCCTTACTGTACATCATCTTCAAACTACTATGTGCAGTAAACTCAGATTGATCACATCCCTCTGCAGTATCTAAGAAATAAGTAAAATGTTTTAGTTCAGAGGACAGTGCAATTGGCAGATCATTTGGTTAAGTTCTCACTAAAGCTTCTGCATCCCTTTCCAAAGTACCATGATTTTGGAAAGAATGGTCCAGTCTTGCCAATAATACAAATAGATCCACTTCTGTGTAAGCACGGGACCACTTCTCCAGTTGCATTTGAAGTTTATCTAAGACATTGTAGTACGTTTCCACCTTGAATTTGTCTTTGCCTGTTAGTTTGCAGTCACTTTTTCCATCCGGGAAAATTGTTTGTGTCTCCAAGATGTTGACATTTCATTTCAATATGTGGATTCCAATTGATTATTCAATTTCTTTGTCTCTTCTTCAAATTCTTCAAAATTGTTCCACATGTCATGGATATAGGTGATAAGAGAAAAAAGCATTTTTTCCCTGACACAACATTAAAAACCCTAGTTTTTGTAGGATTTTGTTGACACATTCAAATCTGTTGAGAACCTTATGTCAGAATACTGCCATAACATATATTTCAGATGTTTTCATTTTCTTTACCAAAGAGTTTGCTTCCAATTTAACCTGTACTTTCTCTTTGGAATCATTGGCAATTTTGATTAAGGCTTCCAAAATACAGTCATAAGAGATGACAACAGCTTGTGTGGCATCTTCTCTGCAGGACCATCTTGTTTGTGACAGACTTTTCAAGGTGATGGTTGGTATATATATATATTTTTATCAAGTAGGAAAGGTGACAGGGATGAGATGTTCTGCTGGTATATTAGACTCAAGAATACTGCCTTCATTAGTTTTGGAGTTGGTGAGTTCTGGGCCCCCAGAACATAACTGATTTTGAGAGAGAAGGAGTATCCCTGAGGAGATACAGGATCTTCTCCAAAGCCTGTTGGTATTCTTTCTGTGGCAGAAGACACTGAAAGACACTAAAAGTTTTGGGAGTTTCTACATTGCTTCTTCCGTAAGCTTCTTTGACTTTCTTTCAGCAGATCCACTTTCAAACTGTCATAAAGACAGGGTGGGGACTCAGTGAGAGCACCAGACAAATTTTCTGAGGGTGGCACAGATGGAGCAAAATGCATTATGGGTGGGCATATATTCCATGTTAGATTTCTGAAAGAGAAATGACAGAAAGTTTGATGTTAATGCTCCCATGTCTCATCCTATACATATTCTCTCTGAAATATGTCCTATTGATTTTGGGTGTCAAGGGCCAGCTAAAGATCACCCCCACAGTGAGTGGCTCAGGGGTTACGTGCCCTGCCACCTGTGCAGCCGTGGGCAAGCTGCATAGTCCCAAAGAGCCCAGTTGCCCCCCAGCTGGCAGTTGCGGACAAGGAAGGGGCTGGCTTGTGCAGCTGTGGCAAGCTGAGCAGGCCCTGGCCAGCTGGGGAGGACTAGCCTCAGAGGGAGGCAATGGTAAACCCCCTCTGAATACTGCTTACCATGAAAACCCTATTCATAGGGTAGCCATGAGTCGGGATCAACTTGAAGGCAGTCCATTTTCATTTCCATGGGGTTTCCACCTTTTGGGGCCCATGAGCACATCTGAAATTTTGAGAAAGTGCCATGGACACTGTCACAAAATGGCTGCCATGGGGATGTGAACAATCCCAATATTTACTACTGCGTTCATTTCACAGAAGGCCTGAAGACAAGTAACTTGTCCAGGAACCTTAGAAAAAGGCAGAGGTGGGATATATGAGCCACAAAACATAAAGCTACTCCTTTGAACCCACAGTCTTCTGCTCCAATATAGCATCCATTCTACAGAAGGCAAGTCATTTCCCCAAATCAGCTCTAAATAAAATACACCACTCACACCCACATGTACACCCTTTCCCTCCCATGCAGGCCCTGGGCCCTCCATTTCTTCTTCCTCCACCAGCCCGTGGTCTAGTTCCTCCATTTTTAATTCCCCCACAGTACCTACCTTTCCTTCTTCCACTGAGGCACAGGTACAGGGACTCGCTTGCTATCGCCACTCCTGTCCTTGGAATCCACATGCTCTCCTGCTGATAGCGTCCAGTTAGAACTGTTCTCTCTCTTCTCTCTGCTGGTCCCATTCAATTAGAACTGTTCTCTCAGTTCTAGTTACTGTTCTCATTGAAGAAGAAAGGGAAATCTTTTAACTGCTCTGCTGGTCATGTGTCCATTTCTGATTCTGTGGCCAATTATAATGGCAGAGGGCCTACATAAACTATGTCAGTGACAGTTAAAAAAACTGGTGGTCATTATAATTTATAATTGTGCAATGAAGGGAGGAGAAACTCTCGGGGGCACTCTGGTAGGTCTCTGTGAGCACATTGGTGCCTTTAGGCATGGAATGGAGGACTCTGGCATGTCGTTTATGTGGGGTCAGTGGGATGTAGAAGTTAGTGTTGGACCAAGACTTGGGAATCATAGAATCACAGAGTTGGAAGGGGCCTATAGAGCCATCGGGTCCAACCCCCTGCTCAATGCAGGAATCCAACTTAAAGCATGCCCAACAGGCGCCTGTCCAGCTGCCTCTTGAATGACTCCAGTGTTGGAGAAGCTAGCATCTCCCTAGATAATTGGTTCCATTGTCGTACTGCTCTTAACAGTTAGGAAGTTTTTCCTGATGTTCAGGCCAAATCTGGCTTCCTGCAACTTCAGCCCATTGTTCCATGTCCTGCACTCTGGGATGGTCAAAAAGAGATCCTGGCCCTCCTCTGTGTGGCAACCTTTCAAGTACTTGAAGAGTGCTATCATATCTCCCCTTAGTCTTCTCTTCTCAAGGCTAACCTGCCCAGTTCTTTCAGTCTCTCCTCATAGGACTTTGTTTCCAGTCCCCTGATCATCCTCGTTGCCCTCCTCTGAATCTGTTCCAGTTTGTCTGCATCCTTCTTGAAGTATGGTGTCCAGAACTAGATGCAGTACTCAAGATGAGGCTTAACCAGTGCCGAATAGAGGGGAACCAATACTTCACATGATTTGGAAACTATACTTCTGTTAATGTAGCTTAAAATAGCATTTGCCTTTTTTGCAGCCACATCACACTCTTGGCTCATATTCAGCTTGTGTTCAACAGCAATCCCAAGATCCTTCTTGCATGTAGAATTGCTGAGCCAAGTATCCCCATCTTATGACTGTGCATTTGGTTTCTTTTTCCTAGGTGCAGAACTTTGCACTTATTCCTGTTAAATTTCATTCTGTTGTCTTCAGTCCAATGCTCCAGCCTATCAAGATCCCTTTGAATTTTTTTCTGTCTTCCAACGTATTAGCTATCGCTCCCAATTTTGTATCATCTGAAAATCTGATAAACATTCACTGAACAGCCTCATCCAAGCCATTAATGAAAATGTTGAGGAGCACTGGGCCCAGGACCAAATCCTGTGGTACTCAGTGGGATAAGATTACCCCTGAAGGATCAGGTCCGCAGCCTTGGGGTTGTTCTTGATTCCAAGCTGTCCATGGAGGCTCAGATTTCGGCAGTGAGCCGGGCAGCTTGGTATCAACTACATCTTATCCGGAGGCTGCAACCCTACCTCCCTATTCATCAGCTCCCACTGGTAGTACATGCCCTGGTCACCTTTCGATTGGACTACTGCAATGCGCTCTACGTGGGGTTACCCTTGAAAACGGTCCGGAAATTACAGCTGGTACAAAATGCGGTGGCTCGTCTGCTCACAAATAGCCGCCGCCGTGACCACATTACGCCGGTGTTAGTTCATCTACACTGGCTTCCAGTTGTTTTCCGGGCCCAATTCAAGGTGTTGGTATTAACCTTTAAATCCCTATATGGTCTCGGCCCAGTTTACCTGAAGGAACACCTCCAGTACCACCAATTAAGCCGCCTGACCAGATCAGCCACGCAGGGCCTTCTCTCAGTACCACCAACAAAAGCAGCTAGGTTGGTGGGAACTAGGGAGAGGGCATTCTCAGTGGCGGCCCCCACTCTCTGGAACTCCCTCCCGTTCGATCTTCGACATGCCCCCTCCCTGGATGCATTTCGCCGAGCATTAAAAACTTGGCTTTTTGAACAGGCTTTCGGGACCTCCGGGGTGGGCTAATCTTTATCAATATTACTGAATGCCCGTTGTTTATACACTGTTTTATGATGCTGTATTGTATTTGCTCTGTATTTTAAATTGTAATTTTACTGGAATTTAATTGTATACGTCGCCTAGAGTGACTTCGGCCAGATAGGCGACACAAAAATTAAATTATTATTATTTATTATTACCCCGCTCATTACCTCCCCCCAGTTTGAGAAGGAACCATTGATAAGCACTCTTTGAGTACAATTCTGTAGCCAACTGTGGATCCACCTGATAGTTGTTCCATTCAGCCCACATTTAGCTAGCTTACTATTCAGAATATTATGGGGCACTTCATTAAAAGCTTTGCTGAAATCAAGATATATTATGTCCACAGCATTCCCACAGTCTACTGGGGAGGTTACCTGATCAAAAAATGAGATAAGATTAGTCTGGCAGGATTTGTTCTTGATAAATCTATGTTGGCTTGTAGTAATCACTGCATTGTTTTCAAGAAGTTTACAGATTAACCACTTTATAATCTGCTCCAGAATTTTCCCAGGGGTCGATGTCAGGCTGACTGGTCTGTAGTTCCCAGGTTCCTCCTTTCTGCCTTTTTTGAAGATAGGGACAACATTAGCCCTTCTCAGTCATCTGGCACTTTGCATATCCTCCACAATTTCGTGAATATAATAGACAGTGGTTCCGAGAGTTCTTCAGCCAGTTCCTTCAATGCTCTAGGATGCACTTCATCAGGCCCTGGAGATTTGAACCCATTCACAGTGATTAGGTATTCCTTGAGACTGATAGGCAATCTCAAGCTGCAATCCTGCCCCTTTAATTTCACATTTCCCAGGACCGTCATAGACCCTCTTTGGGGGAAAAACTGAACCAAAGTAGGAATTGAACGCTTCTGCCTTTTCTTTGTCATCTGTTATCATTTTGCCTTCCTCACTGAGTAGCTGTACCACCATTTTGTTTCTGTCTTTTACTATGGACCTGAGAAAGCTTTTTTGTTGCTTTTGGCATCTCTCAGTAACCTCAGAAATCCAGGTTCTACTCCCCACTCAGCCATGAATCTCACTGCGTGACTTTGGGCCACTCACTGACTCTCAGACTAACCTACCTCACAGGGTTATTGTGAGGGTAAAATGGAGAGGAGGAGGATTGTGTAAGTTACCTTGGTTTCCTTGGAGGAAAAAAGGTATGATATATATGTAATAACTAAAATGTCTGAAAACGGTTGGGCTGGATTGCTACTATTAGCCCTGCCTACGGCTGCAACCATCTTTCTCATGTTGTCATGACAAAGGGTGCTACCACCGGCAGGGCCGGCTCCAGGCATGCGGGGGCCCTTGGACATCAGCTTGCCCTGGCCCCCAGGTGGGTGGAAGGGTGTGAGTGCGTGTGCATACACGTGCGGGCATGGCCCCCCGCATGCCCCCACAGCCCCCCTACCTATCTAGTCTTTACCATTGCCCTTAATGAAGATGGCGGCTGTGGTTTCCCTAAGGGGAATGAAGCCTCCGCCGCCATCTTTGTTGATGGCACACGTGCCATATTCCAGTTCCACAAATCTGGGCAGGCAAATTTGCATATTATGCATATTATTTGCATATTATGCACATTATTCACATATTATATTTGGATTGTCCAGTTGTTTTGTTTTTGTGCCTAGGAATTACCACCAAAAACTGGGGAAAGATGTGAGAAATCTTTTTTTTTTTAAAGCAACATTTTCAGCCTTAAATGCCTAGACTCTAGTTTCCAACACAATGGAATATTGATTGATTGATTAAGATGATTTATATCCTGCCTTTCTGCTGTTAAAAACAGAGGTCAGGGCAGCTTACAAATATAATAAAAACAATAAAAATACACAATCAATATAAAAACATAATAAAAACACAAAATAGCAACAAACATAAAGTAAGTCAGGGCAGCAGTACGGTTAACCATATACGATATATTTCAGAGATGTGGTGGGTGGAGAAAAACAAGAAGCCAAAATGTTAGGAAAAGGAGTCTTTCACGCCACATGCTCAGTTCTAAATACTGTTGCAGCAAGTTTTACAAGTTCCTCCAGTATTCCACTGGTGCAGGCACTCAGACATTCAAAGTATCTGTATGTTTCTTAGGTTTTATAAAGCAGAGCTTTGCTTAACTCAAAATTTCTCAACCACATCTACACAGGTTCCACCTCCATACTCAAAATGAAACTGGGCCTGGAAGTGTGCAACAACCCCACACATACCTTGCTAATTAGATTACCAATGCCAGGATGTCTGTCTTATCGACTACTCTCCTGCTCCCCCCCCCCCGGGCATCATGAAAGACCCAGTCCTGGGCTCAGAAAGAAAATAAATATCTGGTCCTCTTCAAAGTACTCATAAGCTTCTTGTTTTAATTGAAATAATAATTATAAATTCTTGCTCTTATCACTAATGGGAGCTAATTATCTTGCATATGCTGCTGTTGCTTCTATGGCTGTAATGGAGTGAGGTTAAAGATAAGTGAAATGCAAATAGGAAAAAAACAACACAAAAGGCAGTAACACTTTCCTGAATGTAATACCATACCAACCACAACAAGATTCCTATGAGTAAGGCAGAAAACTCAGCATCCCACAACCAGTCAGGATTCATAACCAAAAACCCAAACTAAAAAAATCCTAGCAGCCAGTCAGCCAACTGAGAAAGGATGATGTCTTTTGGAAACTTGTTCAGGGGGGTATTGCTCAATCCGATCCAGCTTCTATTCCTCCGATTCTACCTGAAACCTGGATCATGCATTTCACTAACATTTTCGGTGCAGTGTCATCAGCCCCGCCTTCCCCCTCAACAAGGTGCCCTAACATGCCCCACTGGCCCCCAGTTAGCTGCTTCGAGATTGGCGACTTGATATTGATGCTCCATACAAATAAAGCTCTAGGAGAAGACATGTTGTCCCCGGAGATTTTCCTTGAGGAAATTTCATGGTGGACTCCGCTATTAGCCCCTCTCTTCACCCATATTAATAGCACGGGCGACTATCCACAAGGCTGGCATACTAGTATAATTATCCCTATACATAAGAAAGGTGACCCAGCTGAGCCTAGTAATTATAGGCCTATCAGTCTCCTAGATATTTCTGCTAAACTTTATGCCCGTTTTTTACTAAATAAATTGGAGGAACGGGATATAAAGAACTCGATTATACATCAAGAACAGGCAGGATTCAGAAAGGGAAGGAGCACACTAGACCAAGCATTCATCCTACACCATCTTATAAATAAGGCCATTAAAAGTCAATCTTCGTTGCTTTATGTTGCGTTTATAGATTTTGCGGCTGCGTTTGACTCGGTGGATAGAGAGCTCTCATGGCACAAACTAGCCCAATCTAATGTGGATAAAAGATTGGGGTGGCTCATTAAATCTCTCCACCAGTCAAACCTTTTAAGAGTTCGTTTAGGCAGAAATGGGGCCCTTTCCCGAACTATTCCATGCTCAAAAGGTGTGAAACAGGGCTGCATATTGGCTCCCTTCCTTTTAAATTTTTTTATAAATGATATAATTCCAACCCTGTCCTCTCTTAAGTTTCCCCCCCCCCTCTGTTGGTGTAAACAAAATTTCAGTTTTATTATACGCTGACGATTTGGTACTTTTTTCTTTAAACAAAATTGGCTTAAAAAGAATGCTTGTAAATTTAGAAGGATATTGAAAAGCAAATCACCTGCAGATTAATCATTCAAAATCTAAAATTATGGTCTGTGGAAATCATAGGAAGGCCAAAAGTCTTTGGACGTTGAACGGAATACCCTTAGAACAAGTGCAGTCATATAAATACCTTGGTATAAATTTCCCCCCCACACTTTCATGGAAATCACAATCAGAAGTCACTAAACTCACTACCTCTAGAATACTTGGCCAATTAAAAAAATTCTTTTATACTCGAGGTGGACAAATGATTGCACCAATGTTGAAAATCTATGTAGCCAAAGTCTTATCTAAAATACTTTATGGGTCCGAATTGTGGGGTTCCTCCCTTAAATCATCTTTGGAGCCCCTTCAAAATTCCTTCCTGAAACTCCTCTTGGGCCTACCGCGGGGTACCCCTTCTGCCCACGTAAGGTTCGAACTGGGTATCCACTCATTGTCTGCCAAAATTGACTTGGCAGTTTTAAGGTTTGCGAGGAAAATTCTTCTGCATGATAACTTATCTGTCCTCAAAGGTTGCTGGCAGGAACAATTACAAAAAGGAGGTGGGGCTCAATTAACTATGGCCTTAATTGAGCACTATAACCTTACAGCCAGCAACTTAAAAATATTCTCCCCCAGGGAGCTACGAAACTGGGTCCTTAACCAGGATGAGGCCCATGATAGGTTCCACATAGCGATGTCCTTATATTCGCATTGGTTCCCCCTCTTTAAAACTAATCATGTTATTGCTCCCTATTTTACCATTTTACTTTCTTCTACGAAACGTAGAGCTTTTACTGAATTGAGGTTCCGGACAATGACTACAGCAGTTTTAGAAGGCCGATATAGGGGCGTCTCGAAATCCCAACGTCTCTGTATATGTGGAATAGGGGCGATAGAGGATCATACTCATTATTTACTGAATTGCTCACGTTACAAACTGCCGAGATGCAAATTCTTAGACCCGTTTATAAAGCCCAGGGAGGCTCTTAACCCTGATAACTTAATAGCTGATTTATTGGCTGACAATTATAAAGAGGTTACCCTAGCGGTCGCAAATTTTGCACTGGCAGCAAAGCACATTGGAACTCATTTTGTCAAATCTAATAATGATAAACCCTGAATAACTGTGTTATGTTTTGTCTGCTCATAATTTTTTTTAATTGTTTTTATTGATTTCATAGTAATTTAACATGAATAATATAATGATACAAAAAGACATCAATTTAACTTTAATACCCTCCCCCCTCCCCCCACTTTAGAGCCAATTCCTGTTTTGATTCGGTTTATGTGCTATGTTATGGAAAGTGTATTGGTAAGTATTGGTATACAGGTGATTATTGTAGTGAATGAAAATTAAATACAATATTAACATGAGATGGTTTAAAATGGTAGGAGTATTATTATTCGTTTAGGAAAACCAGATAGTTTTTGCAGAAGAAGAAAGCTGGGTATGTAGGTCTCGTTGTGAGGTGTATTCCATGTAGTTCCACCATGCTGACGTGAACAATTCCGGTTTTGCAGCACCTCTTAGAAATCGAAGATGCAGCGTGATTTTGTCCAGTATAGCTATCGTCCATATTTTGTTGAACCAAATCTGCAAGTTAAGTCCATCTTGATTTTTCCAGTATTGTAATATTGTTAGTCTCGCTGCTATGAGTAGTTTACATAGCAGATGTTTTGATTTTAATGTTTTGTTTTCATCTTTGAATAAAGATAATAAAAATAGTTCTGGTGTTAAGTGTATTTTTTCTTTCGTAATGTTGTGAAGTTCGGTATGTACTGAAGTCCAAAATTTTTTGATCTGTGGGCAACTCCACCATAGGTGGAAGTATGTTCCTTTCTGATTGCATCCTCTCCGACATAAGGGAGATGTTGATGAAGATATATGAGAGAGTTGTCCTGGTGTATAATACCATCTGTGAATTGTTTTCAGCATAGTTTCTTTATGTGCTGCAGAAATTGTTTTGCTGTGTTTAGAATGAAAGATTGAAGACCATTCAGATGTTTCTAGCTGATATCCCAGATCTTTTTCCCATTGGTTTTTCAGACCTGACAGTTTTCCCATATCAATTTCTAGTCATATTTTATATAGGTTAGAGACTATTCCTTTACCAGAGCGACCACTATCTAGTAATATTTTTTCAAATTGTGTGATATTTTTAGTAGCGTATGTTTTGATTTGAGGGTCCTTTAGGGTAGTTTGTAATTGGTATGTATGTAACCAATCTAAGTTCCAAGATGGAATATCAATTTTTAGTTGCTGAATAGTGATTGGGTTACCTTGTGGAAAAAAATCTCTCAATCTAAAATAATTTTTCTCCTCTCCTATTTCTATATATTTTTTCAAGAAGTCATCTCCTGCTTTCGGGTAAGCAGGTAAGGGAGTTAAAGGGGAGTATATTGAAGATAATTTTAATTGCCATTGTTTCCAGATGGAGAATGTGGATTTTGTATATGGATTATTAATAGTTTTAATCCATGTGTGGGTGATTGGTAAGAAGGGTAGATTCCAAATCTTGCCTTTCGATAACATATTTTCTTCTAATCTAATCCAAGATTTTTTTGATTTCATTATGATGAAGCTAAGTTGGCGAAGTTGAAATGCTATGTAATATAAATGTAAATTCGGAAGACCCCAACCTCCAGAACTTGTGTGTGTGTAAAAGGATGTCATTGCTAGTCTTGGTCTTTTATTTTGAAAGATGAAGTTATTTATCATGGTTTGCCATTTGCGAATAGTGGTATGTGTAATAAGAAGAGGGAGTACTTGAAATAAATAAAGAAATCTGGGGATTATTTTCATGCGAACGGTCGCTATTCGGCCTAATATGGTTATATTGAGTTTTTTCCATTTATTGAGATCTAGTTTCATTTTTCATATTAAAGGGTAATAATTAATATAAAACAGTTTTGATGGATTTTTGGGAATTAAAACTCCCAGGTATCTAAAAGCAGAGTTACATATATTAATTCCCAGTATTTTGCGGGTGGTCAATTGGTCTTGAGGGCCAACATGAAAAAACATTATAGAGGATTTGTTGAAATTTATTTTAAGACCAGATATTTCTGTAAATTTTTCAAGCATCAGTTTAAGTGCTGAGGCTGATTGTGATGGGTTTCCTAACATTAATGTCATGTCATCTGCATATAAATTTAATAGATGTTCTTCGTCAGTCGTATTAATTTTATATCCCTGTATTTGAGCATGTGAGCGTAATTTCATGGCTAGAGGTTCTAGAGCCAGAGCAAATAGTAATGGAGAGGGAGGACATCCTTGTTTCGTGCCTCTTTGTATTATTATGGGGTCAGAATCCAGATTATTAGTGCGAATTACTGCAGTGGTGATGTCATATAATCGATTAATCATGTTTAGTATCCTATTTCCTAATTTATATTTATCTAGTACTTTAATTAGGTAGTTCCAGTTTAAACAATCAAAGGCCTTGTATATATCTAAGGATAAGATACCTAATGGTTTTTTGTTTGTTTTGGCGTGATATATGATGTTAAGCAGTCTTCTGATGGGATCAGATATATGTCTTCCTTTAATGAATCCTGTTTGATCTACATGAACAAGATCAGTTATCATTGAATTGATTCTATTTGCTAATATAGAAGTAAATAATTTTTGATCTTGGTTAAGAAGATTTATTGGGCGGTAGGATTCCACTTTTGATTTATCTTTATTTGGTTTGGGTATAACTATTATACGGGATGTTTTCCAGGTGTCTGGGATAATTCCACCTGACCAAATATAATTAAATAATTGTGTGAGGTGTGGAGTTAATATATCTTTGAAGATTTTATAAAATGTGCTATTAAAGCCATCTGGTCCAGGTGCCTTATTGTGTTTGAGGTTTATGATTGCCATAGAAACCTCTTCTGTTGTTATATCTTGGTTTAGAAGTGTTTTTTGAGCATCTGAAGGAGTGGGTGGGGAAAAGTCAAGGAGAAAATTTTGGAGTTCCTCTGTTTTAATCGGTGTGGTATTATATAGTTTCTTATAAAAATCCATGAAGCATTTATTAATTTCTTTAATATCAGAGGTTATGTTCTCTTGATGTGAAATTGTTGTAATTGTAGTAGCTGTATATTGTGATTTTAGAGCATGAGCTAGTAATCTGGAATGTTTATTTCCCCATTCATAGTATTTTTGTTTAGTATACCAGAGAGATTTGGCTATTTTCATAGAATCTATAGCTTCTAATTCTTTTTTTTTCTGTTGTAGTTCTCCTAATGTGGTGTCTGAATTATTTTGTTTATGCTGAGATTCTAATTTGTCCACTTCTTTTAATAATTGGGTTTTAATTGGGTCGGTGTGACGTTTCTTTTTGGCCATTTCATTTATACAGTGACCTCTCATTGTTGCTTTCATTGCATCCCATAAAATGTTCATTGTAATGTCAGGGGTAGTGTTGAATTCAAAATATTCTTTTAATTTTTCTTGTAGTATGTTAGTGACTGATTGATCAGTAGTAAGGGAAGAATCAAATCTCCATATTGAGTTGTATGGAGTGTATTTTAGGGTGTTTAAATTTACTCCTACTGCAGCATGATCTGATACCAATCTGGGGTATATTTCTGCTTTGGTGATATTAGTGAGGAGTGTTGAAGATACTAGGATGTAATCTAGTCTCGAGAAAGTTTTAAATCTGGGTGATTGATATGTGTAATCTTTGATATTAGTATTCATGTGGCGCCATGCATCTATTAACCCGTGTTTTTGTAGTAGAGACTGTATGGGAGATGATGTTTTTGCAAGCGATTTTGGTAGTCGTATGCTTTTGTCTAGTATAGGGTCACTGCATATGTTTAAATCCCCGCCTATAAGAACTTCACCTGAGGCGAATTTCTGAAGTTTTTTGAGTGTTTTAGATAGAAAATTTAGCTGATTAGTATTAGGAGAGTAAATTGAAGCTAGGGTGTAATTACGATTTTGTAGTGATCCTGAAAGGAATATATATCTGCCCTCTGGGTCTATTTGTTGTTTTTGAACCTGAAAATCTAATATTTTAGCAAAAATAATTCCTAGTCCTCTTGAGTGATTTCCTCCCGTAGCTAAGAATTGCTTACCAAAATATTTATGTGGAAGAAGATGATAGTTAGGTTTTGGTTTATATATTTCTTGAAGAAATATAATTGAGGGTTGTTGACTTTTGATGTAGTCTGAAACTCTCCGTCTTTTGATTACGTCTCCCATGCCCCTTACATTTAGAGTTAGTATTTTAAGTTCAGCCATTAGAGATAAGTACATTGATTGTTTTGATCACCTGAATATACCAATATCCTTTATCTTTGTACCATTTCCATCTTAACATTTCTGTATTTAACCATATATTATAACATATATTGAATGTGTGGCTCTGAGAACCCCAAATAAAACATAACTTCCCCCCCCAACATGTAACCCCTGTACCTGACTAATAAAAGACAGAGTAAGCTTACTCTGCTTACAGGTGTTGTCATTGACAGTCCTGTATTAGTCGGTCGAATTTCTGAGGTTTATTACCTCAGAGAAGAATAAGATAGTATAAATTTGAATTGTAGCAAATAGATAAAACTTTTAACTAAATAGCTCATTATGTTTCTGCCAACCCTGGCCTGTGATAAATTGCACCAACTTAGCCTTTGTGCATGTTAGAAATTTGTGATTCAGTCCTTGAGAAATCTGTTTGTATGTTGATTCTTACAGCGATCCATCCGTGAATGTTCATTTCTTTCTTGTAGATGTGGATCTTAGTGCTCTTTGAGTAGTCATTGAGTTGCTGACTGTGTCCACTCTTGGACGTCTTCTGCGTCTCATGGTATGAGGGAAGGATTTCCAGTTGTCACAGTCAAGTAACATGTTGAACAGCTCATCTGATTCTGTTTCTTCTTCGTCCCACGGAGAGTTGATGTTGAATAGTGCCAGTAAATTTAGCATGCCTTTTTTAGTTGATGCTTTATGTTGAATGCCATCCATTTCTGTTATTAGCGCAAATGGGAAGCCCCACCGATATTTGATGCCTTCTTTTCTTAGTAGTTCTGTAGCAGGGCGAAATGCTTTACGTTTTTGCAGTGTTGCAGTGCTCAGGTCCTGTAGAAATAAGACAGGGCTGCCTTCGAATTCGATTTGATTTTTTGTACGTGCAATTTTAAGCAGTTCTTCTTTTTTTGCAAAATTATAAAATGCAATTATAATGTCTCTAGGAGGGGCATTATTTTTTGGGCGAGGACCCAGACTTCTGTGTGCGCGTTCTATGTCTGATGCAATAATGCCTTCTTCTGGCATGGTTGCTGACCACCAAGATATTAAAACCTGAATAATATTTTTATTATCAGTCCATTCCTTAATCCCACGCACTCTTAAATTCCGGCGACGACTTCAATTTTCCTGGTCATCGACGCGGGTTAATATTTCTTTTTGATTGCGAATAATGTGTTTGATCACCTCTGTGTGTTGAGTGCCTAAATCTAAGGCCTCATCTGCAGTTTTAGCAACGTCGGCCATTTTGGTTGTCAAGGATGAGATTTTTTCATCTAAGATCTTAAAGCTATCGTCCCATTTTTGAAACAGTGAACTTTGTAAGGAGGCAATTTGCGTAGAGAGGAGGCTTGTAGCTGGGTCTTGCTCTGAATCAGGGATTAAGGGCTGCATTAACTCACTTTTTGATGATGTTGATGTTTTCGCTGCCATTTTAATGTTTTCGGGTTGCTTTGATTCACGATGTGTCCAGTGAGAGGTTGTTTTGTCAAGATGAGAAGTACTGCTGTTGATCTAACTCTGCAGGAGGTATTCCTGGTTCCGTCAGATATTTTTAAGAGGAGTTTTGTAATTTGTGTCAAGGCTTTTTTCGAAGAAAAGGCTGCAGGGTTAGCAGAGCTCACAGCTTACCCTGTTGCTCCGATGGTCGCCACCTGGTGGATCTCCTTGTCTGCTCATAATGTTGTTTTAAAATGGTTTATATCTGTACAGTATATTTTTCAATGGCCTACGGCTAGAAGCAATAAAGTATTTCATTCATTCAGTCAGCCAAGGTCACAGAAATCCCCATGCAGCACAACCTGACCTGGGGTCATTAACCTGCAGTTAATGCAGAATGCTGCAGCACAATTGCTGACATGAGTGAGATCCTATCAGCACATAATACCTCTACTCTGAAATCTGCATTGGTTGTTGATTTGCTACCAGGCCAAGTTCAAGCTGTGCTTTCCATGTTATGGGTGCCACATAGTACTTGTTCTGCCCTTGTAAGAAATCAGTCCTGTAAAGTGGCAGCACCTATGCTTTGGAATTCCTTGCCTACTGACATTAGGCAGACGCCTCTCTTCAGCACCTGCTAAAATCAGTTTTCTTGAGGCAAGCCTTTCCAGGCATGTGGAAGCTATTGTGTTTTTAAATCTGTTTTTAACTCATTGTTGGTTTCATTATTTTGAATGTTTTTAAGTATCTGTCCTTAATGCTTTTGCCAATAATTTTATTGTTTTAATTCTTTCTGTAAATCGCTTTGAGATTTTTTACAATAAAGCAGTATATAAATGTTGTAAATAAAAATACATCAATAAATGTTGGAGTCACTGTGGCCCTTGAGTCTCTTCCCACTTTTAGGAACCAAGGAATCTGCCTTATACTGATTCAGGCCATTTCGTACCATGATTTCTTAAATACAATACCATACCAACCACAACAAGATTCCTATGAGTAAGGCAGAAAACTCAGCATCTCACAACCAGTCAGGATTCCTAACCAAAAACCAAAAATATGATAAATGAAGAAATATTTATATAAGCATGACTATAAATATATTTATTATTTACACAAACTGTAAAGATATTTATAGTGCAATCCTAGGGCTGGAGTGGGCAGGGGAGGAGGAAGGGAGAGGAGAGGGGAAGGTGAGGAAAAGCAGGTCTGATCATTTGCATGCTTATTGAGTTCAATGGGATTTATTCCTATGCAATCACACTTAGGATAGGAAAAACTGACCATGGGGAAAAATGGGGGGAAGGAGTATATTGGAGGGGGGCAAAGGAAGGAGGAAAGGAGGGCAGGTTTGATCATTTGCATGCTTATAGAGTTCAATGGTATTTACTTCCATGCAATCATGCTTAAGATAGGTAAAACTGACCATGGGGAGGAGGAAGGGGGGGAGGAAGAAGGGGATGGGGAGGAGGAAGGGAAGGGGGAGGAGGGGATTGGAAGGGGATGGGAATGGGGAGGGAGGGGCAAAGGGGCAAGAGGGAGAGGATAGAAGGGAGGAGAAGGGAGGTTGAGTTTGATCATTTGCATACTTCTTGAGTTCAGTGGGATTTATTTCTATGCAATCATATTTGAAAATGGAAATGGACTATCTTCAAGTTGACCAAACTTCAAGTGATCCTTTGAATACAGTTTTCATGGTAAATGGTATTCAGAGGTGGTGTTACGATTGTCTTCCTCTGACGCTGAGAGGCAGTGACTGGCCCAAGGTCACCCAGTCAGCTTCATGGCTGTGTGGGGATTCGAACCCCGGTCTCCCAGGTCATAGTCCAACACTGACCCAGGGGAGGGGCAGGAAGGGGAAGAGGAGGGGGAGGGGAGGGTATTGGGTGGGTGGGCACTGGGCAGAGGGGAACCCCCTTTCCTTTCCAAAAGGAAAACCTTGGGAAAATCTTGTGAATACAGTGGAAGACAAACAAAGGGACCTTGATAGGCTGGAGCATTCAACCAGGATAAATGCAAAGTTCTACACTTGGGAAGATGGGGGATACTTGCAAGAAGGATCTTGGAATTGTCATTGATCACAAGCAGAATATGAGCCAATAGTGTGATGTGGCTGCAAAAAACGCAAATGCAATTTTAGGCTGCATTAACAGAAGTATAGTTTCCAAATCACGTAAAGTATTAGTTCCCCTCTATTCAGCACTGGTTACGCCTCATCTTGAATACTGCATCCAGTTCTGGTCTCTGCAATTCAAGAAGGATGCAGACAAACTGGAACATTCATTACATTCATTACATGCCACAGGGGTTTGGAGCAAGTTTAAAGCAGACTTTTTGGAATCTATTTGTGGCACTATCCTGAAGAGCAGGTGTTTAACAAGCAACAGTAAGAGTCACGTGATGACACACTGAACATTTAACAGACATAAATGTTATAATATGTATTGATAAATCACCTAGTATTTAACGGAAAGGACTGAATTTAGAAGTTAAAGGCTGTAATTCTATGTTCACTTTCACTTCAGGAGTAAGCTGCAATAAACTCAGTGGAACTTACTTCTGGTGATGTGTGTGTGTGTGTGTGTGTTCCCACCCCCGCTGTCTCCCACAGCCTCCCCTTTCCATTGGCTCAATTGCCCTGCCCCCACCCGCACTCTCTCCCACTGCCTGCCTTCCCCACTTGCTGAATCTAGCTTGAGGGAAGGAAAGAGTCAAAATATGGGGGGGGGCAGTTTTGAAGGACTCTGCAATTTTTTAAAAGTCTACTCAGAAGCTCTGCTCCACTTACCTGGGAGTAAGCCCCACTGAACTCAGTGAGATTTACTTCTGAGTAGACATTTTACCACCTCCCTTCCCTTCAAGCTCATTGCTAGCACACAGAACCTCCACTTACCTGGGAGTAAGCCCCACTGAACTCAATGGGATTTACTTCTGAGTAAACAATTGTCCTCCTTCCTTCCCTGAAGCTCATTGCTTGCACGCACATGCTCTGCCCCACTTACCTGGGAGTAAGCCACACTGAACTCAGTGAGATTTACTTCTGAGTAGACATTTTACCACCTGCCTTCCCTCAAGCTCACTGCTAGCACACAGAAGCACCACTCCACTTACCTGGGAGTAAGCCCCACTGCACTCAATGGGACTTACTTCCGAGCAGACTTTTAAAAAATTGCAGAGTCCTTCAAAGCTCCCCCCCCTCATTTTTTGACTCTTTCCCACTCACCTCCATTCTGCTGCTGCTTTCTCCCTCCATCGGCCATTTTCTCTCTCTCACACACATGGTTCTTCACATGGAGCAAGCTCAGCAGAAGGCCACTGTGAGTCACATGTCTGTTGCCCACCAATCACAGGAGCAGACTTCCCCTGCTTCCTCCAAGTTAACTGGAAGGGGAAGGGGAGAGAGAGTGAAACGAAAGTACTCTTCTACACATGTGGTACGTTACGATCACTCTAATGCATTTTTTAATAAATTGATTAAAAATAAACCATGCCTTTTTAAAATTTAAACCTACTACAGATGAAGTACTGTGTATGGGGTAAGCTCAGGGATTTGATTAGGGATACCTTACAGTCATCTCTGATTTTTTATGAATTTCAACAGATTATGTCAATTTCTCCAAAAAAAGTCCAAACGGCTTCTAGGTTTTTTTCCTCCCGTTTTTCACTTTAACCTGTGGATTCTCCGTGGGGGGGTTGTGTATCACCAAGAAAACTTCCAGAGTTGTAGAGCAAGCGATTCTGAATCCAACAGTATAAGACTTGTAAGTTTTTGTTTTGAATTGGGACTATACAAAGCACCAGAAAGGGGTGAGGGGGGCATTTTCATTTAACATGGTAGAACGCGAAAAATCCCTACAGACTATAGTATACAGCCACTCTCGTGGCTGTATAATAACCATCATCCAAGTCTATGCTCCAACAGCAAACGCAGAAGAAGAGGAATTGGAAAGATTTTATGCAGAAGTACAGGAGCAAATTGATCACACACCAAAACAAGAGGTTCTGATAATCATGGGGGACTGGAATGCAAAAGTAGGGAACAGAGAAGAATGAGGAATTGTGGTGAAATGGTGCTTAGGAGATAGAAATGAAGCAGGAGAAATACTTATTGAATTCTGTGAAGCCAATAATTTGTTTCTTGCAAACACATTTTTTGAACAACTGAAAAGATGACTGTACATGTGGACATCACCAAATGGTCAATATAGGAATCAAATTGATTATATAATTGGAAGCAGAAGATGGAGAAGTTCCATACTTTCTGCAAAAACAAGACCAGGAGCAGACTGCGGTACAGATCATGAACTGGTCGTATCAAAAATCAGAGTAAAGCTAAAGAAGAACAACAAAGCAATCATAATGCCAAAATACAATTTAAATAACAACCCAGAAGAATATAAAGATCAAATAAGGAACAGATTTGAGCCTTTAAACTTAGTTGACAGAGAACCAGAAGAACTGTGGAGTGAAGTCAGAGACATTATCAGGAAAGAATGCAAAAAGACAATAACTCTCGTTAAAAAGAGAGAAAGACCTCAATGGATGACTGAAGAAACTCTTCAAATGGTTCAAGAGCGAAGGAAAGCAAAAGCAAAAGGAGATAGAAACACAGTCAGAACCCTAAATGCAACAATACAGCAACTAGTATGTAGAGACAAAGATAACTATTATAATAGTTATTGTATTGAAATAGAAGAGGACAACAAAAAGGGAAGAACAAGAGCCCTATTCCAAAAGATTAGAGAAACGAAAGGGAGATCTAAAATGAAGAGTAGGGATGTTGAATAACCAACAGGGGAACACATTAACTGGCCAAGATGAAATAAAAGGAAGATGGAAGCAATACACTGAAGAACTCTATAAAAGAGATGCCAGGATGACAGATTCATTCATGGAGGAACCATATGATGAAGAACCAGAAATTTTAGAATGTGAGGTGAAAGCTGCTTTTAAAATACTTGGAAGAAACAAATCAGCAGGAACAGATGGCATACCAATAGCTACAAGCTACTGAAACTGAATCTGTCCAAATTTTGAGAAGAAATTGTCAAGAAATATGGAAAACTAAACAATGGCCCACAGACTGGAAGCATTTAATCAGAGCTTGGAAAAGTTATTTTTTTGAACTACAACTCCCATCAGCCCAATCCAGTGGCCATGCTGGCTGGGGCTGATGGGAGTTGTAGTTCAAAAAAGTAACTTTTCCAAGCTCTGCATTCAATATACATCCCAATTCCAAAGAAAGAGAATGCAGTAATTATCAAACTATTGCCTTAATATCCCATGCAAGTAAAGTAATGCTCAAGATTCTACAACAAGACTCTTGCCATATATGGAGCAAGAAATGCCAGATGTCCAACCTGGATTTAGAAAGGGGAGAGGTACCAGAGATAATATCGCAAACATACATTGGATAATGGAATGGAGCAAGGAATTTCAGAAGAAAATCACCCTGTGCTTTATAGATTACAGGAAAGCCTTTGACTGTGTAGATCATGAAAAGCTATGGAATGCTTTAAAAGAAATGAGGGTGCCACAGCATCTGATTGTTCTGATGTGCAACCTATACTCTGGACAAGAGGCTACTGTAAGGACAGAATGTGGAGAAACCAATTGGTGCCCCATCAGAAAGGGTGTGAGACAGCGGCATGTTTTATCGCCCTCTTTGTTTAATCTCTACGCAGAAGATATCATACGAAAAGCAGAATTGGACCAAGATGAAGGAGGTGTGAAAATTGGAGGGAGAAATATCAATAATTTAAGATATGCAGACGATACCATACTGCTAGGAGAAACCAGTAATGATTTGAAACGAATGCTGATGAAAGTTAAAGAGGAAAGCACAAAAGCAGGACTACAGCTGAACTTCAAAAAGACTAAAGTAATGACAACAGAAGATTTATGTTACTTTAAAGTTGACAATGAGGATGTTGAACTTGTCAAGGATTATCAATACCTCAGCACAGTCATTAACCAAAATGGAGATAATAGTCAAGAAATCAGAAGGACTGGGTAGGGCAGCTATGAGAGAACTAGAAATGGTCCTCAAATGCAAAGATATATCACTGAACACCAAAGTCAGGATCATTCAGACTATGGTATTCCCGATCTCTTTGTATGGATGTGAAAGTTGGACAGTAAAAAAAGCGGATAAAAGAAAAATAAACTCATTTGAAATATGGTGTTGAAGGAGAGCTTTGCACATACCATGGACTGCAAAAAAGACAAATAATTGGGTGTTAGAACAAATTAAACCAGAAATATCACTAGAAGCTAAAATGATGAAACGGAGGTTATCATACTTTGGACACATCATGAGAAGACATAATTCTCTAGAAAAGACAATAATGCTGGGAAAAACAGCAGGGAGTATAAAAAGAGGAAGGCCAAACAGGAGATGGATTGATTCCATAAAGGAAGCTACAGACCTGAACATACAATATCTGAACAGGGTGGTTCATGAAAGGCGGTCTTGGAGGTCACTGATTCACAGGGTCACCATAAGTCATAATCAACTTGAAGGCACATAACAGCATCTTTTAAAATTGTTCTTTTCAATTCACTAATGAATGCACAGCATAGTACAGTAGATCCACACCATGGATTTAAAGCACATTCAACATTTGAAGCACATGAATCCCACTACCAGCGGCGTCACTAGCGGGAGTGCGGGGGGGTGCGGACCTCCGGCACGTACTCTCCCAGGGCATGGATGGGGGTGGCTGTTGTTGTGCATGCATGCGTGTGTGTGCACGCGCACCCACTCACCACTCGCTCCAGGCTGGTGGTGGAAGGCCCGTCCCGGCTTCACCGCCAGCGAGCGGGCACCTGCTGTCGGTCTCACCCGCCCGCCTCCAAGGAGGAGTTGGCTGCGCCGACCCAGAGCGCTTCTCGGCTCCTTTGCTGGCCAACAGCGTGGGGTGGGGTGGCTCTGGGTGTCACCCCCCTCAGGGTGTCACCCAGGTGTGGTCCACACCCTCTGCACCCCAGTTGTGATGCCCCTTCCCACTACAGAATCCTGGGAACTGTAGTTTGTTAAGGGTGGTGGGAACTATAACTGTGAAGGGAAAACTTCATTCCCCAGGAGTCTTTAGGGGAAGTCATGTGCTTTAAATGCAAGTTGGATGTGCTTTAATGTATTATGTGGATCTCCATTACTTCATAAACTTTGCCTACAAAGAAATAATTTTAATTACAGTTTAAAATGGAAATAAGCTATAAAGCTTAATTGGTGACCATGGGCTATGCAGCATCTCTCAGCCTAACCTGCCCCTCAGGGTGAAAAGAACAGCGGGAGACCATGACCACCTCAGGGAAGAAGGGCACACTTAATATGTAGAGGAAATAATAATTTGTAAATAATAATATACAGCCATAGTGTGAAATCAGATACATATCAAGACATATTATGAAGAAATATTTATATAGACATGAATGTCAAAGATTATTATTTACACAACCTGTAAAGATATTAATAGTGCAATCCTATAAATGTTTACTCAGAAGCAAGTCCCAATGTATTCAATGGGCTTTACACAGACAGGGAAGCATGCATGGGACTACAATTTGATGATAAGGAACTTCACTCACCCAGTCCAAAATTCAGAATCATGCCACTTAAAGCTGTTTTATATTTGTTTTACAGTTATTGGATTTTAAATGGCTTTATTTCTTGTTGTGAGCTGCCTTGGTTTCCAACTCTACCTCACAAGGTTGTTGGAAATATTCCATATATGCACACATTGGAGATGTGAAAATACACACACTCCATATAATAGTTTATTGTCAAAACCAGTTGGCCATTGCAGACCATTTTTTTTTTTAAAAAAACGATTAGTTTCCTGGCAAATAAAAGCAGTGACATCTAATTAAGCCCTGCCTTACTGTTTTAAAAAAAAAAGGATTGGAGGGAGAAAGATTTACAATACAATCGTTTTCTATGTTCACTCAAAAAGCCCCATTGATTTTCAGCACAATCCTAACCATGTCTACTCAAAAGTAAGTCCTACTTAATTTGACTTTGTTTGACTGCTTAATTAGAAAAGTATAACTCTGAAGCATGTACACTTTTTTAAACGTCTGTTCAAAAATTATTTGAAACATAAAAAGTATAATATACCATTTTTGCAATTAATTAAAAAACCTTAGATGTGCACTTTTATGCCTACCAAGATCCTTCTGTGATTTTCTGTTGTGCAATCCTATGCATGTTTACACAGAAGCAAGTCCTAATCTTGTACACAGAAACTCTTTATGCTGCTGAAAGCTATATATTTACTTAATTCCCGATGTGAAAGGAAACAGGAAAAGGAAACTGTTAGCTCTTGCTATTGTCAATCACAACCCTGACTTCTTATTGTCTAAGGGATTAAAGCATAATTTAGAGCAACTAACAGAAGTTGCGGGGGGGTGTTGACTGACATTTTGGTGTATATCTTGGGAACCAGACCCCCTAGAAACTTTTTTTTTTAAATGAAAGCTGAAAGTCCAGAGATTAAGGAGAGTCACCCAGAGACCCGGAGAGGACCCCCAAAAATCATTCATTTCATTCATCAAGTACATTATGTGACTTGGTCCTGAGTGTTACAGGTATCCCTTTCTCCTCATCCATGTGGGAACAAATGATAATGCCAAACAGACCTATGAAGAAATCACATCAGACTTTGAAGCTCTGGGAAGGAAACCCAAGGACTTTGGAGCCCAGATAGTTTTCTCATCCATCCTTCCAGTACTTAGAAGAGCAATGGAAAGGGAAAGAAAAAATATTCCAGGTGAATGACTGGCTATGAAAGTGGTGTCGATGTAAGAGATTTGGATTCTGGGACTACAGGCCACACTTCCTGGAAGATGGACTGCTGTCAAGCGATGGGCTGCATCTCACAAGGACTGGGAAGAATGTGTTTGGCCACAGCAGGAGGGCTTTCAACTGAATCCTAAGGGGGAGGGAGACGTAAACTTGGTGGTAACGACTGAGGAAGGCTTGTGCACAGTAACGGGAACAGAGAGATCGGTTCTAATAGGGCCCAGTAACAGTCCTCAGAAAAATGTAGTAAGGAAGCCAAGCCATAAATCACATGGTCTTCAATGTCTTTATACTAATGTGCAGAGCATGGGAAACAAGCAGGACGAACTTGAACTCTTAATATACAGAAGGGTAATTACGACTTGATAGGTATAACTGAAATTTGGTGGGATTACTCCCATGATTGGAATTCAGCAATTGAAGGATATAACTTGTTCAAAAAGAACAGAAGGATTAAAAAGGGAGGTGGAGTCGTGCTATATGTTAAAAATATATATCCCTGCACAGAAATACAGGAAGATGAGCTTGATAGCTCCACCAAAAGTATCTGGATTAAAATTAATGGGGCAAGTAATGAAAGGAATGTGATGCTTGGAGTCTACTACCGACCACCCAATCAAGGAGAAGACGAGAATGTAACTTTTGAAAAGCAAATTGCCAATGTTTTGAGGAGGCATGATGTAGTAGTAGGGGGAATTTCAATTATCCCAATATCTGTTGGGAGACAAATTCTGCCAAACATGGCCCCTCCAAGAAATTTCTGACTTCTGTTGGAGATAACTTTCTCCTACAGAAAGTGGAGGAAGCAACCAGAGGATCAGCTATCCTGAACTTGATTCTAACCAATAGAGATGATTTGGGGGATGAAGTGGCAGTTACGGGAACTCTGGGGGAAAGTGACCACACCATACTTGAATTCTTGATTTTAACAGAAGCAAAAGCTGAGAGTAGCCATACGTGCACCCTGGGCTTCAGGAAAGCTGATTTTAATAAACTCAGAACAATTGCAAGTACGGTTCCATGGCAAGCCACCCTACTGAGAAAAGGAGTCCAAGATGGGTGGGAGTTTCTAAAAAAGGAAATTCTAAAAGCACAATGGCAAGCAATTCCAACAAGGAAAAAAGGGGGGAAACAGCAGAAGAAGCCAGTGTGGCTTCACAAAAAGCTTAGAGATAATCTGAAAACAAAAAAGGACACATACAGGAAGTGGAAAGAAGGCCAGGCCACAAAGGAAGAGTACAGGCAGGTATCACAGAATTGCAGGGATGGTGTCAGGAAGACTAAAGTTGAGAATGAGCTGAGGTTAGCAAGGGATGCTAAAAGCAACAAAAAAGCTTTCTTCAGGCACATCCATAGTAAAAGACAGAGAAAAGAAATGGTGGCACAGCTACTCAATGAGGATGGCAAAAATAACAACAGATGACAAAGAAAAGGCAGAAGTGCTCAATTCCTACTTTGACCCTCCAGGGAAACATGAAGTAGAAGAGGCAGGATTGGAGCTTGAGATTGATAGACAAATGGTCAAGGAATACCTGATCACTTTGAATAAGTTCAAATCGGTAGGGCCCGATAAACTGTATCTTAAAGTGTTGAAGGAACTGGCTGAAGAACTCTCAGAACTGCTGTCGTATTATCTTTGCGAAATCATGGAGGACTGATGAAGTGCCGGAAGACTGGAGGACAGCTAATGTTGCCCCTATCTTCAAAAAGGGCAAAAAAGAGGAACCGGGAAACTACAGACCAGTCAGCCTAACATCAATCCCTGGAAAAACAGATGATACAAAATTGGAGGGCACAGCTAATACCATGGAAGACAGAAACAAGATTCAAAGGGATCTTGATAGGCTGGTGCACTGGGCTGAAAACAACGGAATGAAATTCAGCAGGGATAAATGCAAAGTTCTATACCTAGGAAAAAGAAACCAAATGCAGTTATAAGATGGGGGATACTTGGCTCAGCAATACGACATGTGAGATCTTGGAATTGTCATTGATCACAAGCTGAATATGAGCCAAGAGTGTGATGTGGCTGCAAAAAAAGCAAATGTTATATTAGGCTGCATTAACAGAAGTATAGTTTCCAAATCACGTGAAGTATTAGTTCTCTATTCAGCACTGGTTAGGCCTCATCTTGAGTACTGCGTCCAGTTCTGGTCTCCGCACTGGAACAGGTTCAGAGGTGGGCAACAAGGATGGTCAGGGGACTGGAAACAAAGCCCTGTGAGGAGAGACTGAAAGAACTGGGCATGTTTAGCCTGGAAAAGAGAAGACTGAGGGGAGATATGATAGTGCTCTTCAAGTACATGAAAGGTTGCCACACAGAAGAGGGCCGGGATCTCTTCTCGATGGTCCCAGAGTGCAGGACATGGAATAATGGGCTCAAGTTGCAGGAAGCCAGATTTCGACTGAACATCAGGAAAAACCTCCTAACTGTTAGAGCCATATGACGATGGAACCAATGACCTAGAGAGGTAGTGGGCTCTCCGAAGCTGGAGGCATTCAAGAGGCAGCTGGACAATCTGTCGGGAATGCTTTGATTTGAAGTCCTGCATTGAGCAGGGGGTTGGACTTGATGGCCTTATGTTCTCTGGCCCTTTTCTATTCCTGATTAAATCTGACTCACTGTAAAAGACAGAATTCCATTTGTTTGTGATTAAAAGAACAGATTACTAATACGAGCCAGTTTTTCCAGTCCTTTTTTCTGGAGAATGTCAACAAGAACACAACAGGAACTCTAATAATCAGAGTCTTATATTCCACAACGTATAATTCAGCTGTATTTGAGAAACATAGTTTTCCTTCTCCATCCATAAATTATGACTGTAACAACAGCTGAAAGTGACAATTTAATGAGTAACATGTTTTTAAACTACTCTCTTGAGTTTTTGATGTGTCATTTCATTGTAGTCAGCACAATTATTAGCACACTTTCTCTTTGACTGCTGGCCAGGGGGGAAAAAGGCATGGAACTTTTTAAGGTGTTCTTAGCATTATTAATTCATAAGTAACATCATCCCACCATGTTTGCACTGCAACAGTAATAAGAAAATGTTTTGGGTTCCTTTTTTTGTGTGTGCCAGTGTGGTGTGGTTAAGGTGTTGGACTGCGACCTGGGAGACCAGGGTTCGAATCCCCACACAGACATGAAGCTCACTGGGTGACCTTGGGCCAGTCACTGCCTCTCAGACTCAGAGGAAGGCAATGGTAAACCACCTCTAAATACCCCTTACCATGAAAACCCTATTCATAGGGTCAACATAAGTCAGAATCGACTTGAAGGCAGTACATCATCATCATCATTTTTTTTGTGAAGTGTGACTTCTTAAAAAATTATAGGCAGCATAAGAAATTGCCTTATTCTGACTCAGATCACTGATCTGTCTGACCATTGTCTAGACCACCTGTGTGCTCTGATTTACGGCAGCTTTCCAAGGTTTCAGCCTGCTACGGGAGATCTCTAACTGGAGATGCCAAGGACTCTACAATGGAGAGGGTTTTTCTGCTTTACTCATTCTTATTTTTAAATACAAATAGCATTATTAGAGAAGTATGGTTGTTTTTCACTGTACGTTCTGCCCCCACAATCAAGTTACCTGAGTCAAATGAAAGAAAGAATAGATAATGGTAGACTGTTGTGAAAATGGTGATCCTCTGTAACTTGCAAATAATAATGCTTGTACGTTTGCAGTGCCCGTTTCATAGCCATACAAGAATGCATCTTTGGGAGTTGTCAACACATGGCCTGGGATATAACAGATGAGAGCCACAAATTCATGCATACATAAATAGGGAGAGGAACGTACAGTACTACCTTGGTTTCCAGAAAGCAAGTTACAATCAAGGGAACTACTGCCATGGGAGAGGTTCCTACTATAATCTTCCTGCAACCTTCTGGAAAGCCTGAGTAATGATGCACTGTTCCATTTGCATGGTGAGATCAACCACTTGACTTCTGTGCCAAAAGGTAACTGCAGTCTATCTTTTGTATAGTGGAGGAAACAGATAAATGGCAAGTACTCCTGGGTGACAGCTCTGTAGCCAGCCTTCCTTGTTAAGTGGGGCAGCCACATTTCTGAGTGGGGCATTTGTAGGAGGGGAAGAGACACATGCTGCCAGCTAATTCCCTCTCCCCACACACACACTTTGTTAAAGACAGTGAGCTCCTGAGCTTGGCTTTGATGCTACACATAATAATAATAAATAAAATTGTATTTCTAGGCCGCCTATCTGGCCGAATTAACGGCCACTCTAGGCGGCGTACATAGACTAAAATATAACATAGAGTAAAATATAACATATAATACAAAACAACAATAAGTATACTCAATCCAAACCTACCCCCATCATACAAAAATTTAAACTAAATTAGACAGAGGTCTCGAAGGGCTGCCTAAAAAGCCATGTTTTCAGTTCTCGGCGGAAGCCTGTCAGGGAGGGGGCATGGCGGAGATCATAAGGCAGAGAGTTCCAGAGGGCGGGGGCCACAATTGAAAATGCCCTCTCTCTGGTCCGCACCAGCTTAGCTGTTTTGACTGGTGGGACCGAGAGAAGGTCTTGGGAGGCTGATCTCGTTTGGCGGCCTATCTGGTGATGCTGAAGGCGTTCCTTTAGATAAACTGGACCAAAACCGTGTAGGGCTTTAAAGGTTACAACCAACACCTTGAATTGGGCCTGGTAAACAACTGGTAGCCAGTGCAGATCTTTAAGTACTGGAGTGATATGGTCTCGGCAGCGGCTGTTCTTGATCAGACGTGTTGCCGCGTTCTGTACCAGCTGTAATTTCCGGACCGTCTTCAAGGGTAGCCCCACGTAGAGCGCATTACAATAGTCTAAGCGAGAGGAGACCAGGGCATGTACCACCCGTGGGAGCAGATGGACAGGGAGGTAGGGTCGCAGCCTTTGTATCAAATGTAATTGATACCAAGCTGCCCGGCTCACCGCCACGACCTGAGCCTCCATGGACAGCTGGGAATCAAGAACAACACTGAGGCTGCAAACCTGGTCCTTCAGGGGCAATCTTACCCCATTCAACACCAGGTCAAAATCACCCAACTTCCTCCTATCTCCCACAAGCAGTACCTTGGTCTTGTCGGGGTTCAGCTTCAGCCTGTTTCCTCCCATCCATTCACTTACGGCCTCCAGGTACTTGGAAATGGTAACCACAGCCAACTCTGGTGAGGACTTAAATGAGAGATAGAGCTGAGTGTCATCCGCATATTGGTGGCACTGCAGCCCAAATCTCCTGATGATTGCCCCCAGCGGCTTTATATAGATGTTGAATAGCATGGGAGAGAGGATAGAACCCTGTGGCACACCACAATTGAGAGGCCAAGGGTCTGAAACCTCCTCTCCCAATGCCACCCGCTGGTGCCTATCAGAGAGATAGGAATGGAACCACTGTAAAACAGTGCCTCCTATTCCCATTCCCCTCAGTCGATCCAGGAGGATACCGTGGTCAACGGTATCAAAAGCCGCTGAGAGGTCCAGGAGGACGAGAAATGTGTGTTCACCTCTGTCCAACGCCCTCCTCAAATCATCCACCAGAGCGACCAAGGCTGTTTCAGTTCCATGTCCAGTCCTGAAGCCCGACTGGAATGGATCCAAATAATCCGCTTCATCCAAGTGTGTCTGTAACTGAGTAGCCACCACTCGCTCGATCACCTTGCCCAAGAATGGTAAATTGGAAATTGGGCGAAAGTTGTTCAACTCTTGGGGATCCAAGGAGGACTTTTTCAGAATGGGCTTTATTATTGCCTCCTTGAGGGCTAATGGCATTGCACCCTCTTCCAAGGAAGCATTCACCACTGCCTTGATCCCTTCGCTCAATTTCTCTTTACAGCTCACAATGAGCCATGTAGGGCAAGGGTCAAGCAAGCACGTGGTTGGCCTCACATTAGAGAGCACCTTGTCCACTTCCTCAGAGGAAAGGGGCTGAAACCGATCCCACCGGACCGGAATGCAATTGGTCAGCTCTGGCCCACTACCTGTGTCCACGGTGTACGGAATCGTGCTCTTCAGGCACTCGATTTTATCAGCAAAGTGCTTGGCAAATTTGTCACAGGAGGCTTTAGAATGTTCCAAGGGTTCCTGTGCAACCGGACCGACCAGGCTTCGGACCACTTGGAACAACCTCCTGGGACAACACTCTGCAGACGCAATGGAGGCAGCAAAGAATTTTCTCTTCGTTGCCTTCGTTGCCACTTGATAGGCAGCTATTGCTGCTCTAACAAGTGTCCGATCGCCGTCAGAACGAGATTTCCGCCACCGGCGCTCTAGTCGTCTCACCTCCTGCCTCAGGCCCTGTAAGTGTGGTGTATACCAGGCTGCAATCTGAGTTCTATTCAGTGGGAGAGGACGTTTTGGAGCCACCCAGTCTATTGCCCTGGTGATCTCCCTATTCCACTCCGTCACCAGGGTTTCGACTGGGCAACTTTCTGACGGCTCCACATCTCCCAACGCATTCAGGAATCCTTTTGGCTCCATCAGGCGTCTGGGGCGGACCATCTTAATGGGTCCCTTACCCCTGCAGAGGGTATGTGGCAGTGAGAAGTCCATGTTCACCAGATAGTGATCTGACCATGACACGGGGTTCAAAGAAACAGCCCTCATTTTCAGAGCACTTCCTTCCCCTCCCGAGACAAACACAAGGTTGAGAGCATGACCGGCTACATGGGTGGGTCCAAAATTACAAAGGTGCAGTTCCCAGGAAGTCATGGTTTCCATGAAATCCCGAGGAGCTCCTATGAGAGCAGCCTCGGCATGCAGGTTAAAATCCCCCAAGACTAAGAGGTCAGGGGAGAGAACCCGCACGCTCGAGACGACCTCGAGCACCTCGGTCAGGGAGTCATTTGTGTAGTGGGGTGGGCGGTACACAAGAAGAATCCCTAAACTGCCCTTAGGGCCCAACTTCCAGTACATGCAGTCAACAAACTTGGTCTCGTGGAGAGGGAGTCTGGCAAAACTCAAGGACTCCCGATAAATGACTGCCACTCCCCCTCCCCGCCTACCAATCCTTGGCTGCTGTGCATATCGGAAACCCACTGGACACATGGCCTCAAGCACAGGTGCTGCCGCTGCATCCAGCCAGGTCTCCGTAATGCACACCAGGTCTGCATGCTTATCCATGATCATGTCATGGATGAGTGATGTTTTTTGCACCACAGACCTGGCGTTACACAACAGCAGTCGAAGATTGGGTGGAGTCGTACATCTCCCCGTTGTCTTCTGGCGGTGTGCAGGCCCGGAACAGGGGATGGATATTATGCATCTATCCCTTGTTCCCCTAAGCTGGCATGGCCTGCGCCTCGTACCCCTCCAGCATCTGCCGCCTAGCCTCTCGATAACGTGGCCATCCGCCCTCCCCACAAGAACCTTCTCTGCCAAGCACATGCCTCCCTCCCGCCGGGACTCAAGTAAAGTCCCCCCACTTCCAGACAGGACCACCTAAAGTGCCAAAATATCCCGTTATCCCCCCACCCAGCCACTGTGAGAACCAGCAATGGAGAGTGCCAGCAGCCACCGGAGGCGTGGGTCTGAGCACCCACCAGGCCAGTACTCCCCAACCCCCCCAACCATCCAAGCTGTGTCCAAGTTACTCAGCTTTAGATTCCACCTGAAAACCAAAGTTATCCATGCTACAATTTCAGGGAAGGGCAGACAGAAAATAAATACTTTAAGGTGTGTTTGCTAACTCCTCCTTGAGAGTCCCTCCTTCTAGTCTTGTTCCTGACCTTTAGAATTTCTTTCCTGTTGAAGAATCAAGGGAAAACTTTTTAACTGGCTGCTATATAAAGGAGAATTGAGCAACTGGAAACTAATGGTGGAAAGTAATTGGATTTTTTTTATTCTGATTTGATTTTTCTGTCCACAAACCCTGAAAAGGCCTCATGCACATATTGGGAATATCAGAAATTAGGCCTGAGTTACAGCCTAGGTAGCCAGCCAGCTAGCTAGCTAACTGTAGTGTGTGTGTGTGTGTATTGCCTTCAAGTTGATTCGGACTTATAGCAACCCTGTGACTAGGGTTTTCATGAGGCTGAGAGGCAGTGACTGGCCCAAGGTCACCCAGTGAGATTCATGGCTATGTGGGGATTTGAACCCTGGTCTCCCAGGTCCTAGTCCAACACCTTAACCACTACACTACACTAGCTCTTAGACAGCAATATTTCTATCTTTTGTTTTCATCCTTTGCAAGTGTTCAAGAAAAAGAAGAAAAAATAGCCATGTTGATTGTGAGTATAATGAGTGCTAAAGTAAAGGGTATCCATTTTTTTCAGATTGCTATACATTAATCTCTTTATCTCACCCTTTAGCAATAAGCACCCAATACTGCTCTACTCATTATAATAACTGCAGAATAAACAAACTCTTAATTCTTACTACAGATAAACAAACATGCTTCTTTATTGCTGGCTGGGTAGAGAACACAAATGAAACTGAAAAGCAGAGCAAAGGAAAGTCCAAGGGCTAGAGTCTAACTGTAGCCCATAATACAAAGTTCTAATGTTTAACTTTTCAAGGGTCATACAGTAGGGCCCCACTCATATGGCGGGTTACATTCCAGACCCCCACCTAAAAGCGAAACCCGCTGAAAAGTGGAACTCTGTCAATTAAATGGTGCCCAACGCCCAAAAAATGCTGTAAAAGCGGAACAAGCACCGTATGAGTGGGGCCTTACTCTAATTGAAAACCGCCGTATTAGTGGAACACTGAAAAGCGGGCCGCCAAAAAGCGGGGTCCTACTGTACACGCTGGTTTTTTTTCAGGATCACTTAAGTAATTACAGGGTGGTTGTGAGCATGAAAAATCCACCCTCAGGGAAAATCTTTTGTGAGCAGACTTTGGGGGCTCTTCCAGTTGATGTGTTTGTTGCTCAGCTGCCCTGCCTTAGGGTGCAATCCAACTTGCATTTACTCTGGACTGAGGGGAGTCGGATGCAGCAGATCTCCAGCTGAGTCAGCTGAGTCCCAGCTCATCCAAGACCAGTGCAAGTGGAATTGGCGTAAGGCCCCAAAATGGGGCATGTCAGGGGCGGGGCCAAAATGAGGGGACTTAGGCCACATCCAACTCATGTTCGGAGCACTCCTGCAGGTCCCCATCCTGGCAAAACCTACGCCAGGTAAAAGGTCGGTCTAAGAAAATAATTGTAATAGAAGTCAGTGGAGAGGACTTACTTCCTGGTAGGGGTACTGTATTTGGGAGAGCAGGCTTTTATATTCTGGTCCCTGCAAGCAACTCCCGGCTGAGTCAGCATTCAGTCAGCCCGGAGGCTCCTGAATGGCAAGTGGATATGGTAGAACTTTACATCAGCTTCTCTTGCTCTAGCACAACTTACACCAGCTTCCCCTGCGTTGGATTGCTCTGTTCTTCACTGAATTTTTCAGAGGATCCTATTCTTGAATTGCTCCTGTTCTTAAAACAAGTTGTCATTCTTGAAATTGAAGATGTCATTGTCTGTCATGCCACAAATCAAAAAGAAGACAATTTCCCCCAAAATTCCTGGAAAGGGACATCCCCCCATCCCCCCCCCCGCTACAGGCCTGCTGGATTAGTAAACACCACAAAATGAAATGTGTCATTAAAATTACAACACAAGCCCTTAGTTTTCACTGCCCCCTCACACTCACATGAACAGCTTTTAAAACTAGATCAACCTGACTGCTCAAACAGTACGATGGCAATGCAGACTATGCAATGAAAGGCTTACGTGCATGATTATGATTATGATGAATTCAATTCCTACCCTTCCACCTGCAGGAGCCCCGGTGGCAATGTAGGGTGATGCAGGGTAGAAAAAATTAATATGTCACCAGTCATCCAAACGTACACGAGTACTCTAAGTTTTAGAGGTTATTTGAGCTAGTTTCCAATGCTTCTGTTACTGACTTTTCAGTGCTGAACGGGCACCCTGAGGAAGCTCCTTCCATCCTGCCTAAAAAAACCAAGCCTAGTTAAAGACTAGGATGATATCAGCCGTTTCTGGGAAGCCTCTTTGCTGTGGGATTTTGAGGGTGAGCTGCTTTTGGGTGACAGCCAGGAGGCCAAGAGAAGTTGTGCTAGAAGGAGAAGGAATTGATATTGGTTTGCATTTATTAACTTGTATACATTGTGTATTTTTGTAACATTTATTGTTTATGGTATCTGTTGTCACAGTTTTTGGTAAACCATTTAGTGATATTTTTATATATTAAGTGGTATAGAATAACAACAACAAGAAGAACAGCAGTAATATTTGCGTTAAATGGCTCGTATCCGTTCCAATGGGGTTTGCAAAGCTGAACATCCTTACGGATTGAGCCACAAGTAACTAACCTCTTTGAGCCAGACTAGATTTATTTATTATTTATTTATTTATTAAATGTATTAGTCGCCCATCTGGCTGGCTGTCCAGCCACTCTGGGCGACGTACAAAATAAAACATACAAATACATTAAAACATAAAAACCTCAACAATAATCATAAAACCTAACCCACCCCAAAAGCCTGCCTGAAGAGCCAGGACTTCAAGGCCTGGCAGAAGCTCATCATAGAGGGGGCATGGCGGAGATCATTTGGGAGGGAGTTCCACAGGGTGGGGGCCACGATTGAAAACGCCCTCTCTCTAGTCCTCACCAGTCTCGCTGTTCTTACCGGTGGGATCGAGAGAAGGTCTTCTGAGGCTGATCTTGTTGAGCGGCATCCCTGACGATGCTGGAGGTGCTCCTTCAGATAGACTGGGCTAAAACCGCGTAGGGTTTTAAAGGTCAAAACCAACACCTTGAATTGGGCCCGGTAAACAACCGGTAGCCAGTGCAACTCCTTCAGCACTGGAGTGATGTGATCTTGCCAGCAGCTGCCTTTAATCAGACGAGCCACCACATTCTGTACCAGTTGCAGCTTCCGGACCGTTTTCAAGGGTAACCCCACGTAGAGCGCATTACAGTAGTCTAGGCGAGAGGTGACCAAGGCATGTACCACCGGTGGGAGCAGATGGTTGGGAAGGTAGGGGCGCAGCCTGCGTATCAGATGCAGTTGATACAGTGCCCTCTGGCTCACAGCTCAGACTTGAGCCTCCATGGACAGCTGGGAGTCCAAAATGACCCCCAGGCTGCGGACCTGGTCTTTCAGGGGTAAACGTACCCCATTGAGCACCAGGTCCACATCCCCCAACCTTCCCTTGTCTCCCACAAACAGTACCTTGGTCTTGTCCGGGTTCAGCTTCAGCTCATTCCTTCCCATCCAGCCACTCACCGACTCCAGACACTTGGACAGGGTTTCTACACCCAACCTTGGTGAAGATTTAAATGAGAGATAGAGCTGCGTGTCATCCGCATACTGATGACATTGCAGCCCAAATCTCCTGATGATTGCCCCCAGTGGCTTTATATAGATGTTAAACAGCATCGGGGAGAGGATGGAACCCTGTGGCACCCCACAAGTGAGAGGCCAAGGATCCAAAACCTCCTCCTCCAATGCCACTCTTTGGTACCTACCAGAGAGGAAGGAATGGAACCACTGCAATACAGTGCCCCCCATGCCTAACCTCTTCAGGCGGTCCAGGAGGATAACGTGGTCAATGGTATCGAAATCCGCTGAGAGATCAAGGAGGACAAGGAAGGTGCATTCGCCCCTATCCCACGCCCTCCTCATATCATCTACCAAGGCGACCAAGGCTGTTTCAGTCCCATGTCCAGGCCTGAAGCCCGATTGAAATGGATCCAGATAATCCGCTTCCTCCAAGTGCGCTTGCAACTGCTTTGCCACCACCCGCTCAACTGCCTTGCCTAAGAATGGCAAATTTGAGACTGGGCGAAAGTTGTTCAGATCTTGGGGATCCAAGGAGGGCTTCTTTAAGATTGGTTTTATTACTGCCTCTTTGAGTGCTGATGGCATTACTCCCTCTTCGAGAGATGTATTTACCACCATCTTGATCCCCTCACCCAGTCTATCTTTGCAGCTCATAATGAGCCACGATGGGCAAGGATCGAGTAAGCAAGTGGTTGGCTTTAAGGTTGAAAGCACCTTGTCCACTTCATCAGATGGAAGAAGCTGGAACCGATCCCACACCACCAGAGCACCACTGGTCACCTCTGGCTCTCTCACTGTGTCGACAGCGCACAGAATAGCACTCTTAATATGATCGATTTTCTCCGCAAAGTGTTTAGCAAACTCGTCACAGGAGGCCTTAGCATGTTCCACTGGTTCCGGAGCAACTGGACCGACCAGGCTCCAGACCACTTGGAACAGTCTCCTGGGACAGCACTCTGCAGATTCAATAGAGGCAGCATAAAAATCTTTTTTTGCTGCCCTTATTGCCACATGATAGGCTGCCGCAGCCACTCTAACATGTGTCCGATCGTCGTCAGAGCGAGATTTCCGCCACCGGCGCTCTAGCCGTCTCACCTCCCGCCTCAGAATTCGCAACCGTGGGGTGAACCACGGTGCCGTCTGAGCTCTATTCAGGGGGAGAGGGCGTTTTGGAGCCACCCGGTCTAATGCCCCTGCGATTGCGGCATTCCACCCCACCACCAGGGTCTCAGCTGAGTGGCTGTGTGCATGCTCCAGAGAGTCCCCAAGCGCATTCAGGAATCCATCAGGATCCATCAGACACCTGGGGCGGACCATCTTAATAGGTCTTCCACCCCCACGGAGGGTTTGTGGCACTGAAAAGTCCATCCTCACCAAGTAGTGGTCTGACCATGACAAGGGGATGATGGATGTACCCCCAATTTTCAGATCACTCCCCTCCTCTCCCAAGACAAACACAAGGTCGAGTGCATGACCGGCTACATGGGTGGGCCCCATTGTAATAAGGTGCAGCTCCCAGGAAGCCATGGTTTCCATGAAGTCCCGAGGCGCCCCAGTAAGGATGGCCTCTGCATGTACATTGAAGTCCCCCAATACCAGCAGGTTTGGGGACTGTACACGCACAGCTGAGAGCACCTCGGCCAGGGAGTCCGTCGTGCAGCGGGGTGGGCGGTACACGAGCAGAATCCCTAGACTGCCCTTTGGGCCCAACCTCTAATACATGCAGTCTGCCACCTTGGTGTCACAGAGAGGAGGTCTGGTGAGAACCAGGGACCTTCGGTAAATAACCGCCACTCCCCCTCCCCGACTACCAACCCTCGGCTGCTGTGCATACGAGAACCCAGCTGGACACATGGACGCTAGAATAGGAGCAGCAGCCTCATCCAGCCAGGTTTCCGTAATACATGCCAGGTCCATGCCCTCATCCAATATCATATCATGGATGAGGGATGTTTTTTGGGCAACAGACCTGGCATTGCACAGCAGCAGTCGAAGGCCAGAGTATGGAGTCAAGCATCCCCCAGCTGTCTGTTGGCTCTGGACAGGCCTGGAACAGGGGACAGATATTATGCATCTCTCCTTAGTTCCTCTTACCTGACGTGACCTGCCCCTATTATTATTATTTATTATTTTATTCAGCTTATATCCCGCCCGACTAGCAAACAGCTCTCTGGGTGGCAAACATAGAAACATATACAATAATAAAATTACAGGATCAATATAACAAATATAAAAGTACACCATCTAAAATAAAAATTACAACATTTACATAAATAACTTAGATTAAAATGCCTCAGATGCCACCAGCATCTGCCGCCCAGCCTCGGTATACATTGGCCTCCTACCCTTCCCCCATCACTCCCCTGTGATTGACACATGCCCTGATGTAGGCTTCCAACACTCAGGCAGGCACCCAACCTTAAAACAACCCCCCCAAAAGAAAAAAGAAAAGGAAAAGAAAGGATGACCCACAACCAGCACACATGTGATGCTTAATGTCTCATGTCACTTTGCTTGTTGTGGGGGTTGTGCTTTTCTACATTTAATAACTGCTATGGGACTGCTCCATGCTGCAGTCTGAATAAATATTGCCCCCCCCCACAGCACATACACGTGTCATGTTATTTCCCTTCCCATTGAGGGTGCTTCCAAGCAGAGGCTTCATATTGCAATTGTGTCATTCAAATATTGCCAATGGGACACTACGAACAGGTTTTTTTACAAAAAAGTATTAGATCTTCCACAGAAAGGGTAAATCTGGATTAAATATTGTGGGAAATGTGCTGGCATGTTGATGCGGTTGATTTCATGTGGATACTGTGAAACACTTCTATGCATGAGCAACACTGATCCCATAAGAAAACTCGTATGGAAGCACCGTGTGTTACCAGGATCCAACATTGAAGAGGGCTGGGCTTTCAAGTCAATAGAAATGACTTCTGGGTATCCAGTAGTGTAGTGGCAAATTCAGAAGTGCAAGGTCCCTTGACGATAGTCACAGCCACGCCCCTCCCTCTTTTTCTGCTGCTGGGTTGAGAATAAGATCCTTGTTAGTGTCTTCTCCCACAACAACAGATGTCCCTAGGAGCCAATAAGCATGAAAGAGAAGAGCATTAACTACTGAAAAGCTGACTCACCTCCTTTCACTCTGACTGGCTTCAATCAGCAGGAAAGGGCAATGAAGCATGTTAGAACATAAGAACATAAGAACATAAGAACATAAGAAGAGCCTGCTGGATCAGGCCAGTGGCCCATCTAGTCCAGCATCCTGTTCTCACAGCGGCCAACCAGGTGCCTGGGGGAAGCCCGCAAGCAGGACCCGAGTGCAAGAACACTCTCCCCTCCTGAGGCTTCTGGCAACTGATTTTCAGAAGCAAGCTGCCTCTGACTAGGGTGGCAGAGCACAGCCATCACGGCTAGTAGCCATTGATAGCCCTGTCCTCCATGAATTGGTCTAATCTTCTTTTAAAGCCGTCCAAGCTGGTGGCCATTACTGCATCTTGTGGGAGCAAATTCCATAGTTTAACTATGCGCTGAGTAAAGAAGTACTTCCTTTTGTCTGTCCTGAATCTTCCAACATTCAGCTTCTTTGAATGTCCACGAGTTCTAGTATTATGAGAGAGGGAGAAGAACTTTTCTCTATCCACTTTCTCAATGCTATGCATAATTTTATACACTTCTATCATGTCTCCTCTGACCCGCCTTTTCTCTAAACTAAAAAGCCCCAAATGCTGCAACCTTTCCTCGTAAGGGAGTCGCTCCATCCCCTTGATCATTCTGGTTGCCCTCTTCTGAACCTTTTCCAACTCTATAATATCCTTTTTGAGATGAGGCGACCAGAACTGTACACAGTATTCCAAATGCAGCTGCACCATAGATTTATACAATGGCATTATGATATCGGCTGTTTTATTTTCAATACCTTTCCTAATTATCGCTAGCATGGAATTTGCCTTTTTCACAGCTGCCGCACACTGGGTCGACATTTTCATCGTGCTGTCCACTACAACCCCGAGGTCTCTCTCCTGGTCGGTCACCGCCAGTTCAGACCCCATGAGCGTATATGTGAAATTAAGATTTTTTGCTCCAATATGCATAATTTTACACTTGTTTATATTGAATTGCATTTGCCATTTTTCTGCCCATTCACTCAGTTTGGAGAGGTCTTTTTGGAACTCTTCGCAATCCCTTTTTGTTTTAACAACCCTGAACAATTTAGTGTCATCAGCAAACTTGGCCACTTCACTGCTCACTCCTAATTCTAGGTCATTAATGAACAAGTTGAAAAGTACAGGTCCCAATACCGATCCTTGAGGGACTCCACTTTCTACAGCCCTCCATTGGGAGAACTGTCCGTTTATTCCTACTCTCTGCTTTCTGCTTCTTAACCAATTTCTTATCCACAAGAGGACCTCTCCTCTTATTCCATGACTGCTAAGCTTCCTCAGAAGCCTTTGGTGAGGTACCTTGTCAAACGCTTTTTGAAAGTCTAAGTACACTATGTCCACTGGATCACCTCTATCTATATGCTTGTTGACACTCTCAAAGAATTCTAATAGGTTACTGAGACAGGACTTTCCCTTGCAGAAGCCATGCTGGCTCTGCTTCAGCAAGGCTTGTTCTTCTATGTGCTTAGTTAATCTATCTTTGATAATACTTTCTACCAGTTTTCCAGGGACAGAAGTTAAGCTAACTGGCCTGTAATTTCCGGGATCCCCTCTGGATCCCTTTTTGAAGATTGGCATTACATTTGCCACTTTCCAGTCCTCAGGCACGGAGGAGGACCCGAGGGACAAGTTACATATTTTAGTTAGCAGATCAGCAATTTCACCTTTGAGTTCTTTGAGAACTCTCGGGTGGATGCCATCCGGGCCCGGTGATTTGTCAGTTTTTATATTGTCCATTAAGCTTAGAACTTCCTCTCTCGTTACCACTATTTGTCTCAGTTCCTCAGAATCCCTTCCTGCAAATGTTAGTTCAGGTTCAGGGATCTGCTCTATATCTTCCACTGTGAAGACAGATGCAAAGAATTCATTTAGCTTCTCTGCAATCTCCTTATCGTTCTTTAGTACACCTTTGACTCCCTTATCATCCAAGGGTCCAATTGTCTCCCTAGATGGTCTCCTGCTTTGAATGTATTTATAGAATTTTTTGTTGTTGGTTTTTATGTTCTTAGCAATGTGCTCCTCAAATTCTTTTTTAGCATCCCTTATTGTCTTCTTGCATTTCTTTTGCCAGAGTTTGTGTTCTTTTTTATTTTCTTCATTTGGACAAGACTTCCATTTTTTGAAGGAAGACTTTTTGCCTCTAAGAGCTTCCTTGACTTTGCTCGTTAACCATGCTGGCATCTTCTTGGCCCTGGCGGTACCTTTTCTGGTCTGCGGTATGCACTCCAGTTGAGCTTCTAATATAGTGTTTTTAAACAACTTCCAAGCATTTTCGAGTGATGTGACCCTCTGGACTCTTCTCAGTGGCTAACACACTCCCCTTTCATGTTTATTGGCTCATAGGATGCTGGAGACAGAGGGACCTGACTGGGACCCTGCTCCTAAAAAAGTAAGATATCTAAGACCCCTCAGACCCTGGATGACCACTGCAGGTATCTTGACTCCAGCACTTCTCTTTTTAGAGATCAAATGCAATATATGAAGCTAGTTACTATTCATGAAAAACGAAGCTGCTGTGTAGGGAGGGAACAATCTGCCCATTTTGGTTCACTCCGTTTCTCATCCTTCCAAATTGAAATTTAGTTATCTGTGTATCCGCAGCAATTTGCAATTGTTGTTTTAAAAAATCCTCATGAAAATTCTTCAGCATTTTAGAGTGAATTTCTCATAATAAACACTTTTTATATGCAGTTTTGATTAATGTATACATTTTTGCGTGCAGTTACTGCTAATATAATGCATTTTAACTTATTTTCACTAATATATTTTAATGCACAGTTCCCCCAATATATGCATTTTTATAAACATTGTTTGGTTGGCAAACTGCATTGCAAAATTTAGATAAGTGCAAATTTTGAAGGATGGCAGTGTTTTCTTTCTCACATTGTTTCAGAAAATGCAAATTTGATAGATTTGGCTTTAAATGCAAACTGAATCAAATTTCTCCCCAACCCTCTCCTGTGAAACTCAGGTCTGTATGACAGTGCTGTCCATCTGCCACTTGCCTGCAATTCCTTCCTTCTGCAGAAATCCAGAACTGTGTTCTCTCTCTCTTTCAACAAATTTGGAAATGGGGTGGGGGGGAGAACAGCCCCCTGGGACTGCCTCTTCTCCATATGATTGATACTATTTAGAAGTATCACAAGTGTCACAGCTACTGCTTCTGGCTATAAGGAGCTTTTCCCTGAATAACAAAATAAAGTTTATTCTATGTGTGAACAGACCATGGGGACAGATGATAAAGGTCTGTGCTGTCTTAGCCTGTGTTGCTGTTTGTTTGTTGCTAAGTTAATAGACTACAGTAAGCAGTAATATGTGGCTAGGCCCACATTAATCAAAGCTGGTAGAACTAATATCGAGTTCATTATCACTATCCTTACTATTTGATAAATATGATTTTAATATTTCACTATTCCTATATTTATTGTCTTTAAAAGTCCAAGAGAAAGCACTAAATTAGGATACAACAGGATTTTTTTTAAAAAATGCAGCAAGACTATCTGTCTGTGTACAATATCTATCTACTTTGATGTACCTTACAGTATAGTAATAAAGTATATTTCCACAGTTCTTCATTCCAGCTCAAGATATTATTATAATAGTGACAGTAAGCTTATATGCCTCACTCATTTCATTAATTTTTTTAAAATTCCATTTATTAGTGTTTTAATTTCAAAGGCAGAATGCCAACAGCCTTCACAGGTGTCCCAGAGCTGTGTACATACTGCTGAACATTAGAAGAGCTGATCCAAAATCACTCTTTAATGCTTTTAGTACAAAACTTTATTGTCTCTAGCCTCTGCACTGGCATTTCCTCTGGGACAATAACAAGAGATTAATTATAACTATCTGATATATAGACTCCCAAACTGACCTCTGAGTAAAGTTATAAACATGTACTGGCTCTTTTAACAGCTTCACAAGTAAACCATATTAACTGCTCCAAAACAGAATCAGAATCTATCCCCTTGTAAAATTCATCACTTCTGAATCAATACTACTTCTGACTGGGCTGCAACTAGAGGCAATCCTGCACAAACACAGGTTGCTTAAATCTCATGGTAGTTTAAACAACCTGACAGCATGCAGGATTGTAGCCTCTGCTTCTGAGAGTCTCAGACTCCTTAAACTACAAACCACAATTAAAATCACAATATCACCCTACCTAATAAATGGTCAAGTGTTTCTTTTAATGAAACACTCAATATTTAAGCAATGCTGCTTAAATTTTCTTCAGAGTTATTCACAATAAGCAGAGGATGTTTAGTGTTTACATTGATAAACATCAAGTTAACAGGTAAATACATTAAAATTGATATTTAGTAAATGTTACGTCTAAAATGCAAAAAACAATATAGCCAATAATATACTTGCTTGAGTCGAACATGGATCATCTAAATGTCTGTGGTTCTTGGGGAAACCAAATGACCTCTTTCTACAGATAGTAAGATCAAAGCACTCAGTTTAGATGCTCCAGCTGTCTTTCCCATTGGCATCTGACATGTAACAGGCCATTTAAATTCAGGGGGTATGTAAACATTTTAACCCTTGGCAGTGGCATCTGAAAAACATGCAGGCACTAAATGGACTTCCCTGGGCTAGATACATGCTTGCTGCCTCTCCTTTGAAGTCTAAGGAACTACGCCAGCCAGCGAGCTTGGCTAAATGACTTGAATGGAAACTATCTGATAACAAAGTGCCTCCTTGCAAGCTGAAACACTGACATTTGGAAAGCACTCCTACTCCTGCTGTCTCATTGGTGTTTAGAACATCTGATACTGGATGAAGGTGACCAAATGCAGGCTGGCGGAGTAAAACAAATTAAGCAGCCTGAAACAGGTTCTTGGAGGGTGTACCAAAAAAAAGGAAAAAGAAAAATGAGGTCACTGTTGGGAAATATATCATTGTTTTATATGGTCTGCTCACGACCAAAGGTGGAATTTACTACCCAGGCAAAAGGGCATTCCATGATCCCCGTGGAGGCAGAATTGGCCTGCTAGAATTGGTCCTCTCCATGGATTTTTTTCTGGAATGACCTCTGAAAAGAATAGTAAGTGCTCCTGCTTACAAATCTTTCCTAAAGAACCTATTCTAAAATAATGTTTCGCTTATATAAATCCACGAACACCCTGTAAAGGCAATACTAGCAGAGGCACAAAATGATACTTTCATTTCCAGCACTTGGGCTGCTCAGCATGATCAACATGGATCATAGAAAACCACCTTCTTCTGTGGTTTATCCAGGAGAAGTAGGCCACACTTTACATAACAGAATGAACGGACACAAATTTGACATTAGAAATGGCAGCACAGATAAATCAGCTGGAGAATATTTAAATCTGATAGACCATTACATTTTTCACTTCAAGATTAGTCTTGAAAAAAAGAGAGGCTCCTGAATTAGGATTTGATCAAAAACATTATGGGCAGAATTTCAGTAGACCTTATACCTGGCTTAGGTTGGTTTTCTCATTAAAAACAGTTATTATCTCACATGTGATGCAAACTGAACCTGTGATACCTGGATATGCCTGGACCCATCTGACATGCATCCATCCTGCAAGTCAGTCTTGCTCCAATCTTTAGTACAGTACTTATGCTTTTGACATGTGTTGTTTTAATCTCACCTTGCAAAATACCTCTCCTTCAATCCTCACTGGATGTATGCACTATTTTCTTAATGTTCTGATAAACAGGTCCTTGCCTACAAAAGCTCATGTCACCATACATTTGCTAGTCTTATGTGCCACAAGATTCTTCATTGTTTTGATTTCATCTAGGAATGTCTGGAGATTAAAGACTGGCCAAAATGCTATTCCTGCCAAGAATCTTCAAGGTTTCAAAGCACTGCACATGTGATGGATGGAGCTGATTTTGTTCTGCTCTTAGTGTGCAGCTAAAGCTTCCTGTGGGTGTTGGGGGGGCTGTTTTGGTGTTGTGTGTGTTTTTGTGTATGTATGTATGAATTGCAGGTGTTTGTATGAGAATGTTAATGTTTTATATGACTTTTTAATGTATTTATGTTTGTGTTTTTAAATGTAAGTCAGTTGGAGACCTTGGTAACAAGCAATGAATAAATCTAACAAATTAATAAATAAATAATCAGGGCTTTTTGTACGGAGAACCAGCACCTCTTTTTTTGCTGCCCATGACAGCCACAGTACCCTTATCAAGATATGAGTATAAGCACCTCATTTTTCACTAAAAAAGCACTAATAATAATAATAATAATAATAATAATGATAATGATAATGATAATAATATGGGATTCACTCTCTGATTCAGACTGTTTTGTATTTTTTTAAATATCCTGTCCCAGAAAGTAGCAACCTTAGGACAGCTCTACCACTTATGGTAGTACATCCCAACATTTTGGCAATCTCTCCAACAAAGTGCAGAAACATTATGTGATATATGGGACAACTGAAGTGACATAATTTTCAGAGATGGCCTTTGCTACAGCCCCTTCCAACCATGGTTGTTGAGTGCCTGACCCAAATCTCCCTCCCAAATATTACTCAGACCCAAATAACCCATATCTCTGTCCCAGAAGATCTTATACAATTTGGAGACTTGCCCTCTAGCACCTCCCGCATCCCCATCACTATTGGTTCAAATTCTGTTAGTAACCTTGTGACCTGTGCTTTAACTTCTGGACAGTTAATAAATTGAGCAACACAGCCAATGTACTGGTAAGTCTTGCAGAGTATCTTTAAATGACTGTTCAATCAGAGGTGTCAAGTTGATAAACAGATCTTTTAAATGAAAAAAATCCCTTCTTCCTTCAACTTCACCAAGGAAGTTACCTATGCTTGTTGTAAAAACCAGGATGGAAGTTAAAGGGGATTAAAGGAGATACTCCCTGAACACAGAATGCCATGAGAATTTTCCAAACTTTTAGCGTTAATGTAGTAAATGGGTTCTCTAGTAAATGTGAGTATGAAACTCTATTTTTAATGGAAAATGTACTCACTGGGAAGCCATCGATTGTATGATTTCCAAATTTACCCATGGTATTACTTTCTAGAATTAAGGGCACAGAATGATTAATTTTATTGATTTCAAATGAGGAATACCCCATTCTCCTGTGGATGAATGCCTGTAAATGAGGGTGTGTTTCAATCTTGGTTTCTTTTTAACAAAAAAGTCTATGTTTGTCAAATGCTAGATTGTTTGTCTGTGATCCTTATAGGAAGAGCATGGAAGAGAAAAGTTAACTTTGGAAGCAATTAACTGCAGCTATTCATGCTGAGGGAATCAGTTTGAGCTTACTCCATCAGTTCATGTCCAACTGCATTTATTTCCAAACAGGGCCATAATTTGCCAAGAAAAATATGTTTAGGTCCCTCGTAGCTTGAATTCCTCAGTAATAGAACTACCTGTGACATGGTCTGACAAAACAACAAATTTCTGAATGGCTGGGACCACATGAAAGCAAAGAACTTCAGATTTTTTAAATTTTACCTTTAAACCCGCTACCCCCTCAAATGCTTCCAGTTCCTGCTTAATGTGATCTGCTACTCTCAGAGGGTCTGATGTCAAAATTGTGATATCTTGGCACAGAGAGTTAAGTTAAATGCCAGGTATCCCTCGGTTATCCCTGATGTGCCAGGGGCTCAATCACAAACAAAAGAGGAGAAAGGGTGCATGCTTGTTTTGTCCCTCAGTAGACTATTGTTTGTTTTTTGTCTAAATTGTTCAGACAGACTATGGCCTATGTAGAGGAATATATATAGCTATGATTGCTGAAGTAAATTTATGGCCAAATTGTAAATGGGAGATTATTGGATGTGAAACTCACCACTCTACACAATCAAATGCCTTGAAACTATCTAAAGATAAAATTGCTAAGGATGATTTAGCGTTTTTACACTACATAATAAAAGTAGAGTGGGGTCTGTAGTCTGCCAACCCAGTAAAAAAAACACAGGTGAACACGATGTGAGATTACCAATGTTAGCCATTTTGTTAAAAGGTCAGTAAAAATAAACTGGATTTAATAGGGATATTGACCAGTAAGATTCAATTACTAGTATCCTACTCTCTCTCCCCCCCCCCCATGTGTCCGGTAAAGGTACCCCTTCCAAAATCATGTTATACAGTTTCTGCATATGAGGTACCAAGACTACATTATAAGCTTTGTACAAGTCACTCCCAAACCCATCTGGTCTCAGTGACTTATGCACATTAAGCTCTTTAATCACTACTTTGAATTCCTTCACCAAAGCCCCTACATTCAGGAACATTTTAATCTCTTCACTCAAAAGTGTAGCATCCTTATAAGGTACCTTTTGATGTTATCCAGGTCAGGATTTGTGGACTGATACAGCTTGCTACAGTATTATGCAAAAGCATCACAAATCATAACGATATTATTCTTCTTGTTGTTAAAAGACTGTATATACAACCTTTCATTTTGAGAAGAAACATCTCGGTGGTTCACAAACAAAAGCCAACAGCAAAATAACAAGTATAAAACTGATAACAAAAATGTAACATTCTACAACACTGGTGCCAACAGTGGAAAAAACCTGCCTCTATGTTATCTCAAGCCGACAGCGATTAGCCTGCAGCAAAACCGAGTGGGCGTCATTCGCTGAACGTAATTCTCTCACTGGTCAGTGGAGGGGAGGACAGTCTTTCAGGCAACCAGGTCCACCTACGGCTTGGTCTGTAAATAACAGGATCCTGCTTTAGCTTAAATCTTAAAACTAGTTTGGTGGTTTCATGTCCTATCAGCATTTTCCAATAGCAATTGTATAATTCTCCTCTTTCCCCACTTCATTCTGTTAGTCAATAGTTTAGATCCTTTGTTTCAAAATTCATAATATTATGTTTAACATAAAGTAATTTGGTCATAATTTTGCTGGATTCCAAAAATCCCTTACATTTGGCCTCTGATTGTCAATAAACTGTTCTGGAGCCAGATTGATCTGTTTCAATAAATCTAGTACTTCCTTGTTTAATTTGTTTACCTGTGCTTTGTTTCTTTTCTTAAAATCTCACTCTTTAGTGACCCTTCTGATCACAGCTTTCATAGTCTTTCACCTTATAGTATCACTCACCTCTGGTGTGTCATTGTCCTTAAAATAATTCTCATTTGATACCTTGATTGACTCAGCACTGGGTGCCAATGTAACAAAGGGTTGATCCTTGTTATAGAAGTATAAGATTGTAGACTAAATTGGTTAGTTGTAAAGGTTCTGTTAACAAAGGACCTAATAAGGTTCCAGCCCTATGGGGAAAAAAGTAATACCCCAAGTTGTTGTCTTCTAAGGTGGAAGGATATTAAGTGGACTAAGACGTAGGAGAGAAAGGTTCAAATCCCCATTTGGCCATGAAGCTCACTAGGTAATCTTGGGCTAGTCACTGTCTCTCAATCTTGTTGGGAATAAAACACCAACACAAGTTACACTTGGCCTGAACCTGGAGGGAGGGGGTTATGGACAGAAAGCTAATCTATTCTTCTTTCTGCTGATACATCCTCTATATTATTTGTTGTTTTTGCAGATTTTGTGCCTCCCCCTCCTCCCTTCTCTACCTGTCTTTGTTCTCAGTGCAGGCTGCATGGCTGAGTACAGACTGCACGGCTGTTGTGTACTGTGCCCCGAACCAACAGGGTAAATAACACCTATTGCTCGAAGAACACAGAGTTGTATGTTAGCCCGTAGAGCCTGGCTAGTAAGATCAAAATATCACAGCAGCCTGCAAGAAACCAAGTCCACACACAAAGGCTTTTGTGTAAGCAAACAATCTTTATCGGACACCGACCTCCAGAGATTCTCCACCAGCATATACTCCTTACTTTTATTTTCCCCCACACATACTGAACTCAGTGCTCGGGCTTTATAGCCCAGCCCATTGATATGATACAGCTGTGTGACCTTCACATTAACAGTGCTTCATTTAACCCTTTTTCCAACTCGTGGAATGACTCAGCGTCTCAAGCCAACAGCTCCCACCTCATTTCTCGACGTTGGGAGTTGTTATCATATCGGTAGCACATTACATTACTAGCACATACAACGTGTTACATATATATACAGTGTATACTCTTTTTTACAATCATTTCTTGTTTACATTAGACTCAGCAATCACCACCACGTCTCAAGCCAACAACAGCTGCTTTAGCATGTATGATTTTACTTCTTTGCAGTAATAAACCTTAAGTTTCTTTGTTCTTTCAACTTCCACTCTTAACAGACCAATTATTTCTGCATTCCATGAAAACTCTAACAAGCCTAACCTACCTCACAAGAGTATTGTGAGGATAAAACAAAGAACAGAACCGTGAATGTCACCTTGAGCTCCTTGGCACATAGGTGGTTTATAAATGTAAAAATAAATAAATAATAATACAAGTAAGGTCTGTCTGCACCTGAGTATAAATTAGTGGAAGGGTGTGTGTGTGCAGGGCCGGTGCCAGAGGGCGGCCCTGGCCGAGGACCTCTGAAGGGCCCCTCCTTAGGCTGGGTGGGTAGAGCTCCCTTTCATGATCCACGGCACCATTGGCTCCTGACCCTGCCGCAGATCGCAGAGAGGGAGCTCCCAGGCCTCCCCCCTACTACCGTGCAGGCCCGCAACGCACACCTGCATGCGCCACCTACATTTCCTTTGAAGTAAATGCTGGCTGCGCTGCAGGCGCATGCCTGCCATCAACCAAGATGGGGACCAAGGCTTCCCTAAGGGGCTGATGCCCCTGCCACCATCTTGGTTGATGGCAGGCGTGTGCACGTAGCACGCATGTAGCACAGCGTGGCCAGCATTCACTTCAAGGGAAAGGTAGGTGGAGCGAGTGGGTGGGTGTCAGGACCCAGGGCAGGCTGGTGCCCAAGGGCTCCAGCATGCCTCTGTGTGTGTGTGTGTGTGTGTTCGCCAGGCCAAAGGGCTGGACTTTGGTTTCAAACTGCAGCAAAAACTTTGGTTTAAATTTGGGTGGGAGGATACATGTGCCTGCTGTAGAATAAAAAGGTGGAAGAAATCCTGAAAAAAGAATGATACTGTTCACAATGTTTTCCTTTTGGAAAGGAAAGGGGCTTATCCTCTGCCTTGTGCCCAACCTTCCATCAAACCATCCAATCTCCTCCCCTTCCCCTTCCCTTCCTGCCCTCCTCCTCCTCTCCCTGCCCCTCCCCCAGGTCAGTTTCACCTATCCTAAGCATAATTGTATGGAAGTAAATCCCACTGAACTCAAAAATCCCATTGAACTCAAAAAGCATGCAAATGATCAAACCCGCCCTTCCTTCCTCTTCCCTCCTATCCCCTCCCTCTTGCCCCTTCTCTTTCCCTTTCTTCACCCCTCCCTTCCCCTCACCCATCCCCTTCCAATCCCATCCTTCCCCCTCCCCTCCCCTCCCCTCCACCCTCCCCATCCCCCTCCTCACCCCCATTGCTCAGAGGCACATGTTACCAAATTCTTCCAAGCTATACAGGAAGTGCATTGGACTGTGAAAGACCAACCCAAATGGTGTTTGCATTTTGACCAATTTGTAGGGCAGTCCAATATCTCAGAGAGGAGTTCAGGTCTCCTGCTCCCCTGGTGCATTCACTATAGCTGCCCAATTTCCCTGCTTTTTAAAGTTTGATAGAAATAGCTGTGGGCTATAGGTACTTTCTTAAACCACAAGGTTTTTTGCCTATTAGTGAATATATTCATAGGGTTTTCATAGTAAGAGGTATTCAGAGGTGGTTTACCATCACCTATGGCACCTGGTATTCCCAGACAGTCTCCCATCCAAGTACTAACCAGGCCTGACCCTGCTTAGCTTCTGAAATCAGATGAGATCAGGCATGTTCAGGGTAGTATGGCTGTAGAAAAACACATTACAATACATTATAGTACTGCTTCCAGTAGGACCAAAGCAGGCAGGGAAAAAATGTGTTTAATCCTTGATCTTTTAAAAAGACATACTTGCCCGCAGGGCTGTGGAGTCAGAGTTGTGGAGTCGGAGTCGGAAGCAATTTTGGGTGGAGTTGGAGTCAGAGGCAGAGTCGGTAGAAGTGTACTGACTCCGACTTCAAAATAAAATTGATATTTACCATTTATGAAGGAGTCGGAGGTGGACAGTAGAAAAATAGAGGAGTTGGAGTCAGAGTCGAAGGTTTGACATACCGACTCCACAGCCCTGCTTGCCCGCCCAACAGATCGTATTGATCCATTGGCAAGGATCCAAATTCCCCCCCACCATTATTTGCAAAATTATTTTATGCAATAACAAATGTCCCATTATATCATTTTACAGCTGCCTGCCATTGTTCAGATCTGCCATCCTTCCCCTGCTGCTATATAAAAATAGAACTATATACATTCTATTAATATTAATGTTACTATTTTAAAATAAAAAATGAATACAAAATTTAAAAGTACTAAGCTGCTAGGAACTAACATAAATGGGTACGTAACAAGCAGAAATTTAGCAGGTTATCTTCACACACACACAAGGAGATTAAGGCTGCAATCCTATACACATTACCTGAGAGTAAACCTCACTGAACACAGTCCAGAGCTTGGAAAAGTTACTTTTTCGAACTACAACTCCCATCAGCCCAATCCAGTGGCCATGCTGGCTGGGGCTGATGGGAGTTATAGTTCAAAAAAGTAACTTTTCCAAGCTCTGGATTTACCTCTGAGTAAATGCGCCTTGAGTTGGGACAGTGTTAGGGAATTTTCACCTGATCAATTTTTACAAGAGCAGAGAGAATAGCCAAGAAGAAGCAAATCAGGAGTCTCAATACCAGAGCGCCTGCAACATCAGTCAGAATTCATTCTTGTAGGAGGTGGAGGACTGCCAGAGTCAGTTGAGTGAGTGTGTTTGTGAGTGAGCTTGATTTAACCTGAGCAGGAGAGGCAAGCAAAAAGCAGCCATAATACAGCTCCATATCCTCTTGCCTCAATTTTATAATCATTTAGACACCAGGCAAAAAACTCACTTTTTTAAATCAGAATTTTAGATCCTGGTGGGTGGTTATTCTTAAATTATGATGCTGCTAATTATGTTATTTACTAGGGGGGATTTGCCCACCTGCTGGCTTTGCACACCAACGCCCACCCCCAGACACACATTCCCCAGGCACCCCCAAACATACACACAGAGACACATCCCAAGCACTCCCAAACACACACACACACAGGGACTCCAAAAAATACACACTTGGAAATGCATCCCCCAGGCACTCACATACACTCCCACACACCCCACTTCCTTCGCCAACCTCCCTCACCATTCCACCTAGTGCCTCCAGACATTGGCAGCCCTGAGCTCACTAATGCTCCTCACATGTTCCTGCCCTTTGCCACTGCCCTGCCATTTGCCCCACACCACCACTTGTCTCTCAACAAATGGTGCCACCATGCAGCTCTATGCAGCGTGCCTAGACCACCTCCCCACATAGAGCATTTAACTGTGCCCTGGCCAGGCTGCTGCTCCCGCCGCCACCATCACTTGCCCCCCTGCCACTCACCCCTCCCTGCCGCTTGCCTGCCTGTCCCACAGCCACCCACTCACCTTGCTTGCTTGCCTGCCACCCATTCACCTTGCTTGCCATACACCTGGCTGCCCCACTCATTCTGTCGTCCGCCCACCCCTGCCAGCCATCCTTGCTTCCCTCACATCCTCAGTTCACTTGCCACGTTGCCACCATGCCATACTGCACACCCCCACATGACGCTGGGTGATGGCATGATGGCTTAGAAAAATATTATAAAGTTAGATACATTCTATGAGAACTTTAAAAAATACTTTTGCTCATTATGTATTATGTTTTATATTGTCTTATTTTGTTGTAAACTACCCTGTGATCATTTTTGGTAAAAGGCAGTATAAAAATGTCTTAATAAATAAATAACCTGCATCCACCAACTCTGCAAATAATTGTCTCTCATTAGTTATGCTATAAAGACTCCCCTAGTCCAGAGGATTTAACTACAAGCACCACTCAGTCTAGACTCAAGGAACCCATACTCTTGGCTTACTCATGGGAAATCGTCTTCAGTCTATGTCAGATGTTCAGTTATTTTCCTCTCTTCGTTTGCTGAATGTTGTGGTTAGTTTTTTTTCCTTGTGAAGGTCATGGAAAGAAGCAATTTTGAAATACTAGTACTGTCCCTACTGTCCCATGCCTCAGTTATTTAAACCATGCTGCCCAATACCACCCCAACTGTTCAATTTTTGTGTCTTCAAAATTACACTCAAAGACAAGTGGATTGCATTTAATCCAATGAGACCTCAATCAATTTTTGCTATATTTGAGTTTTAAAGGCAATGACAGCCCCTATTAACTATAAATAAAGCTGTTATTGCTATCATAAGTGCTGGGGAATGTATTTGCATTCAAAGTCTATCGTCAGTAATACAGAAACTATTTTACACTGACAAACGATCTTAGGGAAACATGATATAAGGAATACAGTGAATGGATATGATGGTAAAATAGTGTCGACTGATGAAGTCTTTGGTTATTGGCTTTGGACAATTGGAGCTATAAAAATGTCTTCTTTAGATGTACTTAAAATGTGCTTAAATGTATGAACATATATTTAAAAACACTTAAAATCAGTTTAAATTACATTTTGACATAAATTTAAGTAATTATCAAAATCATCACTTGGAAAAACAAAACATGATTACGGAAAATGATCAGATCAAGATATTGTTCAGCGATATAAGCAATTATAAGCATATAATCTCAAATCAAATTCAAGAAAAAAGCAAGAGATAGAAGGGTGGAAGAAGAGAGGACAAACGTTAAGAATATATTATAAAATAAATAAATAAGAGGGGCTGCGTTGTAGAGCGATTTTCTTGTCTGGATACATTTCAGCTGGTAAAACACTAGGGCTGTTTTATAATTCACCCCAGATCATTGCACATGAAAAATAGCTGCATCTAAATGTCCTTAACCTCTGGTGTGAGCTCTTGCACAACCAGAAGTGCAGTTTAATCTCTAGTTAAGATAGCGCTTCACAGACTCTTGAATAAACTCATGCAAATGCTTGCAAAGTATTTCTAGAGCAGAGGGCTTTGATCTTCCACAAGCCCATGGATCCAGCCCTACGCCAGCTAATTTACTTGGTCAACAGAAGTTGGCTTAATTAAAAATATATTATTTCCCTATTTCAGATATAGGCATTAGAGGGAGCAAAGAAACATATAATTCTTGTTTGCTTCTATCCCCAAATAATCCAAGACTTCAGGATAACAAAACTCTGTAACTGTGAAACTTGTGCTTGTTGGCTTGAAAGGTTTTCATCACTGGCTGGAAAGAGTATTTGATTCTTAGTTTTGATCATGTTGTTACATTTTTATGGCTGCAAAAAGCGTTGGTTCCCCTGTGTGTGTGTGATGTGCGTTCAAACTGATTACAACTTATGGCAACCCTATGAATCAGCGATCTCCAACAGCATTTGTTATAAACCACCCTGTGCAGATCTTGTAAGTTCAGTTCTGTGGCTTCCTTTAGGGAATCAATCCATCTCTTGTTTGGCCTTCCTCTTTTTCTACTGCCTTCTGTTTTTCCCAGCATTATTGTCTTTTCTAGTGAATCATGTCTTCTTATTAGGTGTTCAAAGTATGATAACCTCAGAATGTGAGAAGCATGAGAAGCATGAACCAGGGAAAATTAGACATTGTCAAGCAAGAAATGGAACATATCAACATTACAATAGTTGGCGTGAGTGAATTAAAATGGATGGGAATAGCAACTACAAAATATTTTATGCAGGAAATGAGAAATTAAGAAGAAATGGGGTTGCTTTAATAGTGAGAAGTGATGTAGCAAAAGCAATTAGTAGCTAGAATGTGAGGTCTGAGCAAGTTATATCAATAAGATTTAACGGGAAACCTATCAACATAACATCATCCAAGTCTATGCTCCAACGGCAAACACAGAAGAAGAGGAATTGGAGAGATTTTATGCAGAAGTACAGGAAGAAACTGATCACACATCAAAACAGGATGTTCTGATAATCGTGGGGGACTGGAATGTAAAAGCAGGGAACAGAGAAGACCTAGAAATTGTTCAAGTTACACAAAATAGCACACTTTCTAAAGAAAAATTAATAGAAACCTGCCATGATATTCATGTTACAATTCAGTTTGTAGCTGATATCGCAACACATTGGGAATCATCACTACCTGTACATTTGCCTTTTTTTACATCTTTGATTATGTCTGCCCTTTTTGTAAAGTATGGAATAGTGAGTAGATTCTTATAAAATAATATGTTATGATACACCAATCACTCAGCATTTTGTTGTCCTTTCTTGTTTTAAAGTAGAAAAAGTAGAAAACTGAAATTAAAACTGAACTAAAAAAAGAAACCAAATGTGGGGAGAGGAAAATCCTATTGTAAATATATTCTGGTTTAAAGGACCACACAAGTACAATTTCGGACAGCCTTATTCTCTCTAAAACGCGACCTTCTGCAGTTGGAATGTTCATAATGGGTGGCAGTTGAAAGCTCTGTTATATAACCTTGTCACTTTTAAACAGCCTCATGTGCAATAATTTCTGTGTTCAATTTCCTGTACAAGTGCATGATAAATTGTCCACAGGTGTCGGAAGGCAGAGCTGGGGTCCCAATCCCGGGGAGCTGGATCCCGGAGAGTTGGGAGAAGAGTATTCGGATGGATGGCAGAGGGAAGGGGGAGGAACTTCCCCCCTTTGGAGCGAAGACGAAACAGAGGAACTGCCAGTGATAAGGTCGCTTAGCGACGGGGAGCCTGAGCCCTCCCTGGACATTCTCACGCCTCCCCCTCTTTCAGGCTCAGAGCAAGAGGGGGAAGAGGGAGGGCTGCTCACAGCCGAAAAGCGGGGAGGCAGTTTACCATCAGCCCCTCCCCTATCCCCCATCCTGGAATCGGAAACTTCAGAAGAGGAGGGGTTGATGCTTCCCCCCCACCGCGCACACGCAGACAGCTGAAAAGACAGGAGAGAAGGGGGGGAAGGTGGGCAGTACCCGAGGGGCAGTTAAGGAGGAGCGAAAGATTGCGCGCCCGTTTGGCCCCTTCTTAAAGAACAGGCGGGAAGAAGTCCCTTGCTCTGTCAACTTTCTCCCAATGCCGCAGGACCTGTATCCCTGTATTGCTTCATGAGAAAACGCAGCCTTTGTTTGGACATTACCCTAATAAAACACGAATTAACTACAGCCGTTGGTCTGGTTCCTGAGTCACATCCTGGGCCTGACAACAGGGGATGGATGGGGTCTCCCTCACAATGCACTTCCATTACAGAGCACTTGCAGTTTGTAGCGGAAGGCTAACCAAGAAGAATCATAAAAAGAAAGACATGATGTATTTCTGTTTGAATTGCTTTTATGTGTTTTTATGCTGCTGTTGTATTGGTTTTAGGCTGTCTGTTTATTTTTATTTTAATGTTATATTGTTTGTTGTTTTTAGATTGTACACCGCTTGGAGATTTTTGAAATATTAAAATGTGCCCCTATAAATGCGAGGTATAGAAATAGAAAATTGGATGAACCCAGGATTATTTTTTTTAAAGTAGCTCAATCTGAGAAAAAAAGGCTGCATATCCCTAAGCTAAAATATAAAACACAATGCCCCACTACCTCCAAAGGCACTTAAATAAATGTATACTGTAGAAGCACGTGCTTACTAACATGTGATTTCTTGTAGGGAAAAGTCATTGAGAGGAAAGTAGAACCTATTTTACTTCCAGTAGCGTAGTAGCAAATTCAGAAGTGCAGGGTCCATGTTAGTCACAACCCTCCCCTGCCTTTTTCTTTTTCTTTTGCTGCAGGGTTGAGAATGAGATCCTTGACAATGTCTTCTCCCACAACAACAGACATCCCTAGGAGTCAATAAGCATGAAAGACGAGAGTGTTAGCTACTGAGAAGAGTCTTCTCAGCAGGTAACTCATCTCCTTTCACTAAGACTGGCTCTGAAAGAACAAGAAAACATGTTACAAGACTCTTATTAGTGGCCACCACACTCTCCTTTCATGCTGATTGACTTGTAGGATGCTGTAGATGTAGGTACTCTGCTGGGATCCTGCTCCTAAAAAAGGAAGCGGTCTAAGACCCCCCAGAACCCCAGATGACTACACCCCTGTTTCCATAGGATAAAAGAGAATACATATATTCAATTTATTTGTTTATTTAAAATAATTTATAAACCACTTTGGTATATGACAGAACTTCATGAAGGATGTAATGACCAATCTGGGTGTTGCCTTCTTGTAGTTGTATGCCTGAGTATAGTAACACATTTTTCAGTGACTGTGCTTGCATATTTCATCACTGGGAAGCAACACCTGTAAGAGGGGATTCACCAGGTCAGACACTACTTCCCCAAACAGCTGTGCCCATCTCACTGCTTTGTATAAAAGGCTTCCAAGCATCTGAACCACTCATAGGCTCCACTGTGCTAGAATCCAACCCCAGTTGCTATGTGAAATAATTGTGCTGCACAAGTACTGGATCTCTACTCTAGTTCTTACTCATTTGTGGCATCCTATTTACACAGACAACTTCTTGTAGTAGTACAGCACACAGGATTTCTGGTCTGATTGCATGTCAGCTGCCTGGGAACCCATCTAGGCTTGGGTCCTTAGGGGACACAGAGCGCATGGCCAATATCCAGCCGGCTGCCTTTGCAGACAATGGGTGGTATCCAACCAGAAGTGTAGTGACGGGTGACAGCCCCCCAAATGATAATTCTGCCTGCCCAAGTGAAATTTACCTTTAGTCCACAAATTTCGAGCTTTGCAGTAACTTAAAACTTCAGTTGAGCTTTTAGAAATACAGTTTAGACAGGGCATAGTCACCAAGGGAATGTGAACATAGTCAATATAAGAGTTAAAAGAGTGAATAAAGTGAACACAAGTCTTGATGAATGGGGGAGGGAATTGGCAAACCTAAGGCTTTGCAATTGGAGGCACAAAAGGCAGGAAGAACAGCATTGGGATGCACTGCAGAGCATCTCCCCCTCCCTTGTAATGCTCAGCCAGCCTCTGGAGGTGGTGGATGTTATTAGGGCTTCTGTGGGTGTGCCAAGGCTTTTGGTCCTAGACTGTGCAACAGCCTAGCTTAGTCCAGGGCAGGCCCTGAGAAGAAGCGGAGGTGAGTGAGCTGGCTCTCCAAGGCCCAGGAAGTCTAATGACACCTTACTAACTTAACCCAGGCAATGGGCAGCGTGTGAGTGCTTGTTGGGGGGGGCATTTCTTCCCTAGTTTGCTTAAAAAGTTGAAAAAATTATCTTTCAATCCTTTCAAGCTGGTTCCATTTCAAAATGGTTCTGAAGAGTATAATGTGGCTAGAGCCTTAGTTGCAGCAGTTTTAGATCTCCAACCAACTGTGCAAATGAGCATTATAAATAATTAACCTAATTTAACTTTTCTCATGCAAACTTACTATACTACCAAAATAGGATGTATGAGATGTACTGGTAGAGCCATCAGAAGCAGTGTTAGCTGGCTGGCCCAGGGCCTTTCTATAGAACAGAGATTGTGTGCGTGTACAGTTAATTCTTGCACATGTAGTTCAGAGAGATGTACAGCTCCTATGTGACGTGCTGTCAAGCATTTCCTTGTGAAAAGTGATGTTTATAGGTATTAATTTAATTTTAAAGTTTAAACTTCTCTTAATTGCTTTCCTGGCATGGCAAAACAGACCAAAGTAGTTAGTTCCAGGAAAGCAGCTGCCTCAGGAGAATTGAACTCACAGTTCACGAGCTTACTAAAACATTGTACCATTGTTTCCAAGCATGGACACTTAGCAGGATTCACCTTTGGTGCATCTACAGCTGTGTGTGAAAATTCATTCTCAACTTTGACGTGTGTTGACACCATACAGGTGTTCAATTGTACATTAGAGAAAAACAAACTTCAGAGAATCATAGAGAAATAGAGTTGGAAGGGGCCTGTAAGGCTATCAAGTCCAACTCCCTGCTTAATGCAGACATCCAAATTAAAGCATACCCAACAGGTGGCTGTCCAGCTGCCTCTTGAAGGCCCACCACCTCCCTACATAATTGGTTCCATTGTCATACTGCTATAACAGGAAGTTTTTCCTGATGTTTAGTCAAAATCTGGCTTCCTGCAACTTGAACCGATTATTCCATGTCCTACACTCTGGGATGATCGAGAAGAGATCTGAAGAGGGGAACTAGTACTTCACATTATTTGGAAACTATATTTCTGTTAATGCAGCCTATAATAGCATTTGCTTTTTTTGCAGCCACATCAGGTTTGATTAACAACAATTCCTTCTCGCATGTAGTATTGCAGAGCCAGGTATCCTCCATCTTATAACTGTGCATTTGCATTTAACCCTGTTAAAATTTTATTCTGTTGTTTTCAGCCCAATGCTCCAGCTTATCGAGTAGGGTTGCCAGATCTCCAGCAAATGGCCGGAGTTTCCGGCCCCACCCTTGCCTTTTTCACCTCCGGCCAGAATTGCCTCCATGTTGTGTAATCTCCGGTTTTTGGCTGGAGTCTCCAGTTTTGGGGCTGCTCTGGCTCTCTGGCTAGTACCCCTTAATCTCCGGACTCTCAGCTTCAATTTAAAAAAAAAAGTAAGTTTCTAGGTGGTCTAGTTCCCGAGATATACACCAAAACGTCAACTGCCCCCGCGCAACTTTTTTTTTTAACAGATCCTTGCTCTAGCTACAACTCCCATCAGCCCAATCCAGTGGCCATGCTGGCTGGGGCTGATGGGAGTTGTAGTTTAAAAAAGTAACTTTTCAAAGCTCTGGCTGTAACCCCTCCCTTTCAGGATTGTAGCCAATGAAGCCAGGGTTTTGACTTGTTGATCCAGGCATGCCTAGGCTGAACATCACAAAATGGTGGCTTTAAGATTTTTGCAGTTTGCATAAGTAATATGGCTTAACTTTTTCCCCCCTCTTCTGTCCAAGAGTCAGACCCTGGGCTATGAAATATGAGAGTATTTAATCCAATATCTGCTTCTCTGGGAGTAAAGCAATTTCTGGGAGTAAAGCATGTACCTGGAGTAAACCCCATTGAACTCCATTCGGACTTACTTTTGAGTAGACATGGTTAGGATTGTGCTGTAAATTAATGGGACTTGTGAGTAAACATAGCACAGACTTGTGTTTGTGTTGTAAATCTTTCTCTCTCCCTCCAACCCTATTTTTAAAGAAATTAGGCAGGGTTTATCACAGTTTTTATTATGTAGGAAACTAATACTGATTTAAAAAAAAAATGAATGAAGTTTATTTATTTATTTTTATTTATGTATTTATTGCATTTATATCCCGCCCTTCCTCCCAGTAGGAGCCCAGGGCGGCAAACAAAAGCACTAAAAACAGTTTAAAAATAATAAAAACAGACTTTAAAATATATTAAAACAAAACATCTTTCAAAACATTTTTAAAAGCTTTAAAAACATATTTTTTAAGAAAAGGTTTAAAAACATATTAAAATGCAATTCCAACACAGACGCAAACTGGGATAAGGTCTCAAAATACTCGTTAAAAGAACAAGTTCCTTATCACTTCAAGGTACAGTTTTCCCTGGTTGAGTAACCCCCATTGAATACATTGGGACTTGCTTCTGAGTAAACAAACATAGGATTGCACTATAAATATCTTTACAGGTTGTATAAATAATAAACATATTTGATAGTCATGCTTATATTTTCATAGAATCATAGAATAGTAGAGTTGGAAGGGGCCTATAAGGCCATCAATCCAAATCAAAGCATTCTCGACAGATGGCTGTCCAGCTGCCTCTTGAATGCCTCCAGTGTTGGAGAGCCCACTACCTCTCTAGTAATTGGTTCCATTGTCATATGGCTCTAACAGTTAGGAAGCTTTTCCTGATGTCCAGTCAAAATCTGGCTTCCTGCAACTTGAGCCCATTATTCTGTGTCCTGCACTCTGGGACCATCGAGAAGAGATCCTGGCCCTCCTCTGTGTGGCAACCTTTCAAGTACTTGAAGAGTGCTATCATATCTCCCCTCAGTCTTCTCTTCTCCAGGCTAAACATGCCCAATTCTTTCAGTCTCTCCTCATAGGGCTTGGTTTCCTAATCATCATTGTTGCCCTCCTCTGAACCTGTTCCAGTTTGTCTGCATCCTTCTTGAAGTGCAGAGACCAGAACTAGACGCAGCACTCAAGATGAGGCCTAACCAGTGCTGAATAGAGGGCAACTAATACTTTACATGATTTGGAAACTATACTTCTGTTAATGCAGCCTGATATAGCATTTGGCCTTTTTGCAGCCACATCACACTGTTGGCTCATATTCGGCTTGTGATCAACGACAATTACAAGATCCTTCTCGCATGTCGTACTGCTGAGCCAAGTATCCCCCATCTTATAACTGTGCATTTGGTTTCTTTTTCCTAAGTGTAGAACTTTGCATTTATCCCTGTTGAATTTCATTCTGTTGTTTTCAGCCCAATGCTCCAGCCTATCAAGGTCCCTTTGAATTTTCTTTCTGTCTTCCATGGTATTAGCTATGTCCCCCAATTTTGTATCATCTGCAAATTTGATAAGCATGCTCTGTACCTCCTCATCCAAGTAGTTAATAAAAATGTTGAAGAGCACTGGGCCCAGGACCGAGCCCTGTGGTACCCCACTCATTACTTCCACCCAGTTTTGTCATGCTGTGTCCCTATAAATATCCGATTTCATACTATGGTTGTACAATACTTCCTTTACATTTTAAGTATGCCTTGAGGTAGTCATGGTTCTCCATTGTTTTCATCCTGAGGGGCAGATAGGCTGAGAGATGGTGAGTAGCCCATGGTCACCCACTACAGTTTATAGCTCATTTCCATTTTGAAAAATTAATTAAAACAATTTACATGCAGGCAAAATTTATTAAGTGGATTCACACAATATGTGTAAAGCACATCCAACTCGCATTTAAAGCGCATGACTTCCCCTAAAGAATCCTGGGAAGTGTCATTTCCCCCTCACAGTTATAGTTCTCACCACTCTTAACAAACTGCAGTTCCCATGATTCTGTGGTGGGATTCATGTGCTTCAAATGGGTGTTGAATGTGCTTTAAAGGAATGGTGTGGATCAGTCAGTCAGTCTTTACTGCGGTCATCGGCCAAAAATAGACATATAAAATACATCAGTACATACAAAAATATAAAAAGATTATCAGGCGATATGGTTATCTAAAATTCGTGATTTTCTTAAATTTATAGCAATGGCACAGTATTTGGCAACCTTTTCGGTTATATCTGGTGATTGATCAGCAAGCAAGTAATTTATATAAAAGGTTTCACTTCTGCCAGGTAAGAGCAAGATCAAAGGTTTGATTAATTGTTGCCTGGGTTCACAATAAAACGGACAATGGAAAAAAACATGGGTTAGTGTCTCAATCACATTATTACCACAAGGACACTTTCTGGCAGAGTAAGGTGTTTTATTAAATCTGCCTTCTAAAATTGCAGATGGAAGGCAGTTTAGTCTTGCCATTGTAAATGCCTTACGAAGTTTTGGTAAAAATAGATTGGTTAGATATGGCATGGCAATCTGGGAGTTAGTATTGTAAATATGTTTCTTAACGAGCATCCAGTGATGTTGGAGATCTATATCTTTGATTCTTTGTTGAATGAGGTCCTTAGCTTTAATATATCCCATATTTAGGACTTCAAGGATTGAAAAACCCAGGTGGGTCAATTTATTAATAATCATCTTATTCCATTGTGATTGGAATTTATCTTGTAATACCTGGGGTGCTAAACCAATTGGGTTAAACATCAATTTAAGCCATGTATTTATTCTCAATGTCCATATACGAGACTCTATGGACGGAATACCAACTTCCAGTCTTAACATGAAGCTGGGGACACAAGACGGCACTGCAAGTATAGATCTGAGAAATCTGTTTTGAACTATTTCTAAAGGCATTAATTTCTCACTAATTGATACTTGGGAGCCATATAATAATTGAGGAATTATTTTCGCTTTGAAGATTTTTATGGCTGCAGTTAGGATTTGGCCTCCTTTATTATAATAAAAGGATAGTAAGGCCTTGCTGGTTCTTTTCGCATTAGAAATTGCTTGTTTCACATGCGAAGCCCACGATCCAGAGGCTTGGAAGGTCATTCCTAAATATTTATATACTTTAACTTGCTCTATTTGATGGTCATTTATGCGCCAAATATGCTTAGTTCTTTCATCAGAGAATATCATCACTTTTGATTTTTCATAATTTATTAATAAAGACTCCTCTTTACAAAATAGGGCTACTGCAGATAACAGTCTCCTCAGGCCAACAAGGGTTCTAGAAATTAGTACAATGTCATCAGCACAAAGTAAAATAGGTCTATGAGTTTCGATTAGTTTTGGAGGGTGCAATGCTATTGATGACAGTCTATGAACTATAGGATTTATGTATATGTTAAATAATAATGGAGCAAGGAGACATCCCTGCTTAACCCCTTTATAGGTGGGAATGAGGTTTGTTAATTGGCCATTATTATTGCATCTGACTCTTAGAGATGTATTTTTGTGTAAAGCTCGTATAAGAGAGAGTAATCGTATGTCGATATTAGTTTTGGCGAGCTTATTCCAAAGTCTCTCTCTGGAGATAGAGTCAAATGCTGTTTTTAAGTCAATGAATGCTGTATATAGCCCTTGTTTCACTTTTGTATTTGTTGATAAAGTGTTGGAGAACTATCGCATGATCTATAGTTGAACGACCTGTCCAAAAGCCAGCTTGTTCAGGGGCCAGTATTTCATTTTGTTCTGTCCATAGAACTAGTTTATCTAAAAGATGGGCCGAGTATAATTTACTGACGATATTTAGAAGACTAATGGGACGGAAATTTATTGGATCGTATCTCGAACCCTTTTTATGTATTGGAACAATTATTGCTATACCCCAATCATTCGGTATTTGTATTGAATAATCGATATGTGTAAATAAGGCAGCAAGCAAAGGTGCCCACCAATCTAAATTTGATTTGAATAGTTCGGCTGGGATGTTATCCGAACCAGGTGCTTTATTTGATTTTAATTTGTTAATAAGTTCTACTATTTAATTAGTGCTGACAGGGTCCCATTTCGGAATATCATCTATGGGCACATCAAGCTCCCTGTGGTTACTATCCTGTTTGTACACTTTGGCAAAGTAATTCTCCCATTCCTTAGGTGGTATATGGCAATCCATATTTGGGCCTGATCTTGGCCAGTGGTTTGTCACTAATTTCCAAAACAGATTGGAATTTTTTAATTGGGAAGCATATAGGAGACGTTGCCAGGTTTGATGAAGTCCCAATTTCTTTTTTGCTTTTATTAGATATTTAAATTGTTTTCGCTCTATACAATACGTTTGGTCTTGTTTCCCTTTATATGCTTTGTATTTAGATATCAATTGGTGGTTTTTTTGAACACATTCTTTATCAAACCATGATTTAGAGTTTGAAAATACTTTGTTTGATTTACAATTAACATTTGATATTATTCATATTTGAAGTGACGCCATTAATTGATGAAAGCAATTTAGGGCTTTTAAAGGTTGAGAAGAATTTTGTATTGAATCTTTTAAAGCCAGTAAGTCTGAAGAAGCCAGCCTTTCGTTTATTTTGATCGCAATTTTGGGAATCCACTTAATTCTACCTTTATTTACCTCATATGTTTCTTTAGGAAATACATGAGGGTAGGCTCGGGTTGACAAGCGACAGTTCAGTGATATCATAATAGGAGAGTGGTCGCTTTCTGGTCTATCAAGGCATTTAAAGGTGTTAATTTTGGGATATAAGTCCTGGGATACAATAGCTAGATCTATAACTGAAGCCCCTCTACATGTTAAAAATGTGTATTCCCCCTCTCTATCATCAATGGTTCTACCATTCAATAAGATTAGATTTAATTCTGCAATCGTTTGGGCAAGACGGAAGCCGGCATATGTTATGCCTTGATCCTTTGATTGCCTGATGGTTATAGCAGTTGGTCCATCCAAGGATGGAGGGAGCTGGTGGAATTTTGCATATAAGGCCTTATCTGATGGACCCATCCTAACGTTAAAATCTCCTAATAAGATAAGCTTTGCTTCTGGATAGTGTAATGTTAAATTTGATAAATATTTATTTAATTTAATAATATTATTGCCACTCGATTGTTTATCCTTCTTTGGAGGTAAATATACATTAATCAGCAAAAGATGTTGGAACTTTGATTTTATACTGACAGTAAGAGCTAAGTCATCTAAGGGTTCGATAGAAGTGATTGTAAAATATAGCTCAGTAGAGATCATGGTGCAAATGCCACCTTTTGGTCGACCACCTGATTTACTAGGTGTTGCCTTAATGTGGTACGCCGCAAAGCCATCTAAACTGAACTCATTTATTGACCATGTTTCTTGTAAAAATAATATATGGTGTTGTTTTAGAAAGGAGACATAAGAGGGATCAGCCACTCGGTTTCTCCATCCCGCAATATTCCAGGAGAGAAACTTTAGTATATAGATAGGTTCATTTGATCTTTGTCAATTATTTTGTGAGTAGCATATAGATTTAGACAAGTAATTGATTTGGGGCGCATTTGTATCCCTCTTCAATGCACAGGATTGCTGACACACATTCTTCGAAAAGCTTTCCACAATATTCTCAGAAGTTGATGGATTGGAGGCCATATGGACCATATTTTCTGCGTCCTCTATTGGATTATACACAGTCCATCTTAGTATACCTCTTGCGTTTTTTTGATCCTTTAAAGTAGCTCTTAGTATATCCAATTTTGCTATAATTTCATCCTGAGCTTCTATGGTAAGTGTAGTAAACGTATCGAGGAGCATGCATTCCTCAGGCAGGAATTGGATCTCATCGCTAGTTATTTCATTTCTTGCTTCATCAGTATTAATTGGTTTTTGTTGAGTTTTGGATGTAAGGACATTATCTGTTGTAGGATAGTTTTGAGGAATTGATAAGTTGGAAGAATTGTTAATTATTTGCAGGGATGGAGGGCTTAGTTTATTCTTTAAGCTCAGCTCAAGTTTTATGGGATCTGCTGTATTTTCAAAGACGCGTGAGATCGAAAGATTAAGAGTTAGTAGCTGTTCTTTTAGTGCAAAAAATGCTTTTGTCATATCTTCATTTCGAAATGTTACTATCGCTCTGGCATTTATATAATTATAAAATAAATATTCAATGTTAATAATGTCCAAAGAATGTATACTTCGAGGTGCTATTTTAGATACAATTTCCAGTAGATGGGAGCTTCTTTCTTTTTGAGTGAGCATACCTTTTATTTTAGGATAGTTTGTAATGGACACCTTTTTCGAATTTAAAACCAGCTCCCATAGCTTTGTAGTTTTCCTAGGAGAATGGTTTATATTTCCTAATTGATTCGATGGTAGCTGATTTAAAGTAACGTCAGTAAATTGGGGATTAGTGGGTTGGTCAAGTGAATGAAAGTTCTCATCTATCTGTGCCAGAGGAAGGTCTGTCTTTGGTAGTATGCACTGGTTTAAGGTGACATTAGAAGAATCTTTTATCTTACATCCCATTTTTTCCTTTTTCTTTTTCTTTTTCGCCTTCTTCTTAGGTGCAGTAGAGTTAGCTGGTTCTATGAGCTTAAAGAGTTTGTTGAAATTCATCTGTTTTTTTTGAATGAATCTTAGAAGATTTGAGATTTTTGGTTTTTTTTGTTTAGGTTTGTTGACCATGTCTGTTTGTTTTCTTTTCCCCAACACACAAAGATGGGTTGTCTGGGTTCCCTGAGAGTTTTTTTATTAGTAGATGATGTTCTATTGTTTAGTTCAGTTTTAAGATGGCAATCCATATTGACAATGAAGTTTGTTAATGTTGTCAGTAAAGAGTTGGATTCTTCCGCAACTTTAAATAATTGGCTTAAAGATTGCATCAGTGCTAGTGTCCATTCTTGGGTCATCGGGGGTGATCTTGTGCTAGAGGCCGTCGAGGCTTTTGTTCCTTGGTCATCAATTTCATAGCTTTGATCTCTTCGAATGCTGTCTTCTAGGTAAAATGAGGACTCCAGAGATGGCATTGAATTAGAGTCTATTGGGGAGATCAAAGGAAACAATTCCAGCTCAGACTTCTCTGCAGATTCCTGCGGTGGAGTTGAATTTAGGTCCTTTGAGAGTGGTCCAGTTGGGTTGTGATCAGGATAGAGTAATTCTATCACTGCATCTCCTCCTAATATGTCTGCCTTCTCTTGCGCTAAATTAGGAGTAGTTCCGTTAATGTTGTGAGGTGAAAAGATATACTGGTTATTTATTGTCCATTCATTTACATTTACATCTATGTTAGATGTATCATTTTTAGGAGTTTCCTCAGTCATCGAGGTAACTCCCTGATGGTTTGTTGTTTCATTTGGCTGATAGTAATTTGTTATTTTTAGTTGTTTCATTTTACAAAGGACAGTAGCGTCAGAGACTGGTTGGAGTCCTAATTCCTTATAGTTTTTCCTCGTAAGGACCATTTTTGAGATTTGTTATTTTTCGCACTGTTGCTTTAAATTTTAAAGTAGAGCGAAGGCTTGGGAATATCCGTTCCTTCGATATCGTCGTATAATAATTAAAAGCTGATAAATTTCCATGTATTTGGATTATAATGACTGTTAGAGTTAAAAACAAAGGAGTTTTACGAGAAGTCCATTTATTTATTTAAAAGTTTGTCTTCGGCTGAGTTATCAAGAGAGTACAGCTTGTAAATATCTCCCAAGCCAAAAAAGGTTGGCAGCTTTCCAGCAAACGAGTTAATGTTATGCCAGAGTCAAGGTCGACTTTTCTGGGAAGATGGAAGCTTCTTATACTAAATTAAGTTGTTAACGATCGAAATAAACTTACTGCAGGTTCGGCTTGTCTTATGTAGCAGTAGTTAGTTTGTTTTATCAGGGAGCTCCTTTTTTCCTGCCTTCACAGCTTCGCGGCCATCTTCCCTGGCGTGGATCCCTGGTGTGGATCTGCCCTAGGTATGATGTTCATTCAAGAGTGAATTGAAAAGAACAATTTTAAAAGATACTTCTTACTCTTACTCATTTCTCAGACCTCTTTCTGAAGTAAAGGGTCAAATCTGTAAAAACGTTTGGAGCAGCCACGTTAAAAGATAAGGGCAGGGTATTCCAGGCAGGGGGTTGCCAACCCTGCTTGGATATGGATGTCTTTGCAGAAGAACCCTAGTCAAGGTTTACCAACAGCACAGTCCAAACGATATCTACTTAGAAGTCAGTCCTATTGAGTTCTATGGGGCTTAATCCCTTAGTAAGCATGTTTAGAATTGCAGCCTTCAGGAGCCTCCATCTTTACTCCCCAAAGCTCCCATTTAACATCTCCACAACACTAGGCTCCTTTGTCTCTGCAGTGGCCTTCTGGTGACTGCCCTGGCCTGAAGGCACTTAAACCCTTCTTGCTGAAAGCAAGTAGGCTAGATTAAATGTTCCCTACCCAGGCTCCATCTTTTAGCTAAGATTTCTATCTTAATTTCCAATCAGATTTTTTTTGATTGTATGCTCCAAGCAACTGTGAATGATGCTTAATTTATCATGCTTAATGACATCACTGGGGCCTGCCCTGTGACATTACTCAGGCCCGCCCAGTGACATCACTCAGGCCCGCCCTGTGACATCACTGGGGCCCGCCCCGTGACATCACTAGGGCCTGCCCCTCAAATCTCAGGTTTTGGGATGCTTCTGACCTGGCAACCCTATTATCAAGATCACTTTGAATGTTGCTTTTGTCCTCCAGGGTGTTACCTATCCCTCCCAATGTTGTATCATCTGCAAATTTGATAAGCATTCCCTGCACTTCCACATCCAAGTCATTAATAAAAATGGTGAAGAGCACTGGGCCCAGAACTGAGCCCTGCAGTACCCTCTCCTTACCTCTCCCCAGTTTCAGAAGGAAATTGATAAGCATTCTTTTTGCTTTCACACATGAGTTAGTTTAACAGATTAAAAAGGTGGTGCTTCTGTCCCGATTTCTAAAATCCCTTTCGCACTGCGGTACCTGTTGTGTTAAGGAACAGCAGCTTTTTCAGCTGATATACTGGCATTTCGCACAGCTGTCTTTCACACGGCTTGTTTTCATCCCTCACCCATGCACACTGTTCCCCACTGTGTAGGAGGTCTCATCCCATCTCCAAGAAAGCCCTCTCCCTTTAGGATCTGACTTTTTAAATTGTTTTAGTTGTATCAAGACAGGGGTATGTGTGGGAAATGCTGCTGCTATCTGCACCAATGCTGGAATACCGGTACAACGTTCATCAGGCCAAAAAACCCCCCTTTGAGTACAATTTTGTAGCCAACTGTGATTTCACCTGATGGTTGTTCCATCCAGCCCACATTTAGCTAGCTTGCTAATCAGAATATCATGGGGCACTTTGTCAAAAGCTTTGCTGAAGTTGAGATGTCCACAGTATTCCTAAAGTCTACCGGGGAGGCTACCTGATCAAAAAATGAGATAATTTACAAGAGATCTTCTGGAAAAGCTGTTAATAGGGGGAGAATTAATGGTCCTCTACATTTGCTATATACCTCCAAAATGAGATGAGATTAGTCTGGTAGGATTTGTTCTTCATAAATCCATGTTGGGTTCCAGTAATCACTGCATTGTTTTCAAGGTGCTTACAGATTGACTGCTTTATAATCTGCTTCAGAGTTTTTCCAGGGATTGATGTTAGGCTGACTGGTCTGTAGTTCCCCGGTTCCTCCTTTTTTCCTTTTTTGAAGATAGGGACAACATTAGCTCTCCTCCAGTCATCCAGCACTTCACCCATCCTCCATGATTTTGCAAATATAATAGATAGAGGTTCCAAGAGTTCTTCAGCCAGTCCCTTCAATACTCTAGGACAGTGGTTTCCAACCTAGGGGTCGGGAAGCTATCCCAGGGGGGGTCTCAGAGAGCCAAGAGAGGAATTGTTAATTTAAAAAAATAATTAATGTCTGGTCTGTGCACCACCAACTTGCAAGCCTGCACTGCATGTGTGTGCAGCCACCTCTGCCTCCCCTTTGCTCTGGCACAGTCAGTTCCCACCACTCAGATAGCTGAGGAGCACAGCATGTCAGCAAGTAAGGCATGCGTGGTGTGAACGCATGAAGAGGAGGCGGCAGTGAGGGAAGATCAATTTAGCTGATTGGCTCTGGCTGTAGAGACAGAGTGTTTTGCCAAAGATTTTTCCCTCCCCTGAGGCAAGAAAATTCAAGATCTGAATGACCATGAAACATGGGTGAGGACAGAAATTTTAGTCCTTTATTGAAGCAAAAGCTATTGGGTGTGACAAGCAGGCACACTTAATGAGCACAGCTTTTATCTCACTTTCTCTGTTTTCCCTGCTGGAAGCCAGCAGACAGGAGAGATCCCTTTAGGGCCCTGTTTGGATTTATACCGTGCCACCCTTCCCTGCAGGCCAGTGTCGAGGCTTACTTGCCCAGATCAAGGGCCCTTTATTTATACCCAATAAGACCCTCTGGGAGGGAGCACAAGTGGAACCTATACCTGTGAGATTTTTTATCTTTCCCCGGGTTTAGTGTCCTTAGATCTCATACTTCTAACTTTTGTTTATCTTACTTGAAGTTGTGCTCGCAAAAGCTGAGAATGCAGCTGTGAAGCCTTCCCTTGCCCTCTCAGAGTGTGTGAAAGCCTTCTCTCTTATGAGCTCATACTGGTTGTTTTGACTAATTAAACAGCCTTTCCCAGTCTCTGTTTATAGGCAGTGTGAAAAGTTTCTGTCCTACCTTTTTATCCTAAACAGCATCAGAAAGCCTGCAATTTTTGAACTGTTTTTTGCGCTAAACAGAACTTTTCAGACTCCAGTACTATGCAAGCAGTTTGCAAAAGCAATAAGCATCCCATAAATCAGGAGTACGAGAGAAGAATCATGGGACAGGGGAATGGGGCATGCCACACTAAACCTCCTCAGCTACATCTAGATGTCTTGCGGATTTGCCCCTACACAGAGGAAACCTGGTAGGGGGCCACCTGCCAAAAAAGTAATGGGACAGAGTCCCAGAGCGTCCCCCCACAAAATACACCTGGGCATAGGGTTGCCAGATCTCCAGTTTTCAGCCGGAGTCTTCGGCAAAAGGGGGCCATCTCTGGTCTCCAGCCATACTCACGTCAAATACGTGGATCTCCGGCTTTCCAGCGGCCCCCTCAGCCACGCATGCATGATTCACACACACAAAGTGCCTTTCCCCTTGGCAGTCCAGGGACCTCTCTTTCGGGCCCATCAAAGGGGGGCCTGCAAGATGCCCCCCCACCCTAGGGAAAGGCCATTCCTAGGCAGAAACCGACCGCCCAGAGGGAGGGAGGGGCTTGTGGAATCCCAAGGGAACTGAGGGGGCCTGCAGGGCTGTCATCAGGCCCTTGGCCATCTTCTTCCTGGCAGGCTGTTCTCCACTCAGATTTGCATGCAGCAGGAGCAATTCTGAGGCAAAAATACCAAAACAGCACCTCAGCAGAAGGGGAAGAAGCGCTTAAGGAGGTCGGCTCCCCCCCGCCCCTTCTGTGCCCCCAATCTCCCCAGCCCACCTCCCCTTTTATAGTGGGTTGGGGGGAGGCCTCCTCCCCCTCAGTGAGGGCCTCACAGACCTGTTTTTTTCCATCCAGGGACTTAGGAGTTAACACACGTTGAAGGGTTATGCTGGCCCTTTGGTCTGTGTTGCTCTGGTTGAATTCGGGGAAGAAATGTTACGCTGTAGTACTGCTGTGGCACCCATAACATGGAAAGCACACTTTGAACTTGGCCTGGTAGCAAATCAGCAAGCAATGCAGATTTCAGTGCAATACCATACCAATCACAAGATTCCTATGAATAAGGCAGACAACTCAGCATCCCACAACCAGTCAGGATTCATAACTGAAAACCAAAACTAAAAACATCCTGGCTACCTGTCAGTTAATGCAGAATGCTGCAGCATGATATCTGACATGAGTGAGATCCTATCAGCACATGATACCTCTGCTCTGAAATCTTGTTGTGGATGGTATGGTATTGCATTTAGGAAAGCATCACTGTCTTTTGTTTTTCATTTTCTGTTTGCATTTCATGTACCTTTGATCCTCCTCCCTTACATCCATAGAAGCAACAACAGTGGTTCCACGTGGTCAGCTCAACCCCCTAAAACCCATTGATGATGTGCCTTGTTGGTTGCATGGCAGTTTGTTTCTTGCCCAATAGTGGTAAAAGAGAATTCACATATTTGGAAGTGTGGCTGCAGTTGTTGTTCCCAAGCTGCTGCCTGTGAAGACAGACCAAACCATGGGTGTTTTCTCTCTGTCAGTTATTACTCACTAGATTTGGGTTGTCTTTCAAAGTGAGTTTATAGCTGCCCACAACAGGGTAGCCAAGAAATTGTAGAGAATCTTCTTAACCATTACTCATTCCTGTCTCTGCAGCGAAGGATAGTCTGTGAAGAAGTTTGGAGGATCATTTGACTGACTTGTGAAGCACAGTCAAGAGCACTGTGGTGAGTTTTTTAAATTATTATTACTATGATGATGGAACTCTCACCAGGTAGCCTGATCCTATGCATGCTGGCTTCAGCATATTCTTTCTACATTTAGTAACACAACCTAAAAACCACATAGCATCCAATTAATCCAACTACCCAGCTTCAATTCTAAACACATTTACTATGTTACATTAAATGCAATGAGATTTGCAAAGTAATCAAAAGTAACTGTGTGATCCTCTATTTGTGTGGTCAGAAGTAAGTCTCATTGACTTGAATGGCGCTTTTTGGCAAGTAAGTGAGAGGGCAGCCTAAGGATGCAAGCCTAACTCCACTTGTTTAGGGGTAAGCCCCACTGAATTCAGCAGGACTTACTTCTGAGTTTAGGATTGTGCTGCCAGTCTGCTATCTCCATCCTGGGCTCCTACTGGGAGAAAGGGCTGGATATAAACCTAATAAAATAAATAAATAAAATATCCTCTTCCTACACTCCATCCACTTCTCTTTTGTAAGAGAGATAAATGCCTAAATCCAGCTGCTAGTCCCAACTAGAGTAGACCCATTGAATCGATGGGAACTTGGTTAATTGACACCATGTAAATTCCATTGCTTCAGTGGGTCTCTACTCGAGTTGGGACTACCAATTGGATTATGATTAGCAGTTTGATTGGTGATGTAACCTGCCTTTGTTCTCTAAAAAACAGTGTTTGTTAATAAAAAAAAATTGTTTGTAACCTGGTGCTATTGGTTTTATTTCTCTCTCACATTTTTACCTTTACCTTAATACTAGAGGTAATTGTATAATTGTGATTGTTCAATTTCTTTGAATAGAGATGGATAGAACAGTAGCCAGCCAACACATAAAGTTACAGTGCCTTATGGATAACTTTGTGGACGATCCCCAGTCAAGTCTTAGCAACAGCACAATGCTGACAGGCAGTTGCCAACTGCTTGCCTAGAATGCCCTCCCTTGTCCTTAACATGGCTGCAACCATATCTACTCAGAAGTAAGTCCTATTGAGTTCTATGGGGCTTAGTTCCTTAATAAGCATGTTTAGAATTGCTGCCTTCAGGGTCGTCCATCTGTGCTCCCATCTAAAATCTCTGCAACACTAAGCTCCTTTCTTCCAATAATGGCCTGGCCTGAGGGCACGTAAACCCCTCTTGCCAGAAGCAAGTAAGCTAGATTAAATGTTCCCTAAAGGCGTTGAGCCAGTGTGGTGTAGTGGTTAAGGCATTGGCCTAGGACCTGGGAGACCAGGGTTCAAATCCCCACACAGCTATGAAGCTCACTGGGTGACCTTGGGCCAGTCACTGCCTCTCAGCCTCAGAGGAAGGCAATAATAAACCACCTCTGAATACCGCTTACCATGAAAACCCTATTCGGGGCAGTCCATTTCCATTTTGCATCCATGCTCGCTAAGCTTGTGAGAAGGAATGACCTTGTCACTTCAGATGGACCTGGGAACACCCTATTTTAGGTAAGATTTCTATTTTAATCTCCAGAGAATTTTTTTTGAATGGTATGCTCCAAGCAACTGTGGTTGATACTTAATGTATCATGCTTAATGACATCACCAGGGCCCGCCCTGTGACATCACCAGGGCCCGCCCCATGATATCACCAGGGCCCGCCCCCATTTTCTCAGGTTTTTGGATGGTTCCAACCTGGCAACCCTACCTGGGCACTTATTAAAAATTCACTGTATAGTTAATTTGCAATACAATATATACATGGCTACTTAGGAGCCTCTTCATGTTTAATGGGGCTTACTCCCTGTGATATCAAACTGCAGTAATCAGACCGGATTAAGATTCTGTTGAAGCTTTGAAGCTGTACTACTTTTTTTGTGGGGGGGGGGGCATGGGGCTTTATAGTACAAAGATGAATCATTCTGGTTAAACGGAGGAAAAATTATGTCTATAACACAAGAACATAGGCTGAAATCCTAACCAGATCTGTTCAGAAGGACATCCTTTAGAATTCAATGGAGCTTACTCCCAAGTAAATGGGGTTAGGTCTGCAGCCAGTCTCCTTTTGCAACCATTTTAATACTGCCTTCTATATTTTCACAACAGCCATATGAGGTAGGTTAGGTTGCGAGTTAGTGGGTGGCCCAAGGCAGTAAGTGAACAACAAAAACAAAAGATGCGTAAAGTGTTTTAAAATGTGAAATTGCACATGCGCAGTGTAGTTTTGTTGCTGTTTATCAAGGCTTTGAGTGTGTTTTATGCTGTTGTATATATTCATTTAAAATATTTTTTATTTTAAAATATGTTACATTGCTCAAATGTTATTTTTACTCTTCACATGAGTTCTTTGCATTGCTTAGGGTTGGCACTGGGGGAGAGCAGGACTCTTGTGCCTTTAACAGTTGTGTGGCAGGCAGAAATTTAAACAAACTAAATTAAGCCTTTTCTAGTATGGAAATAAAATTATGGGGAAAGTTTCACCTGTTGACTTTCTGTCTGTTAAACATATTATTGTCAAATGGAGTTTTCTGAGTCGAGTGTTGAAGAGAAGGCGTCGTTGGAAGTGGAACATTTAAAACCAGATTCCAAATGTCCTGGCATTAACCAGGGTCTGTTCACCACTCTGGGTTGTTTACTTTTATCTCCTTCCTTTCATTTCATTCAAAATTTGTTAAAAGTTGTTTATATTGCTGTAACCAGTCTGGGACCTTCTGGTAAAGGGCAGGTAATAAATATCATTATCATCATATTTGTTTTTGTGATGAATAAAAAGTGATATTGTATAATGTTTTGTTAAATATTTTTTTCAGTTAACAGACTAAGTTACAACAACCAGCATGTAAGAGTAGCAAACATTTTTGAAGTAAAATGTGCTGGAGACTGTTGTGATGTGAATTAAGAACAGCAAGAGAATAACACACATAAACATGTCATAGGCCATCAATATCATTGTTGCCCCTCCACACCAATTATATTCTTGAGTGCTTCACCCATATTTCCTAAAAACAAAAGTGATAAGCAATGTACAAGCAAACAAATATCCTAACTTATTTAATGTCATTTTAATGGATTCAATTTACCTGCCCCCCTACACAAATGTCAACTTTCATTGTAGACAATAAATCTTGACTTTTATTTTTAATATATCTTTTGTACTCACACTTACTTGCAAAATGCTAATCAGGCTTATTTCCTGCCCAATCCTATTAGCTTACCACTTCAAAAGCATGATTTAAAGACAGTTTTTGAATAGCCTTCCCCTCTTTGTGGCTTTGGAAATTAAACTCTCCCTCCCCACTCCAATCTTTTGCAGAATGTTTATTCTATCAGGTACAATTTGCTCTAATTAAGATGTGTGTGTGTTCTGAAACTGTAGTCATTTATTCAAGAAATGATTTGGTGTGGGATCATTCCATATAACAAACTTGAACCTCAAATTATACAAACAAAAATAGGATTTGCCCTACTGGGTCAGCCACCTAAACTAATAGTCACAACTAAAGACCAGCTTTTTTTTTAAAAAAAAATACATTTTACAAGTGAGCGAGCGGAGGGAGTGGGGAGGCTTTAGAGCGAGTGAGGGAGGGAGTGGCAGGTGGGGGTGAGAGAGCAGGGGGTGGGGGGCAGTAGGATGAGTGAGGGAGTGAGCAAGGGGGCAAGAGAGTGGGGGAGAGTTAGGATGAGTGAAGGAGTGAGCAAGTAGAGGTGAGAGAGCAGGGACAAGAGAGTGGGGAGTGGGGGTGTTAGGACGAGTGAGGGAGTGTGCAAGCGAGGGTGGCCAAGCAAGCGGGGACAAGAGAGTGAGGTTGGGGTGGTAGGACAAGTGAGGGAGTGTGCGAGTGGGGAAAAGAGAGGAGGGGGTGGGGGCATTAGGATGAGTGAGGGAGTGAGCGAGCGGGGGGCAACAGAGCAGGGGATGGGGTGGTAGGACAAGTGAGGGAGTGTGTGAGTGGGGGTGGTCAGCAAGTGGGGGCAAGAGAGTGAGGTTGGGGTGGTAGGACAAGTGAGGGAGTGTGCGAGTGGGGAAAAGAGAGGAGGGGGTGGGGGCATTAGGATGAGTGAGGGAGTGAGCGAGCGGGGGGCAATAGAGCAGGGGATGGGGTGGTAGGACAAGTGAGGGAGTGTGTGAGTGGGGGTGGCCAGCAAGTGGGGGCAAGAGAGTGGGGTTGGGGTGGTAGGACGAGTGAGGGAGTGAGCGAGTGGGGAGGCAAAAGAGTGGGGGCAAGCGAGTGGGGATGGGGGCCATAGGATGACTGAGGGAGTGAGCAAGTGGGGGGCAAGAGGGTGGGGACAAAAGAGCAGGGGATGGGGTGGTAGGATGAGAGAGAGTGAGTGAGTGGGGGCAGCAAGCAGGGGCAAGAGAGCAGGGGTGGGGGCATTAGGATGAGTGAGGAAGTGAGCAAGCAGGGGGGCAAGCAAGCAGGGGTGAGTGAGTGGGGTGGGGGTGGGTGTTAGGATGAGTGAGGGAGTGAGTGAGCGGGGGGTGGGGGTGGTAGTGCCAGTGTGCTAGCAGGCAGGCAGCAGGGGGAGGATGAGTGACATCTGGAGTGAGTCTGGAGATCACCCCTGAAAGCCGGAAAGGTCTGGTAACCCTAACACACACACACACACACACACACAGCTCCTCGCCTCCATTCTGCTGCTGCCTCCTCCTCCTTCATCCTTGCCCTCCGGGTTTCTCCCTCCACTCCTTTCTTCTCCACCACCGTCCATTCTTTTTTTTTTTTTTTTCAATAATTTTTATTCAGATTTTCATAAAACATACAAGACGAAATCATAAAACATTCAAAGACAAAAAACAAAATCAAAAATAGTTAAACAAAAAAAAAAAAGAAAAAAAAAACAAAAAAAAAAAATAAAGAGTAAAATATTGACTTCCCATTTGTCAAAGATCAAATCAGTTATAAGTCTATAATATATAACAATCCTGTCTCTTAAGTCATATTATAAAATCACTTTCCTCCAGTAGTTATCTTACTTAATCATCAAATCTCATAAACATTACTTTATTCTTTCCACAAAAAGTCAAAGAGAGGTTTCAATTCTTTAAGAAATATATCTATCAATTTTTTTTCCAGATAAGCATATCGATTAATCCATCTCATTACTAATTATGATAATCTTATTGTCATAACCATAGTCAAAATAAACATTTCAATTAATCCATCACATCAGAATCTGTTAGGTTCAGTAATTTCAGTAGCCATTGTTCTATTATCCCTATTAGTTCCATTTTCCATCTTCCATCTTCAGTAGTCTTGTTAAGTCCAGTAATTTCAATATCCAATCTTCCATTATCAGTATTCCATAATAATCTTGCTGTCAAAGCCATAGTCATATAGTAAGAGTCTGATGGGAATTACCTCTATCCCAAATATTTTCTTGCCATCCATTCTGAATAGGTTGCTGAAATACTGCTGTAAAATCATATCTCTGTTCTTTTTTTCAAAATACACTGGGTCATCTCTTAAAAGTTTTTCCATTGTCACATGGCTGCAGTTAATTCCATAGATTTTCTCTATATTGGGCTCCATCACATCATTCCAGTCCAGAAGATTATCCATGCCATTGATAACTTTATCTCTAGAATCTTCATTAATTTCTTCAGAGATAACATTGAGTTCCAAACAATAGATTTTATTTCTAAAGTCCATAGACTCCAAATCTTGTTCCTGTTCCACGTTTGTTCCAATCTCCGGGATCTCCTCTCTCACAGGGACCCCTGTTCCAGTCTCCAGGGTCTCCTCTCTCACAGGGACCCCTGTTCCAGTCTCCAGGGTCTCCTCTCTCACAAGGACCCCTATGTCTTTAATCTCCTGTGTCTCCAAACAATAGATTTTGTTTCTAAAGTCCATAGACTCCAAATCTTTTTCCTGTTCCACGTTTGTTCCAATCTCCGGGGTCTCCTCTCTCACAGGGACCCCTTCCAGGGTCACCTCTCTCACAGGGACCCCTATATCTTTAATCTCCTGCTTCATTTTACTCAATTCAATTTTCAGCTCCTTACAACCCTGTCGCAGGTTTTGTTTCGTTATCTCAATCTCATCCATTATTTTCTGAAACATAGTTATTTCCAGATTCTCAGCCACTTTCTTAATTGCCATTTTAAAAGAAAAATATAGGAAAACCACTTCTTATTTCAGCAACAATTGGGTTAATACTCCAAACTTGGTGACATCACAGTATAAACAGAGCAGACAGCCTTATCTCTCCATGCTTAAGTAAACAAAATGCAGTTCCCAGGATCGAAACAATTAATGGCGGTCGTCAGGAAACAGATTCGTCAAAATAAAATAGACCAAAAAGAGAGTAGTCTCAGACAATATAATATTCTTCAAAATAAAAATCTGGAATAGAAATCCCTCTTCTGTGTATATCTTTAGAATGCAAATCCAGGACAGCTTTTTGCAACAAAAACAGAGATAAGCTATTAATTAGTGAGTAGCAGAGAGAAGTTATGGCTCCCCAGTGAGATGTCAAAAACCGATCAATCTGGCAAATCTCTTTTAAACAGCAACAATTTAAGTCAAGTAAAAGAAAAATATAGAAAGAAGGGTGCTTGCCTGTTAGTGCGTTCTCTCTTAGAAGATAAGATGAACGTTCGCTTTATCAGATAGAGCTTGTTGTTGAAAATCCGTCCCACCTTCGTCGGCTGGACCTCGTCCCATAAATTAATGAGATCTGGTCGTCCCAACAAAAATAGGCTTTGAGGTTAATCTCTTCGTTTCTCCCTACCCGGGAGAAGTTTAATCAGTCAAAAAAAAAAAAAAACCTGACTGATATATCTGAATAAGCTTCTTTTGAGGCAGGAGCCCGTCTCAAAAGCAGGCACAGGCTAAGTCACCCTTCCCGGAAGTCCCACCACCGTCCATTCTTGAAGCAATTTTTTCTCTCTCTCCACCTCCTCCCTCATGACCTCCTAACACAGAGTGACGCTGCGCAGAAGCCCAGTATGAGGCACACCAATTACAGCAGCAGAAGAGTTTCCCTGCTTCCCTCCAAGTAACATCCAAAAGTAATGCCAGAAACGTTACAGTTGCAGCTGAGAAGTAATGAAATTACCACTCATTCTGTTACAAGCAAAATGTAATGAAGTTACCCACTCGTTACTCAAAAAAGTAATAAATTACAAGTAACTCGCTATTTGTAATGAGTTACTTCCAAGCTCTGCCTCCTAGTCACTGTTATTTAATTAACATAACTATTTGGCATGTGGAAAATAATGTTTTGAATTGCTTTGTTGTAAACTTCACAAATTGTAGTTCCTAATTAAAATACATAAATTTGGGTTTATTTTTGTCATTACCTAAGAAAACTCCCCCCCCAAAAAACCTTTTCTGGTGACTGATGCCCCAACCTTTCTGCTTCCCCAATTTTTGTGTCTGCCCCCCAATTAAAATTGTCTCACTATACTCCTGTATCCAACCAACATGTCCCATCAATGCAAGGATTTCCACTTGCACAATGGGACTTTAACCCCTCTCCTCTGCCTGTGTGAGAGAATAGTTCCAGCCTCCTTAAAATATGCGGTGATCTGACCGCTCCTGAAAAACCCCACCCTGGACCCATTTGGTTTGTGACAACTGCTGCCCAGTCCCAAATACCCCCCCTTTTAGGGAAGGTGATTGTGGCACAGCAATTGCAAGTACTCTTGGATGAAAGAGCCCTTGGGAGCTGTCATCAGGAGATTTGAGGTGAGGTGTCAGCAGTATGCTGATGATACCCAGCTATATTTCTCTGTAACATCTGAATTGGGAGTAGCTGTGCAAACCGTGGACTGCTGCCTGGACTTGGTGGTGGGCTGGATGAGGGCCAATAAACTGAGTCTGAATCCTAGCAAGACGGAGATGCTGTGGGTTGGTGGTTCCTGAGTTCAGATAATTGGTCAGTTGCCTGTTTTGGATGGGGTCGTACTCTCTCTGAAAGAGCAGGTCTGTAGTCTGAGGGTGCTCCTGGATCCATCTTTGTCGCTAGAGGCTCCGTGACTAGGAGTGACTTTTTTCAGCTTTGACTGGTAAGACAGCTGCATCCATTTCTGGATCAGGATAGCCTGACCACTGTTGTCCACGCACTGGTAACCTTCAGGCTGGATTACTGTAATGCATTTTATGTGGGGCTGCCCTTGAGGTTGGTCCAGAAGCTGCAGCTGGTGAAAAATGTGGCAGCGCGACTGTTCACTTGGGCAGGGTATTGCCAACCTGTCACCGTCATTGCTGAAAGAATTGCACTGGCTGCTCATTAGCTACTGGGCCAAGTTCAAAGTTCTGGTTTTGGTGTACAAAGCCCTATGCAGCTTGGGACCAGGATACTTGAAATATTATCTTACCTCTTATATACCCAGTTGATCACTGTACTCTGCAGATGAGGGCCTCCTGCAGATACCATCTTATCAGGATGTCTGTTCCACACAACATAGGAAGTGGACCTTTAGTGTAGTGGCACCAACCCTTTGGAATTCCATCCCCTTAAATATTAGACAGGTGACATCTCTGTAATCTTTTCGGCGCCTATTGAAGACCTTCCTCTTTCAACAAGCCTTTTAAGTAGACACCTTATACCAGTTTGCGTCTGTGCTGGAATTGCTTTTTAATGTTTTTAAACCTTTTTAAAAAAAAAAAAAAGATATTGTAAAGCTTTTAAAAATGTTTTTAAAGATGTTTTGTTTTAATAGATTTTAAAGTCTGTTTTTATGATGTGTTAAAGTGTTTTTAGTGCTTTTGTTTGCCACTCTGGGCTCCTACTTGGAGAAAGGACAGGATATAAATCTAATAAATAAATAAATAATATTGCGGGCCAAATTCTGTAGAACTCCCTCCCAGTTGATATCAAACAGGCCTCTCCCTGTTCCTGGTGAAGACGTCTTTATTTCAGCAGACATTATGTAAGTTTTCTGACTTTATGGTTAGTTTTAACTGATTTTATCTTTACTGCATATTTTTAACCTTACTGCACACTGGTTACTGTACACAGTGGTAAGTGGTTTATAAATTGTTGAAATAAATTATATAAATAATAATCAATTAAACCCACTTTAAAACCTGCAATGTGCAGGCCAATTGTACCTCTGTGGGAAGCAAGTTCTACAATCTGAGGAGTCACCACAGAAACAGCCCTGTCTACCAAACGCAGAATCCCATACTTCAAAATAGAGTACTACAGTGTGGCGCAGCCAGAATCTCTAGTGATCTACAAAAATGCTATAGTAAAATAGCAGGAAGTAGGAAAATACTCTGGTAAATAGCAGGGAGTCGATTTAGCCACACATTTTCTTGGGTGTGTTCCTCCTTGATCTGGTTCCAGTTTATAAAATGTAAATCATTTGATCAATGCTCCTCCTTTATTTGGAAAATTTAGGGTGATATTCTATTACCTTGTCCCATCAGAGCAAGGATTACACAATGGGATTTTCCCCCTCTCCTCCTCTCATGCACACCCACACCCTCCTCACATCTGCTCTGGAGGGTTGAAGAAACCCCTAGATCAGATTAGGGGAGGCAGAGGAGGAGTGGGGGAAGTCCTGTTGCACAAGCAGAAATCCTTGCACGGGTGCAACAACTTACTTAGCTCTACGATGAATACAACCCACTATGTATACAAGGTTTCAAACAGCAGAGCCATTTCTTAGTTGGACCTTTTCGCTATTACTGTAACACAAATAAGTTGGGATCCAGTATAGTAAATAGCTAAATTTATCCTTGATGTAACACATCTCCCTGCAAGAAGATACCCAGGAGACATGTTTGAGCCAAAAGTTCTTGAAAAATGGATTTGAAAATAAATGTACCCAGTTCAGTTAAGTGAAACATCCAAAGATCTCGCCACAAGGTTAGTAGTTACTTAATCATGACTTATTGTTTTAGTGTGCTGAAACATTGTGGTTACTGACAGGCCTTGGACAGCTCACAGTTAGCAATTTTGGAAAGGCAGATTTCCCACAAACCAGTCTGAGCTGGCTCCTGAGTAAAGCTAGCACCACTGCTAATTTCCTCTGAATCTCTCTGTTGAGGACGCCAGGTGCATTCCTTTCCATAGCCAATAACTCTGACTTTTGAAGGGTGGGCGGAGAGAATGAGTCAAGAACCTATTTCTGGCCAAAAAAGTATGCTGGAAAATTCATTGGTTAAGTAGCATCTCATTTTCCTACTCTCCACTTACAATACTGACATTAATTTGAATAAAAATCAACATTAATGTAAATTTGCTCAGCGATTTTAAAATACCATCTTTATATATTTAAAATATTTATGACAAAACAGAGAGATTTGCACCAGAAATTCTAAATCCATTTTCTTGGAAGTGAGACCTTCCCATTTCAATGAATCTTGGTGATTTGAATGATACTTGGGGTAAAACTAAGCACTCTGTCCAGGTGTATGTATAACATTGTCCTCATACCCTTCGGAAGCAGAACATATTGCTTCTAGTGCTGTGGTCAGCATGGGAGCAATATGATACTTAATCATTTCCCATCTGCCCTCTCACCTCAAATTGCACTCTCAGTCCCTTCCGACCTCCATTGGGTTCCATGTGTATATTTACATTCAAAAGTGTCTGAAAGAAATGGGCAATTTGTTGTTCCACCCATTACAAAAAAATTATTTGTCACACTTTTAAAGACTGCCTTACACATTTCTCTCCCCCTCCTCCATCCCAATGCAATCTACAGACCAGTATTCCTAGCTGTTCTGGCCATGCACTCATGCAGAAATGTAACTTGAACACCTGGCTCATGTGTTTAGTCAACCTGCCAGAGACCTCTGGTGCTTACACTTGGATTGGAACACATTTCTCCTTCCCACCCTTCATTTTCTTCTCCACTGTTGAAATTTAGATTTAATAAACTTCTCTTGGGACAGAGAATTATATTTTCTTCCCTTGTTACTTTCTGAAACAATTATACAGCCGTGAGGGTGGCTGTATACTATAGGCAGCATGGATTTGTCACATTCTGCAATGTTAAATTGAAAATATCCCCCATGCCATTCTGCTGCTTCCCATAAGCTCATTTCAAAACAAAACCTTACAAAGTGTATAGTCCTGAACTCAGAAATCCTTACTTGGCAACCCTCTAAGTTTTCATGATGATACACAAAACACTCAGAAAGAATCCAATAAAATAATCCAGGCCCACTATTGGACTTTTTTCTTGTCAGAGGTCTCATAATTTGTTGAAATTAATTAAAATCCAGCCATGTTCACAGAGTACCTGTATCCTATTACTGACCTTTTCCCATACTCTGACTTTCATCTTCTGTAGTGTGAAAGTTAAAAAAAAATGCATGGCTGATTTTTAATTAATTTAAGAAAATTAATACTGAAGTGTATGATAGCGCAGGCAAGCTCAGTAAGAACCAACTGTCAGTGTTCTAAAAGCCAGACTAACAGCTGTTTGGCTTGGCTAGTCAGGGAGCCACACCCAAGCCTGACATTTATTCCACTTTCAACAGTCATGGCTTACCCCAAAGAATCCTGAAAAGTGTAGGGTGAAGGGTGGTGAGAGTTGTTAGGAGACCCCTATTTCCCTGACAGAGCTCAAGCGGCCAGAGTGGTTTAACGGTCAGTCCCTCTTCCCAGAGAATTCTGGGGATTGTAACTGTGAGGGGATAGGGAGTTTCCTAACAACTCTCATCACCCTTCCCAAATGACACTCCCCAGGATTCTTTGGGGGAAGCCATGATGATTTAAAGTAGAATAAATGTCTGTTGTGGGTGTGGCCAGTGACAGCTTTGGTTTAAATTTGAGTGGGAGGCTACATGTGCCTGCTGTTGAATAAAAAGGTGGGGAAAATGCTTAAAAACAACGATACTGTTCGCAATGTTTTCCTTTTGGAAAGGAAAGGTCCTTCCCTTCTGCCCAGTGACCACCTACCCAGTCTGCCCCCATCCCCCCTACTTCTCCTCTTCCTTCTTCACCTCCCTCCCTCCTCCTCCCCCTCTGTGCCTCTCCCTCAGGTCAGTTTCACCTATCCTAAGCATGATTGCACAGGAGTAAATCCCACTAAACTCCATTAGCATGCAGATTATCAAACCTCCTCCCTTCCCACTCCTGCCTGCTCCCCTCACCTTCATTAAAAGGGAAAAAAACCCCCAAACCCTTATGGTTTAAGAATGTACCTATAGCCCACAGATATTTCTATCAAAGTTTAAAGAGCAGGGAAATTGGGCAGCTATAGTGAATGCACCAGGGAAGAAGGAGGCCTGACCTCCTGTCTGAGATATTGTACTGCCCTACAAATTTGTAAAAATAGAAACACAACTTTCACAGTGCAATCCAATTCCTGTGTAACTTGGAATAATTTGATAACGTGCCTTTGAGCATATGGTGAGTGGGGGCAACACCTGATCAGAACTGCATCTCCAAAGATGGAGGTATGTTTTAAATTTATTTATTTATTTATTTATTTATTTATTTATTTATTGTATTTATATACCGCCCCATAGCCAAAGCTCTCTGGGCGGTTTACACTAACTAAAAACATTAAAAACAAATATTCAAATTTAAAAACACATCTTCTAAAAACCATTTAAAACACGATTTAAAACCATTTAAAACACATGCTAAAATGCCTGGGAGAAGAGGAAAGTCTTGACCTGGCACCGAAAAGATAACAGTGTTGGCGCCAGGTGCACCTCGTCAGGGAGATCATTCCATAATTTGGGGGCCGCCACTGAGAAGGCCCGCTCCCTTTTTGCCAGCCTCCCACCTTCCCTCGGAGTAGGCACCCGGAGGAGGGCCTTTGATGTTGAGTGTAGTGTACGGGTGGGTTCATATTGGGAGAGGCTTTCCATGAGTTATTGTGGTCCTAAGCCATGTAAGGCTTTATAGGTTAAAACCAGCACCTTGAATTGAGCTCGGAAAAATACAGGCAGCCAACGCAAGCGGGCCAGAATAGGTTTTATATGTTCTGACCATCTGATCCCTCTTACCAATCTGGCTGCTGCATTTTGCATAAGCTGCAGTTTCCGAACCATCTTCAAAGGCAGCCCCACGTAGAGCACATTGCAGTAATCTAGCTTGGAGGTTACCAGAGCATGGACAACTGAAGCCAGGTTATCCCTATCCAGATAGGGGCGTAGCTGGGCCACCAACCGAAGTTGGTAGAAGGCACTCCGTGCCACCGAGGCTACCTGAGCCTCAAGTGACAGAGATGGTTCTAGGAGAACCCCCAAGCTACAAACCTGCTCCTTCAGGGGGAGTGCAACCCCATCCAGAACAGCTTGGACATCCACCATCAGGTCAGAAGAACCACCCACTAGCAGCATCTCAGTCTTGTCTGGATTGAGCCTCAGTTTATTAGCCCTCATCCAGTCCATTGTCACAGCCAGGCACCGGTTCAGCACATTGACAGCCTCACCTGAAGAAGATGAAAAGGAGAAATAGAGCTGCATGTCATCAGCATACTGATGGCAATGCACTCCAAAGCTCCAGATGTCCTCACCCAGAGGTTTCATGTAGATGTTGAACAGCATGGGGGACAGAACTGACCCCTGCGGAACCCCATACTGGAGAGTCCAGGGTGCCGAGCAATGCTCCCCAAGCACCACCTTCTGGAGGCGACCCGCCAAGTAGGAGCGGAACCACCGCAATGCAGTCCCTTCCACTCCCAACTCAGCCAGTCTCCCCAGAAGGATACCATGGTCGATAGTATCGAAATCCGCTAAGAGATCAAGGAGAATAGGCAGAGTCACACTCCCCCTGTCTCTCTCCCGACAAAGGTCATCACCAAGGCTGTTTCTGTGTCAAAATCAGGCCTGAAACCCGACTGAAATGGATCCAGACAATGGGTCTCATCCAAGAGTGTCTGGAGCTGGCCTGCCACCACTAGTTCAAGGACTTTGCCCAGGAATGGAACATTTGCTACCGGCCTATAGTTATTAAGTTTTTCTGGGTCCAGCGAGGGTCTCTTCAGGAGTGGTCTCACTACCGCCTCTTTTAGGCAGCCAGGGACCACCCTGTCTCGCAGAGAGGCATTCATCACCCCCCTGGCCAAGCCGGCTGTTCCATCCCTGCTAGCTTTTATTAGCCAAGAAGGGCCAGGATCCAGCACAGAAGTGGTTGCACGAACCTGTCCAAGCACCTTGTTAACATCCTCAAGCTGTACCAACTGAAACTCATCCAAGAAATTGTGTAATGTTCTTACATTGCTTCTTTCCTGTATTACTACTGTTTCTACAGATAATATAATCTAGGAAATTATATTTTTCTCACTCATCCTAGAAATCTGTATGAAATTTATTTTTATTATTTTCAAAGTCTTTTTATTGGTCAATGTCATATGATAGTGAAGACAGCCTTTTGTGTTTCAAACTGGAGGTCATATTCTACTTCTATTTTGGGTGTATTAACAGTTGAATCTGAAACTCCAGTAAAATTAGACTGATTACAACATATTGCTACTTAAGCAATGACTCTAGCTGTTGGAAAAATCAAACTTGGCCTGCATATGTTCAGCCTGCTATGCTTAAACCACACTTAAGGAAGGGTGGGCAAGGCCAATTAAAAACATAGAGCACACCTAGAAATTTGCTAGAATGTATTTCACCTCCCACTGTTTTGTGGGTTTTTTGTGCAAACTGAGACACTCCTCATGTCCACTAGAGACTATTCAGATAGTCAGTGCTGTTATTCCATAATTGTTTTTGGAGTTTTTTAGTGTAAAGTATACAAAGTGTTGCCGTGCTTCACATATTCACAGAAACAAAAGCAAGAGAAATCATTTAACACAGGAAACTTCACTAAAATTGCAAAGTAAATAAAACATATTTAAAGTGAATATCTGAACTATATCAACTGTCAATATTGTTGTTTCCTCTCTGCCAAAACAAGATCAGCACAGTGCAGTACATGTCTTATTTCTGTTATTTGGGCTGATTGCAGATGTTGCCACCACTCACCATATACTCAGAGGCACATGTTACCAAATTCTTCCAAGCTATACAGGAAGTGGATTGGACTGTGAAAGACCAACCAAAACTGTATTTGCATTTTTACAAATGTGTAGGTCAGGTCTTCTGCTCCCCTGGTGCATTCACTAGAGCTGCCCAATTTCCCTGCTTTTTAAAGTTTGATAGAAATATCTTTTGGCTACATGTACATTCTTAAACCACAAGGTTTTTTTTAATCTATTACTGAATATAGATACATAAATAAAATAAATAATTATTGTAGGTGTTACAGTACTTTTCAAGCTTCAGTAATCACGAGAATCAATTCCTTGTACTAAGTAATTGAACTCTATGCTGCTTTTTGGTGCAATGTTATAATTTGGGGCCAGAATGTAATCCAATGGAGAAAGAATAGTAAACAGAAAGAGGGGTATTACATTTATTAATTTTCTTACATTTATATCCCACCTTTCTCCTATTATCAAGCCAAGGCAATTCCCATGCTTTTCCAAGTCAGTCACCTGTCCAAATATTGACGGGACTCAGACCTACTTAGCTTCAGCAAGGTTCACGTGTCTTCAGGCTAGAGATGGATGAGAAATTCAATGCAGTTTGCAAATCAAGTCAAATTAGCACCTCCTGAAACTATATGAGAACTGGAACAAAGCCTTCCTTTGGAATCTTCTTTTACTCGACTTTTGCAGTGCGGTTTGCCAACCAGTGTTTATAAAAATGCATATGTCTTAAGGGGAAAGTGTGCACAACAATGAGAGTGTAAATAACATACACAAATGCATTATATGATGACAAGTTGCTTGCAAAAATGTGTACATTAGTTAAAACTGCCTACATAAATGTTCTTACTAGGAGAAATACTAAAATACTGAAGAATTTTCATGAGGATTTTTTTTTAAAAAAAAAACCTGCAAATTGCTGCAGATAGGAAAGATGAAGAACAGAGAACTGAAACTGACAGATCTTTCCATCCCTGCTTCTGGCATGGAAAAGGAAACACTCCCATTCCAAAATGGCAGGGAAAACTTTCCAGATAATGCTGTTTATTGTTGGTAACAAAGAGTGTCATGGGTTTAAGTACTGTAAAATAGGGGAACTATTTTTAAACAGTTCTTTTTCAGCAATCAGGGCTAAGAGGGTTCTGTTTAGGATATAATTAGATCCAGGCTTTCTCATGAAGCAGACTTTATGGTAGCCAACTGTATATATTTACCCTTGCTAAATATAATAAAAGCCAGGAGATATGTTAATTAAAATTGTAGAACAAACTCTCTTTATCACTAATAATCAGTAAGTCTTTTCTTAGCATTTCTTTGTCTGTTTTATTGCCTTTGGTCTAAAAATGTAGTCTTTTGGCAAATTTTCTTTAAAATATTGTTTTTATAAGATCTGTTTTAAATTGTATTGTTTTACTGTTTTTAGTTACTGTAAACCGCCCAGAGAGCTTTGGCTATGGGGCGGTATACAAGTATAATTAAATAAATAAATAAATATTATTATTATTACATAAATGCATCATGTGGTATTTATTTAATTTGGTTTACACCAATTGAAAGGGTTTTCTGGCCATTATTAAATTCCTTGTGAACTCTTTCCACATTCTGATGCCATTTCTTCTCCAGGGAGGCCACCACCAGAAGCCCTTTTGATGATGTTTTTCTACGATGTGGTTGGTGAGAGCTTTAACTTCATAATATGGACATCTTTGTTGTTCTTTCTGGTGCTGTTGCCATTTTTTCCATTTTAAAAAAATATATTTGTATTGAAATTTTACATGTATGTATAAGTTAACAAAAACAGTAACAATAATGACAAATGGGATGCAGGTTCATTTTACACACCAGTCACAGTGAACATGAGGTACAAATAGTATAATACAGCAGATGTCTGGAGTCAAGTAGAATCACAAAGTGGCTTCAGTACAGAGTGAACTTTGTGTGCACAGAGGCATAATTGTGAGATCTCAAGCTGATGAACATAATAAATTAGTGGTGTGGAATCTCCAGCTTGTGGGTCTAATTAGGCCCACCAAGCCCTCTCCATTGGGGTGATGAGGCTGCTTTGGCTAAGCCACACCTACCTGTCCTACACGTATATGATGTCAGGTGAGGGTCAGGTAAAGATGCAACAAAGCAGGGTTTGCAGGTACCACCAACCAGCTGAGGGACAGTGGCTGCATAATCCTGTACCTTTGCCCATGTGGTTTCATTTCAAACTGCATGGTAAAGGAAAACAGGTCACCTGATGTCATTTGATGGCCCCATCCAGCTGTCAGAGTTGGCCTGCTAGGGTGAGAGATAAGGATCCTGCCTGCCAGCTAGATCCAGTTCTCCACCCCTGTAATAAATGGTAGCCAGACATCTGTGAAGTGATCACAAATTACCTTTTCTCTGCTGAGCCTGTGATGATGAAGGGGTTCCTCAGCTACAGCAATCTGCCAAATGCTGGATATGCAATCCTTCTTGATATTTCTAATGATGGGCCATCATGAGAAATATAACCATCTCTTTATGCATTATCCCCTCTTTGCAACATGATTGTAGAAGTACCAATGCCAGATTAGGAAGAAGTGACAACATTCCGAACACCTCTTGCTAGAATGTTTGTACCTTTGGGTAAATCCACCACAAATGTTAGGAAGACCTTGTGCATTACACCCCACCCCTCCATAATACTGGGGAATGTAGTTATCAAATGATGGAGCTTGACAGGGATGCAGCGCCATCTGAAGATCACTTTTGAGTGATGTGTGCTTATGCAGAGAGGCTATTTGGACCAGACAAGTGATGGGTGGTGCCCGATGGAAATGATAGGGCACTAGACAGGAAGATCAACAGTTGGCAAATCCAAAGTCAATGACAGGCAGAGGCAACTAATTCTAGCCCCCCTCCGCCCTAAGTTCTACAAGGGCAACACTGAGACTAAGAAGAGGAAGCTGACAGGTAGTGCTGCCACCCCCTGGACTAGATGTAAGCAAGAAGTCAGGCAGGTGGGGCCTGGCTGAGGGAAGACTGAGATGGATGGGGCACTGTTCCATTTGCCATAGTGGGTCAGCCACCACTGGACCAGTTGTTCCTCCAGGAAGTTTATGGTATAGAGACTCCTAAATCTGTTTGCTCATGAAATCTTTAGGCCTCTGATGCTTTTAGGTAAGTCACAGCAACCAACATATTGCATATAACTGAAACTGCTCCTTTGATCAAGTAAGGTTTCTAAATACAAAGATTTTAAAAAAGAGAGTGTGTAAGTTTCCATTTCTAAGTCACATTCTTTGGAGTCACACTGCAAACGTGAGTTCAGTTAAGGGGCAGCCTTTATCCAAAAGGTCACAAAGTTTGTGCATTCTTCCCTGTCTTCCCAAATTGTTGGTGATCTAGGAATGGTAAGTTAGGTGACATTGATAGAGCTCATACCTTCATTCAGTTACCAGATCCTTCATTCATATTCAAAAATGGATAAATTCATAGTGATTTCTGTTTAGGAATGCCACAGAGACACTAATCTTATTAATATTTGTGGTCTACAACTATCTCATCTTCCTCTGAAGAGCTCTGTAGACTTTTAATAGGGCCATTTTGGCTTCCTTTGTTTTCTTTTTCCAGCCAACTGACTTCTTTTATGCATAGCCCCAGAGCAACTGCATTCATTGCAGCCCCTCTCAATTTTAAAATGTTTGGTGCTACAGTAACTCCTTAGTGATGGACTTAAAGCTTTTACAGTTCTTGAGGATCTCTGGGCAGATGTCTTGCATCTTTTCAATTTTATAACTAAGTTCCCTGTAATTTTGAAGAGCTTGCAATACTTTCTCTTTTTGCTTAAACCTTTCAAACTGAATGATAATATCTGGGGCTGCCTGCCACCTGGGGGATGTTGTCCCAGGCAGAGTTTGGAAAAGTTACTTTTTTGAACTACAACTCCCATCAGCCCCAGCCAGCATGGCCACTGGATTGGGCTGATGGGAGTTGTAGTTCAAAAAAGTAACTTTTCCAAGCTCTGGTCCCAGGGATCTATAAGCCCACCCCTCTGCTGTGAGTCTTCCAAGTTTAAGCCTCCCAAACCACTGAAACAGAAAGTCTGTCATATCCTCTTCTTTTTCAGACAGACTGCATATACAAATATTAATGTTAAAGATGCAGGTATCTTTCTCCTACAGCTTGTGCTGAAGGCCCTAGAGGTTCTTGTTAGCTATTTCAACCTCAAGTTAAGTTTGAGGTACAGATCCAAAGCTGCAGTGGCAGTTTTTGACGTGCATAAGCAGAGACAACTGACAGCTGTCTTAATGGGTTTAAGTCACTGACTAGTCCATAGCCAAATCACTCTGCAGTTGTTTAATGTGAATCACTATGTAAGTTTTGGCTGTAAATTCTCTGGTCAATTTCGTGCTTCCTCCCTGTTTCAAATCTCTCCATGCCATGACAGGCAGTTCAGTCTCATCCAAGAATTCTCGACTTAGAGAGCTCGCTTTCTACCATACAAAGTTTAGAACTTTTCCCCAGGTTGAAAAGACATGGCAGTGCATTACCTTGCCTGATTTTTGGAAGTTAAAAGATGGGCTATCAGCTATGCTGCCATTTTGCCTCTGGCAAGCCACACTCACATTCTATTACCATTTCATTCAACAACCAGTCAAATCCAGATGTGACATGATGTGATGATGGTGGCCTTTCTTCAGGCTGATTTGGATTATACTTGTCCCCAAACTGATCCAACATATGGAAGTGCATGTGTTTCCTTTCTGCCTTCGTAGCACAATGTCCCCACCTGTATACACGTAGATGGGTTGTCTGATTGTCACCTGTGTGCATTCAACACACATGTAATTTTATGTGCATAGGCAGTAATTGGAGCCATCTGTCCCCATCTGTACAGTTATGAATGGAAGGCTAGGCCAAGGCTGTGCCCACTTGTTTCTCTTCATGTGTTGAGCCAGATGAATAGGAGCAGTGGGCAAGAAAGTGAATAGCAGCTGCAACATCAAGAGTTGGAGAAAACTCTTTGTACACCTGTCCCACTCCCAGCTCAACCCACCAGAGATGTCACCACCTGAACTACAGCTGAAGAATGCAGAGCAGGAGAGGGACCGGACAGCATGGCAGTGATGGTGGATCCAAAGGCAATTCCAGAGGAGTGGCAAGAGCCATTCCTCGTCTGGAAATTCTCTTGATGCTTGTTTCTGAGCTCAGGCTATTAAACAGAGTTTTGGGTATCTGGGAGGGGTCCCCCCTTTTTTTTACTTACACAGAGGTGGAAAAAAGGGAGTGCTCAGTCATCATGTGGGAGGTTGCTGCCCCAGGGTGGAAGTCTAGATCTGGGAAGTGGATTTACAGTATGTGTGTTTCCTTGAATGAGAGACAAGAGGATGGACCGGGGGGGGGGGAATCTTGAATGGAAGACAAGACACACGTGTTGTGAGCACCTGTATGATGAGAGGGGTATGTTTGATCTAAGAGCTCTGGGATCTTCACATTTCTGTGATGTTTTCAGCCATGAATAAGTGGGTCATTATTGTATATTGATTTGTTTTTTGTTGTTAGGTACTCTGGATAGGATACTGCTACACTATTCCTGCACTGGCACCTTACATTTGTATTTTGAACCTATCCTTGGTAGAATCAAAAGATGCAAAATCTGGTCGTGGCGTAAGTTGTTTATTTGCTCTTGTGAAAAGTGGGACTTGGAATTTTGTTTGTATGTGTTTTCAAGAGTCTGTTTCAAGCTCAGAATGAAAAACCTCTAATCGGTAGCATTTATTTATTGCTTTTGTCACAATATTTAGCTTTTATACAGCATTTCAGAGCAGGATGAGGAGAAGGTAGGTTGGGATCTACGGGGTCTGTATGTGATTCAATATACATCAGCAAGGATTTCTGACTCCTAATTGTTTAGCAATGGCAACAGCAAAATTTATTCCCCTCCCCCATCAAATTATATTGCTGAAATGATGAGAGCTTGGGGCAGGGCATCGCAGGAGTTGGTTTTTGTGTGGAAGGATGGTAAGTTCTGTTAAGATTTGTTACTCAGAACAAATTCCTTTTCTAAGAATTTTCTCATTTTAAGTTTATACAATTTTCACCAGGCTCCAGCTGTTAGATCTCAGGATCTAGTACAAAAAAAAAATGATTCCACCAGCCTAAAGTCTGTCCACCCCTGATCTAGATTGTTCAAATAACTTTATGAACATGCTCTGAGAAATATGTACAAGAGCCCCAGAAGATAGGTTTTTGTTAAAATTGTGTGGTTTTCCTGTAGCCCTCCAGATGTTGTTTTACTTCAACTCCCATCAGTCCCAGCCAGCATGGTCAATAGTCAGGAATTATGGTAGCTATCTGGAGGGCAACAGGTAGCCCACTCCTTCTTTACAGCAAAGGCATATGATGCAGCAAACTCTGCAGGAGGGCATCATTTCCTTGCCATTGAACTTCTAGTGTGTCTGCTTTTGGTGCATAACGCTTGACCCACAAAGGGAAGAGCTGCAGATAGAACCCATAATACTTTTCTTCTCAGTTTCCAGGCACATAGGAAATGCTCCCATGTGTATGTCCTGTTGGGCATTTTTTAAATGAGTTTTGCTTCCATTATTTCAAGCACTCCTTCAAATCATGCTACAACTCTGTAAGGCACAGTGTCCAAACAAATGGCTTACAGCACAATCCTAACCATGTTTACTCAGAAGTAAATCCTATTGAATTCACTTGGGCTTACTCTCAGGTAAGTGGAGCTAACATTCTTACCTGGGAGTAAACCTGAAAAGATTCAATTGAACGAACTTCTGAATGGACATTGTTAGGATTGCACTGTAAGCGAATCTTCAAAGATGCACATTAAACACAAAGGGAGCCTATGCTAAGATCTTTCAAGTTCAATCCCTGATGTCTGCAGGTAGGGCTGGGAATGTTTCCTGCCTGAAATGCTGGAGAGCAGCTGGCAGTCAGTTATCAACTAGCTGGACCAATGGTCTGACTTGATATAAGGGTTGTTCAAGTGTTCCTTTCCTTGATTTCTGTGTTCTGCCAAGGGCAGTGGTTCTTTTATGACCCAGAGGCAATTAACCCACTGATGGGTGAAGGCTTAAGATTTTAGTTAAAGCTCAGAAATAATAAAGGGTGGAAACTGAGTCATGGGTCTTTTTAAGCTGGCTCCTCCCCAGCTTTCCAGCCTCTTTAACCTCTTCAGCAGCTCAGGGAGGCTGTCCCTGTGGAGAAACATGCTCATGATCAAAGCCACATGGAGAGAATGCAGGGACAGATCAACATGTGAGCAGAATACCTCTTTCTTCAGGGAACTGCTGTGCTTGGTGGTTTTTAAAATCAAATTTCCAGGAGCAGCTGAACCCAGGTACAGACAACTTGTATATACATACATGATAATATGTGAATTCTTATGCGGCCTGAATGCAGGTGCAAAGAAATGAGGTCCAGAATTTCTAAATGAGTAACATTAATGACCCCCCTTTAGGATGCACACCTTAACGTGGTGAGGGTGTTTGAGAGTGTCGAAGAAGCTGACAGCAATGCCGTCAGGAGTCTAGATCAAGAGGCTAGACTCCTAGAAGGGGCACCCAAGGCGGACTGGTCAAAGCTGAGACACCAGGCTAAGATGCATCCAAACTCAGAGGAAGGCAATGGTAAACCACCTCTGAATACCGCTTACCACGAAAACCCTATAAACAGAGTATCCAAAATGCAACAGAAGATAGTGCTGGAAGATGAGACCCCCAGGTCAGAAGGCACTCACCGAGCTACTGGGGAAGAACAAAGGACAAGGACAAGTAGCGCTGTGACTAATGACGCAGCCAGGTCAAAGCCGAAAGGAAGCCCAGAGGCTGATGCGCACAGATGCAAAGGAGAGTCCGGAGTTGTATGACACACACAATAGGCAGAGCTTGGAAAAGTTACTTTTTTTGAACTACAACTCCCATCAGCCCCAGCCAGCATGGCCACTGGATTGGGCTGATTGGAATTGTAGTTCAAAAAAGTAACTTTTCCAAGCTCTGACAATAGGAACATGGAATGTGAGAAGCATGAACCAGGGAAAGTTAGAAAGTGTCAAGCAAGAAATGAAACGTATCAACATTACAATACTTGGCATAAGTGAATTAAAATGGATGGGAATGGGACATTTTCAATCAGGCAACTACAAAATATTTTATGCAGGAAATGAGAAATTAAGAAGAAATGGGATTGCTTTAATAGAAGTGATGCAGCAAAAGCAATTAAGAGCTACAACGCAAAGTCTGAGCGAGTGATATCAATGAGATTAAATGGGAAACCTATTAACATAACCATCATCTAAGTCTATGCTCCAACAGCAAAGTCAGAAGAAGAGGAATTGGAGAGATTTTACGCAGAAGTACAGGAAGAAATTGATCACACACCAAAACAAGATGTGCTGATAATCATGGGGGACTGGAATGCGAAAGTAGGGAACAGAGAAGAACTAGGAATTGTGGGGGAATGGGGCCTAGGCAGTGGTGTGCTGGTAAATGTTTAACAACTGGCTCTCCAGGGGAAAAAATCCAAACTGGATTTAGAAAAGGAAGAGGCACTAGAGATCATATTGCAAGCATACGCTGGATAATGGAATGGACCAAGGTATTTCAGAAGAAAATCACCCCATGTTTTATAGATTACAGCAAAGTCTTTGATTGTGTAGATCACGAAAAAATATGGAACGGTTTTAAAAGAAATGGGGGTACCACAGTATCTGATTGTTCTGATGCACAACTATACTCTGGACAAGAGGCTAATGTAAGGACAGAATATGGAGAAACCAATTGGTTCCCCATCAGAAACGGTGTGAAACAGAGGTGTATTTTATCATCCTATTTGTTTAATCTATATGCAGAACACATCATATGGAAAGCGGGATTGGACCAAGATAAGGAGGTGTGAAAACTGAGGGAGAAATATCAGTAATTTAAGATATGCAGACGATACCATACTACTAGCAGAAACCAGTAATGATTCGAAACGAATGCTGATAAGAACATAAGAACATAAGAAGAGCCTGCTGGATCAGGCCAGTGGCCCATCTAATCCAGCATCCTGTTCTCACAGTGGCCAACCAGGTGCCTGGGGGAAGCCCGCAAGCAGGACCCGGGTGCAAGAACACTTTCACCTCCTGAGGCTTCCGGCAACTGGTTTTCAGAAGCATGCTGCCTCTGACTAGGGTGGCACAGCACAGCCATCATGGCTAGTAGCCATTGATAGCCCTGTCCTCCATGAATTTGTCTAATCTTCTTTTAAAGCCATCCAATCTGGTGGCCATTACTGCATCTTGTGGGAGCAAATTCCATAGTTGAACTATGCGCTGAGTAAAGAAGTACTTCCTTTTGTCTGTCCTGAATCTTCCAACATTCAGCGTCTTTGAATGTCCACGAGTTCTAGTATTATGAGAGAGGGAGAAGAACTTTTCTCTATCCACTTTCTCAATGCCATGCATAATTTTATACACTTCTATCATGTCTCCTCTGACCCGCCTTTTCTCTAAACTAAAAAGCCCCAAATGCTGCAACCTTTCCTCGTAAGGGAGTCGCTCCATCCCCTTGATCATTCTGGTTGCCCTCTTCTGAACCTTTTCCAACTCTAGAATATCCTTTTTGAGATGAGGCGACCAGAACTGTACACAGTATTCCAAATGCGGCCGCACCATAGATTTATACAACGGCATTATGATATCGGCTGTTTTATTTTCAATACCTTTCCTAATTATTGCTAGCATGGAATTTGCCTTTTTCACAGCTGCCGCACACTGGGTCGACATTTTCATCGTGCTGTCCACTACAACCCTGAGGTCTCTCTCCTGGTCGGTCACCGCCAGTTCAGACCCCATGAGTGTATATGTGAAATTAAGATTTTTTGCTCCAATATGCATAATTTTACACTTGTTTATATTGAATTGCATTTGCCATTTTTCTGCCCATTCACTCAGTTTGGAGAGGTCTTTTTGGAGCTCTTCGCAATCCCTTTTTGTTTTAACAACCCTGAACAATTTAGTGTCATCAGCAAACTTGGCCACTTCACTGCTCACTCCTAATTCTAGGTCATTAATGAACAAGTTGAAAAGTACAGGTCCCAATACCGATCCTTGAGGGAGTCCACTTTCTACAGCCCTCCATTGGGAGAACTGTCCGTTTATTCCTACTCTCTGCTTTCTGCTTCTTAACCAATTCCTTATCCACAAGAGGACCTCTCCTCTTATTCCATGACTGCTAAGCTTCCTCAGAAGCCTTTCGTGAGGTACCTTGTCAAACGCTTTTTGAAAGTCTAAGTACACTATGTCCACTGGATCACCTCTATCTATATGCTTGTTGACACTCTCAAAGAATTCTAATAGGTTACTGAGACAGAACTTTCCCTTGCAGAAGCCATGCTGCCTCTGCTTCAGCAAGGCTTGTTCTTCTATGTGCTTAGTTAATCTAGCTTTAATAATACTTTCTACCAGTTTTCCAGGGACAGAAGTTAAGCTAACTGGCCTGTAATTTCCAGGATCCCCTCTGGATCTCTTTTTGAAGATTGGCGTTACATTTGCCACTTTCCAGTCCTCAGGCACGGAGGAGAACCCAAGGGAAAAGTTACATATTTTAGTTAGCAGATCAGCAATTTCACCTTTGAGTTCTTTGAGAACTCTCGGGTGGATGCCATCCGGGCCCGGTGATTTGTCAGTTTTGATATTGTCCATTAAGCTTAGAACTTCCTCTCTCGTTACCACTGTTTGTCTCAGTTCCTCAGAATCCCTTCCTGCAAATGTTAGTTCAGGTTCAGGGATCTGCCCTATATCTTCCACTGTGAAGACAGATGCAAAGAATTCATTTAGCTTCTCTGCAATCTCCTTATCGTTCTTTAGTACACCTTTGACTCCCTTATCATCCAAGGGTCCAATTGTCTCCCTAGATGGTCTCCTGCTTTGAATGTATTTATAGAATTTTTTGTTGTTGGTTTTTATGTTCTTAGCAATGTGCTCCTCAAATTCTTTTTTAGCATCCCTTATTGTCTTCTTGCATTTCTTTTGCCAGAGTTTGTGTTCTTTTTTATTTTCTTCATTCGGACAAGACTTCCATTTTCTGAAGGAAGACTTTTTGCCTCTAAGAGCTTCCTTGACTTTGCTCGTTAACCATGCTGGCATCTTCTTGGCCCTGGCGGTACCTTTTCTGATCTGCGGTATGCACTCCAGTTGAGCTTCTAATATAGTGTTTTTAAACAACTTCCAAGCATTTTCGAGTGATGTGACCCTCTGGACTTTGTTTTTCAGCTTTGTTTTTACCAATCCCCTCATTTTTGTGAAGTTTCCTCTTTTGAAGTCAAATGTGACCGTGTTGGATTTTCTTGGCAATTGGCCAGTTACATGTATGTTTAATTTAATAGCACTGTGGTCACTGCTCCCAATCGGTTCAACAACACTTACATCTCGCACCAGGTCCCGGTCCCCACTGAGGATTAAGTCCAGGGTTGCTGTTCCTCTGGTGGGTTCCATGACCAACTGGTCTAGGGAATAGTCATTTAGAATATCTAGAAACTTTGCTTCTTTGTCATGACTGGAACACATATGCAGCCAGTCTATGTCCGGGTAGTTGAAGTCACTCATTACTACCACCTTTCCTAGTTTGGATGCTTCCTCAATTTCATATCTCATCTCAAGGTCTCCCTGAGCATTTTGATCAGGGGGACGATAGATCGTTCCCAGTATTAAGTCCCTCCTGGGGCATGGTATCACCACCCACAACGATTCTGTGGAGGAGTCTGCCTCTTTTGGGGTTTCGAGCTTGCTGGATTCAATGCCTTCTTTCACGTATAGAGCGACTCCGCCACCAATACGTCCTTCCCTGTCCTTCCGATATAGTTTATATCCAGGGATAACTGTATCCCACTGGTTTTCTCCATTCCACCAGGTCTCCGTTATGCTCACTATATCAATGCTCTCCTCTAAGACCAAGCACTCCAGTTCTCCCATCTTGGTTCGCAGGCTCCTAGCATTAGCGTACAGGCACTTGTAAGCAGTGTCTCTCTTCAAGTGTCTTTGGCACTTGTGGTTAGGCCTGTGGTAATTTTGCTCTTCTGAATTTATATCCTGTGCCCCTGCTCTCACAATGCCTACTTCTAGGCCTACCCCTTTTAAAATTTCATCATTTCTTTGGTTTTTATCCCAGGGGGGAGGTTTATTCCAAACCGGACCTTTCTCAGCTCCTGTCGGGTTTCCCCCCTCAGTCAGTTTAAAAGCTGCTCTGCTACCTTTTTAATTTTAAGTGCCAGCAGTCTGGTTCCATTCTGGTTCAAGTGGAGCCCGTCCCTTTTGTACAGGCCCAGCTTGTCCCAAAATGTTCCCCAGTGCCTAACAAATCCGAACCCTTCCACCTGACACCATCGTCTCATCCACGCATTGAGACTGCAAAGCTGGGCCTGTCTGGCTGGTCCTGCGCGTGGAACCGGTAGCATTTCAGAGAAAGCCACCTTGGAGGTCCTGGCTTTCAGCATCCTACCTAGCAACCTAAATTTTGCTTCCAGGACCTCACGGCTGCATTTCGCCATGTCGTTGGTGCCAACGTGCACCACGACCACTGACTCCTTCCCAGCACTGTCTACCAAACTATCTAAACGACGGGCGATATCCGCAACCTTCGCACCAGGCAGGCAAAACACCTTGCGGTCTACACGCCCATCACACACCCCACTGTCTATGTTCCTAATGATCGAATCACCCACTACAAGGATCCCTCCACCCCCTGGAGATATATCCTCGGCACGAGAGGATAGCTGCTCATCCCCCAAGGAATGGGTCCCTTCTAAGGGATCGTTTCCCTCTTCCTCAGCTGGATGCTCTCCTTCCCCGAGACCATCGTTCTCCATGATAGCAGGAGAGCTATCATCCTTGGAGTGGGACACAGCTATAACGTCCCTGAAGGCCTCCTCCACACACCTCTCTGCCTCTCTCAGCTTTTCCAGGTCAGCCACCTTGGCCTCAAGGAAATGAAGTCGTTCCCGGAGAGCCAGGAGCTCATTGCACCGAGAGCACACCCACGACTTCTGTCCAACAGGCAGATAGTCGTACATGCTGCAGGCGGTGCAAAACACTGAAAAGCCCCCACACCCCTGCTGGCTTCTTACCTGCATAGTTTTGTTTAAGGTTTATTACGTCAATGGGTTGGAGACTGTGGTTTAGTTGAGGTCAGGGAACAGACGGGCAGAGTGGGGGGCCCTGGCCTCCTCGCCCTGCTGCCAAACTCGCTCTGCTGCTTAACTCGCCTTGACGCTTTGTCAGCTGGGGCTCCCTCTAGCTCGTGGAGCAGGCTCCCTTGCTAGGGTGCTCTGACTATATGTGTGGCTGGTTCCTCCCAGCTACTGCTGCCAGCCAATGATGTGTTACTTGAGGCTGATGGCTATCAGCTGGGGCTTAACTCTTTAGTATTCTCTCAGGCTTCCTTCCTTTGAAGGCAGGAAGGCAGGCTTCCTTCCTTCCTGAATGAGGGGCGGTGCTGTTTAAGCTTTTGGCTGCTTTTAATCTAAGCAAGGGGCTGCGCCTTCCAGGCAAGTCTTTTTTGTTTGTTGTTTTCCCACCTAGAACAGCCTGACCTTTCTTTAACCTAGGGAAACAGAGCTTGTGGTTGTGTTTCAGGAAGGCTGAAGCTGCCCTTTTTAGCAAGGACTGAGCTGACTCTCTCTCTGTATGTGTCGGTGGAGTTTCCTTTTCCCCCTTCCCTCCGACTGGAATTTAGCCTTGTTTACAGTGTCCCCTGAAGCTTTCCCGCTAGGGTGGTGTTGAAAACTAGCTTTCTATAGGCTTCCTTCTCCTAGGATCTGTCTCCTAAGATATAGGTTCTTTCAGGATTTGGCTCCTAGCTCAGTTCAAGAGGAAAGCACAAAAGCAGGACTACAGCTGAATGTCAAGAAGACTAAAGTAATGATAACAGAATTATTAATTTGTTTATTGCTTAGTCCAAGGATCATTGCAAGAAGGCACTGAATACAAAACATTAAAATATTTAGGGCTTTCATCGATAACAAAAATAAAATAACACAACATCGGATAGCATAGAAAAAAGCATTTTATACACTCATATCTCCGAGTCTCTATGGTAGTTAACAGAAATGGCATCCAGGAACTTTTCCCTGGATCTAGCAGCCTTTACCACAAAAGTAGCGACCCTCCGGATCACATACTGATTTGCTGTTTGTAACAAAAAGGAAAGTTTCTCTTTCACACCCAAAAATTTCATTTTCCTTAGGAAAGGCTCTAAGTAACTTTCTCTGATGTCAGTATATATAGTAAGGCCCCACTTATACGGCAGGTTCTGTTCCGGACCCCCGCCGTAAAGCGGAAAACGCCATAAAGCAGAACCCCATTGACTTTAATGGGCCGCGTCGTGCAAAAATGACGTGAAAACGGCGCAAAACGGCGCAAAAGGGGGAAAAAACCTTTAAAACTGAAAATGAAAGGTGCCACATCAGCGGAACGCCTTAAAGCGGAACGCTGTAAAGCGGGCCCTACTGTAACTGACACTCAAGCATGTAATGAGCCAACTCCTCCGGCACTGGCTTTCCACAAACACACAGCCTATCTTGTACTGGTATACCATAAAATCTCCCTCATTTCATCATTGTGTCCATTTGTTCAAAGAGCAAATGTGTGAAGGCTTTACAGGCTTCCATTTCCAAGAGGAACGCCAGGTATTTTTCATATTTATGCTCACATTTTACGTTAGCTAGCCATTTCACTGTTCCTGCGGAAGTAAGGGCAGTTATGTCAGTTTGCGCTCCTACATCAGACACTCTTTGTTTAAAGATCTTATTAGTAACATTCAGCCTTGGATTCAATGCCTGAGCAGAGAATCCAAAATCAGGGAGTAGTTTTAAAAATTTCTGCAACCAAAAGTTTTCCTGCGGGAGTGTCCTCTGTTCCTCCAGACAGATCTTAGGAAGCCTTTCTTCCGTTAGGTTATTTATTTTACACCAGTAATTTGCCATCCTGACATATATTAACCCTGAGATCTTATCCATGCCCAGTTCGGCTCTAGTTAAATAAGCTGGGTAGATTTTGAAACCCCTAAGATCGTATTCAGGAAGCGACTTTAAATATTTTCGATTTTAGAAAGATCTGCAAAGCCCCAAATTTCAGTGCCGAAAATTAGCATTGGTATCACCTTTACTTTAAAGATGTTTATAACTGGGCATAATGAGCCTGGATATCTATAGTTTAGCAGTCTGTTTAGGGATTGCAAACTGGCGACAGATTTCATTTTGGTTTTCTTTATTTGTAATGCCCAGGATCCTGAAGATGAGAAGGTAATGCCAAGATAATAATAAGATTTTACCTGCTCTAACTCTTTGGAGTTAATAAACCATCTATGTGATTTCCTCTTTTTACCAAAGACTACTACTTTAGATTTAGTATTGTTAATAACCAAGTCATTTTCTGCACAGTAGAAACTAAATGGTCTTAGCAGTCTTCTCAGGCCAACTTAGGATGTTGACAGGAAGATCATATCATCTGTATATAATAATATATCTACCACTCTGTTTAAGATTTTGGGCATATGGTAATTCTGATTTTGTAGCGCAATGACAATATCATTAATATAAAAATTAAAAAGAAATGGTGCTAAAATGCAACCTTGGTGTACACCTTTATGTGTGGAGATCTTATCTGTCAGGGCCATACTTGAACCTGTTCTAACCTTCAAGTAAGTTTCTGAGTAAAGTGCTTTCATTAGGAGTAAGAGTCTCATATCTATATCTGTGTTTGACAACTTTTCCCAGAGGCGACATCAATTTATAGAGTCGAAAGCTGCACTTAAATCAATAAAAGCTGCAAAAAGCTGTCCACCCTTTGTGGAATACTTAGTTATCAAATGAAATAATGTAAAGCAGTTATCCATGGTGGAACAGCCTTTTTCTGAAACCAGCCTGTTCTTCAGCTAAGATAGAATTTTCATCAGCCTAGTCCTCTAATTTTTGCAGGAGATGCTTAGCATAAATTTTAGCTGGAATATTAATCAGGCTAATTGGTCTATAGTTTCTAGGATCCTGCCGATTACCTTTCTTAAATATTGGTACTACTATACTAAGATTCCAACCTTTTGGGATGCAACCTGTCTTGTTTATGTGGGTAAACAGCCCTGCCAATAATGAGGCCCACCAGTCAGCATCATTTTTAAGTAATTCTGGGGGCAGAAAGTCATCACCTGAGGCCTTATTGTTCTTCATTGTGTGAATAAGGGATTTAATCTCAGATGCAGTTACAGGAGACCATAAAGGGAGGGAAGCCCACATCCAATGCCCACGGAAAACTGCTAACAGCCCCTTACATCGTCTTCTTCACTAAATAAATTTGAATAGAACCTTTCCCAAGTTAGGGCTGAAATATGAATATCAAGTGTAAATTTTGTTTCTCTGAGTCTGCCAGAGACCAGATGCCAGAAGTAGGCAGAATTTGACCCTGTTGCTGCCAATTCGAGGTCCACCCAGAAAAGTTTCTGAAACTGTGATTTCTTGCTTGAAATTAATTTTTTGTAATCACTTCTAAGTTTTAACATGATATTCTGTACCTCCGGATCAAATGAGGCATGTGCTCTATGTATCTGTCTTCTCAGTTTCCTTCTCAATACTCTGCACTCTGTGTCAAACCATAATGACTTCATAGGCTTTGATTCATTTGAGTTCATGTCAGTTTTTAAGGAAGGTCTCAAATTGTTACATATATCCTGGTACGCTTCCAGTACCGCATTGATATTGGCATCAGGGGTTAAAATTGTGTTGCCAAGTACTCTACCCATAATTGAATTCTGGAAGTCTTTAAGTTTGCTCACATTTACCTTTTGCCATTTCAATCTCTTTTCCGCCTGCACCTCCAGTTTCTGTGATGACCATTGATCTAAATAGGTCACCATCCTCATATCAGTTTTAACAGCTATCTTCACTGTTATAGGTTAATTTATGTAACTTTACAGTTGATAATGAGGACACTGAACTTGTCAAGGATTATCAATACCTTGGCACAGTCATTAACCAAAATAGAGACAATAGACAAGAAATCAGAAGAAGGCTAGGACTGGGGAGGGCAGTTATGAGAGAACTAGAAAAGGTCCTCAAATGCAAAGATGTATCACTGAACACTAAAGTCAAGATCATTCAGACCATGGTATTCCCAATCTCTATGTGTGGATGTGAAAGTTGGACAGTGAAAAAAGCGAAGAAGAAGAAGAAGAGAAAAATCCACTCATTCGAAATGTGGTGTTGGAGGAGTGCTTTGTGCATACCATGGACTGCGAAAAAGACAAATAATTGGGTGTTAGAACAAATTAAACCAGAACTGTCACTGGAAGCTAAAATGATGAAACTGAGGTTATCATACTTTGGACACATCATGAGAAAACATGATTCACTAGAAAAGACAATAATGCTGGGGAAAACAGAAGGGAGAAGAAAAAGAGGAAGGCCAAACAAGAGATGGGTTGATTCCATAAAGGAAGCCACAGACCTGAACTTACAAGATCTGAACAGGGTGGTTTATAACAGATGCTACTGGAGGTCGCCAATTCATAGGGTTGCCATAAGTCATAATCGACTTGAAGGCACATAACAACAACAAATTTCTGAACTCTCATACCAAATGATGGTTGCCTTAGAACCACTCTGCAGTCTTCCTCAATGTCTTTTAGCCATACAAGGAACCTAAAATTAGAGCATTACATTAGAAAATTGACCATGATGTGAATCACTCAAAACTAAAAGAGAAAGCAAAAAATAAAATAAATAAATGATTGCAAGATAACAACAAATTAAATATGCCCTTTCTTTTTAATCATTGACATTAGGCAAGTGCCTTCGTTATATTCTTTTCGGTGCCTGCGTAAAACTTTTTTGTTTAGGCAAGCCTATCCAGATGCATAGATGCTGATGTTTGTGGGGTTTTTTGTCTGTTGCTGTTTTTAATTCGTTTAAAATGTTTTTAAGTGTTTTTAACTGTTTTATCAATAATTTTAATGTGTTTTGTAAAACTCTTAGAGGTTTCTTACAATCCAGCAGTATATAATTTTTAATTAATAAATAAATATATTCATCAGGATGGAAGTTTTCAATAACTTTCAGGGTTTAATTACACAGATATAAAATAACAGAACACAAAGAGAAATTTGTTAGTCTCAAAAATTAATTGAGGTATGCTTGACATATATTACCCGGAGACTTGATTTTAAAAAAAAAGAATAATAATTCTGCCACCAGCATAGGATATTGACATTACTTCTAGTAGTTATCAAATTCCCTTTCTCTAGCAACTCAGTCCAATAAGAGGAAATGCACATGCAAATGCATGCTACATGCACGTTTTCCATCAATCATAAAGTTCAATAATGAAGCAGTCAGGCTATGCTTGGTACCACTTATCATCCATTTGGGGGGGGAGGAAGGGAAAGACTAAATCTAGACTTCCATTATGTCCTCTTCTCTGAACTAATGATCAACACTATTTAACATAATAGCTTGTATCCAATGTATTTAGTCATGGTCCCATCAGTGCAAAGATTTTTGCTTGAGTGATAGGATAGGACGTCCCCCCTCTCCTTCCCCCATGCACCCTCTAAATTTGTTGTAGGGGTTTCCTCAACCCTCCAGAACAGATTTGAGAAAGGGGGCTATGCAGAGGGTTGAGGTGGGAGTCTTGTTGTGCTAATGGAAATCCTTGCATTAACAAGATGTGTTAACTGAATACCACCCAATATGATGGCTTCTGAAATGGGCTTCTAAGCCAAGGGAAACAGACCCATTTCAACCTATTAGTACTGGAATTATTTTTCTTGTACTGTTTCTAGGGAAGGGGTAGCCAATACGGTGCCCTCCAGGTGGTGTAGACTCAGAGCTTGGAAAAGTTACTTTTTTGAACTACAACTCCTATCAGCCCAATTCAGTGGCCATGCTGGCTGGGGCTGATGGGAGTTGTAGTTCAAAAAAGTAACTTTTCCAAGCTCTGTGTAGACTACATCTCCCATAATCCCTGTGAATTGGCCGTGCTGGTTGGGGCTCATGGGAATTTTAGTCCAAAACAATGAAAAGGCACTGTGTTGGCTAGCCCTGTTGACAGACCCTAGGGGGACTGTCAAAATTATTGTTTTCAAACAATTGCCAGTGTCAATTAAATAGTTAGAAACCAGAACCATTAGTTCTAGAAACCTGCCCTTTAAAAAAAAAAAACCTCTCAGATGATCAAGATTATTTTAACAGCAGCTAGATTTTGCTCTCTAGTTCTGGCAATATTCCACAATCCCAGCACAATTGCAAACCATGCACATTTCCATTGCATGATTGGCCCAGAATGGTTTAAAAAAGAGTCCTGTATAGCACAACATGACAAAGTATATGAAAAGAATGAGTAATGCTACCCTGCAAGCTGGAAAGGGTAACACACACACACATCATCGTCACTCACCTCCACAGCTCTTTACTTCCATTCTGCAGCTGCCTTCTCCTCTGGCTTTCTCCCTCTACCGTGGTAGCATTTCCCCCCTCTCTCTCCACTTCCTTCCTTGTGCCTCCTAACACAGAGCACGAGGGAAGAGCAACGCTGCCCAGAAGCAGAGCTTGGAAGTTACTTTTTTGAACTACAACTCCCATCAGCCCCAGCCAGCATGGCCACTGTATTGGGCTGATGGGAGTTGCAGTTCAAACAAGTAACTTTTCCAAGCTCTGCCTAGAAGCCCATGCTTCTGGCACATGTCTTTCATCCACCAATCAGAGGAGCAGAAGACTTCCCCTGCTCCCTCTGTTAACAAAGATGGCCACTGTAGGGAGAGGAGTGTTTGTTTCATCCTCTCCTCTTCTCAGCAATTAGTGGGACTTCTTGGACTATTCTTAGACTATTCTTACCCGCCCTTGAGTGACGGTGCTGGGTCACTACTACAGCATTGAGGATATTCCATCTGTGGACAAGGGTGAGGACGGGGGTGGCATGAACCTCTTGGACCAGTTTGTGATCAAGAAGGGGCAGGTAGAAGAGCTTACTGCTGGATTGCTCCTCTGTTCCCCTTGTTCCCTTCGAAGCCGCTGCCGCTGTTTTTCGCCATAGATTACGTCGCTCAATTAACTTACCATCTGGCTGCCGTTTGATGTTCATTTGCCATCCATTGTGGTGCTGCGGGTCCCAGGAGAGGGTGGCCGTTGTGCCTTGCCACCTCCCTGTGCCTTTTTGCGGTTGCTGCTTGTGCGCCTTGCCCACTTCGTTTTTTCTGGCTTGCTGGAAATGCGATGTGGAGGAGATTCTAGGAGGAAGAAGGTGTTGCTGTTGTTGCTGTTGTTGCTGTCGTTTGCTGGAGGAAGAGAGCTGTTGTTACTGTCCGTGACTATGCTGTTGCTCTTTTGGAATTGTTACCATCACTATCTTTCCCGGTTGGACTGCTGTAGTTTGGATGGTGCTGTGCTTTGCAGGACTGGGTCCTGGATGCTAGCCCAGCTGTGACTAACTTTTTCCATCTGCCTGTCGGGAAGGGCGTCACTGCCGCTTGAGGAGGAAGAGGAAGAGCCGCGATTGCTGCTAGTTGCTGTTGTTATTGTCCCTCTGGCTGTTACCATTGCTATCCAATTTTTTATCTTTGGAAGGAGAGCCGCTAATATTGTTGCGTTAACACATATTTGCAGCTTTTGTTTATATGTGGATGTATGGTGGTGTGTGATGAGAGTGAATGTGTTTGTGAATTGTGTGTGTAAGTCTTAGGTTTATATTATGTGCCTGGGTGAGAGGATTCAGAGTCGAGTGGGGAGATTTGAGGGGGCCCCAATTGGCGTGGTGACGGGCAGAGGGAGATATGGCGTTGTGAGGAAGACTTGCCAGGTGAGGGGAACTCGGCCCAGGCAGCTAACGGCTGTGCCTTGTTCCGGTCTTCATCACACCCACAGGTCTTTTGGTTGCCCTATCAGCCAGCCCTCAGATCTCCGGATGCTGCTCCTAAATGCCAGATCGGTACACAATAAGATCTCCCTCATCCACGATTTAATTGTGGATGAGGTAGCCGATCTGGCATGTATAACTGAGACCTGGGTGGGTGAGCAGGGAGGAGCTAGTCTCTCCCAACTGTGCCCACTGGGGTATCTGGTTCAGCATCAGGGTAGATCTGAGGGTTGGGGAGGGGGGTGGCTGTGGTCTATATGAGTTAAATCTCCCTCTCCAAGCACCCTGTCCATGTGGCCACTGGTCTGGAGTGTCTACATCTTCTGTTGGGCCATCAAGACAGACTGGGGATTCTGTTGGTGTACCGCCCACCCAGCTGCCCAACGGACTCCCTGACTGAGCTGACGGAGGTGGTCTCGGATGTACTGCTGAGATCCCCCAGACTGTTGGTGCTGGGGAATGTCAACATTCATGCCGAGGCCGCCTTATCTGGGGCGGCTCAGGACTTCATGGCTTCCATGACAACCATGGGGCTGTCACAATATGCTGTTGGCCCAACACGTATAGCAGGACATACTCTAGATTTAATTTTTGCCACTGGACAGGGAGATGGTGATCTGAATATAGGGGGTTTTACGTCAGTCCCTTTGTCATGGACAGATCACCGCTTGCTGAGGTTTAGACTTACAGCGACTTTTCCCCTCTGCAAGGGTGGGGGATCCATTAAGATGGTCCGCCCCCGGAGACTAATGACTTCTGATGATTTTCAAAGGGCTCTGGGGAGTTTTCCAGCTGATAGGGCTGGCACTCCTGTCGAAGCCCTGGTGGAACTGTGGAATGCAGAAATGACCCGGGCAGTTGACATGATCGCCCTGTGCGCCCTCTTCGGTGTAGAGCTCATGCAGCTCCATGGTATACTCTGGAGCTGAGAGCGATGAAACAAGATAGGAGACGGCTTGAGTGCAGATGGAGGCGAACTTCTGACGGATGCAATCATGCACTGGTAAGTGCCTATACTAAGTTGTATTTAGGGGCAGTGAGGGCAGCAAAAAAGCAACATTTTGCTGCCACCATTAAATCATCTATCTGCCGTCCAGCGGAGCTTTTTAAAATTGTCCGGCAGCTATTACACTCTGGCCCTAGAGACATGGTCGAGTCATCTGAGGCCAGCTGTAATGAATTTGCTAGGCACTTCCAGGAAAAAATCTTTTGCATCCGCCGGGACTTGGACTCCAATGTTGTAGCAGTTGAATTGAATGAGGTATCCAGATCACGGCCTTGTCCTGATTCCTTGGATGAGTTTCAGTTGGTACAGCTTGAGGATGTTGACAAGGTGCTTGGACTGGTGCGTGCAACCACTTCTAGGTTGGATCCTTGCCCTTCTTGGCTAATAAAAGCTAGCAGGACTGGAACGGCCGGCTGGGCTAGGGAAGTGATTAATGCCTCATTGCGAGAGGGAGTGGTCCCTGGCCACCTGAAAGAGGCGGCAGTAAGACCACTTCTGAAGAAACTGTCCCTGGACCCAGAAAATTTTAACAATTATAGGCCGGTAGCTAATGTCCCATTCCTGGGCAAGGTCCTGGAACGAGTGGTTGCCAGCCAGCTCCAGACACTCTTGGATGAAACTGATTATCTGGATCCATTTCAGTTGGACTTTAGACCCGGTTTTGGCATGGAGACAGCCTTGGTCGCCCTGTATGATGACCTTTGTCGGGAGACAGACAGGGGGAGTGTGACCCTGCTGATTCTCCTTGACCTCTCAGCAGCTTTTGATACCATCGACCATGGTATCCTTCTGGGACGACTCACTGATCTAGGAGTAGGCGGTACTGCTTGGTAGTGGTTCCGCTCCTACTTGGCGGGCCATCTCCAGAGGGTAGTGCTTGGGGAGCATTGCTCGGCACCCTGGGACCTCCAGTATGGAGTTCCGCAGGGGTCAGTTCTGTCCCCCATGCTTTTTAATATCTATATGAAGCCGCTGGGTGCGGTCATCAGGAGCTTTGGAGTGCGTTGCCATCAGTATGCTGATGACACGCAGCTCTATTTCTCCTTTTCATCTTTTTCAGGTGAGTCTGTCGACGTGCTAAACCGATGCCTGGCTGCAACACTGGACTGGATGAGAGCTAACAAACTGAGGCTTAATCCAGACAAGACTGAGATGCTGCTGGTGGGTGGTTCTCCTGAACGGATGGTGGATGTTCGACCTGTTCTGGATGGGGTTGCACTCCCCCTGAAAGAGCAGGTTCGTAGCTTGGGAGTCCTTTTAGAACCATCCCTATCACTTGAGGCTCAGGTAGCCTCGGTGGCACGGAATGCTTTTTACCAACTTCGCCTGGTGGCCCAGCTACGCCCCTATCTGGACAGAGAGAACCTCGCTTCAGTAGTTCATGCCCTGGTAACCTCTAAACTAGATTACTGCAATGCGCTCTACGTGGGGCTGCCTTTGAAGACGGTTCGGAAACTGCAGCTCGTGCAGAATGCAGCGGCCAGACTGTTAACAGGGACCAGACGGTCCGAACATATAACACCGATTCTGGTCTGCTTGCATTGGCTGCCTATATGTTTCCGGGCCCGGTTCAAAGTGCTGGTTCTAACCTACAAAGCCTTACATGGCACAGGACCACAATACCTGATGGAACGCCTCCCCCAATATGAAACTACCCATACACTACGCTCAACATCAAAGACCCTCCTCCGAGTGCCTACTGATAGGGAAGCTCAGAGGGTGGCAACAAGAAAAGGGGCTTTTTCAGTGGTGGCCCCTGACTTGTGGAACAATCTCCCTGAGGAGATACGCCTGGCACCAACACTTCTATCCCTCCGGCGCCAGGTTAAAACTTTCCTCTTCACCCAGGCATTTTAATATGTTTAGTATGTGTTGGAATTGTTTCATCTTTTAAAATTTTAAATCTTTTTAATGTGTTTAAATTGTTAATATGTGTTTATTGTATTTTGATGTTAGTCTTGTGCACCACCCAGAGAGCTTCGGCTATGGGGCAGTATATAAGTTTAATAAATAAATAAATAAATAAATAAACAACCGGCTCAAAAAATTCTCGAAACTTTAACAATCTGCTCTCACAAGCCCGTGCGAGCTGGCTCCAGCACACCACTGGGCCTAGGAGACAGAAATGAAGCAGGAGACTTATTGAGTTCTGTGAAGCCAATAATTTGTTTGTTGCAAACACATTTTTTGAGCAACCAAAAAGATGACTGTACACATGGACATCACCAAGTGATCAATATAGAAATCAAACTGATTATATAATTGGTAGCAGAAAATGGAGAAGTTCCATACTTTCTGCGAAAATGACCAGGAGCAGACTGCAGTACAGATCATGAACTGGTCGTATCAAAAATCAGAGTAAAGCTAAAGAAAAACAACAAAGCACTCATAATGCCAAAATACAATTTAAATAACATCCCAGAAGAATATAAAGATCAAATAAGGAACAGGTTTGAGGCTTTAGACTTAGTTGATAGAGAACCAGAAGAACTATGGAGTGAAGTCAGACATTATCAGGGAAGAATGCAAAAAGATAATACCTCTAGTTAAAAGGAGAGAAAGACCTCAATGGATGACTGAAGAAACTCTTCAAATGGTTAAAGAGAGAAGGAAAGCAAAAGCAAGAGGACATAGAAACACAGTTAGAACCCTAAATGCAACAATACAGCGACTAGTACATAGGGACAAAGAGAACTATTACAATAGTTATTGTATAGAAATAGAAGAGGACAACAAAAAGGGAAGAACAAAAGCCCTATTCCAAAAGGTTAGAGAAATGAAAGGGAAATTTAAACCAAGAGTAGGGATGTTGAATAATCAACAGGGGAACACACTGACAGACTGAGATGAAATAAAAGGAAGATGGAAGCAATAAACTGAAGAACTTTATAAAAGAGATGCTAGGATGACAGATTCATTCATGGAGGAACCATATGATGAAGAACCAGAAATTTTAGAATGTGAGGTGAAAGCTGCTCTTAAAATACTTGGAATAAACAAATCACCAGGAAGAGATGGCATACCAATAGAATTGCTACAAGCTACTGAGACTGAGTCTGTCCAAATTTTGACAAAAATGTGTCAAGAAATATGGAAAACTGAATGATGGCCCACAGACTGGAAGTGTTCAATATGTATCCCACTTCCAAAGAAAGGGGATCCCAGGGAATGCAGTAATTATCAAACTATTGCCTTAATATCCCATGCAAGTAAAGTAATGCTCAGGATTCTACAACAAAGGCTCTTACCATATATGGAATGAGAAATGCCGGATGTCCAACCTGGATTTAGAAAGGGAAGAGGCACCAGATATCATATTGCAAACATACGTTGGATAATGGAACGGAGCAAGGAATTTCAGAAGGAAATCACCCTGTGATTCCCACCCTGTGGGAAAACACCCACAGCCTTTGACTGTGTAGATCATGAAAAACTATGGAATGCTTTAAAAGAAATGAGGGTGCCACAGCATTTGATTGTCCTGATGCACAACCTATACTCTGGACAAGAGGCTACTGTAAGGACAGAATATGGAGAAACCGACTGGTTCCCACTCAGAAAGGGTGTGAGATAGGAGTGTATTTTATCACCCTATTTGTTTAATCTATATGCAGAACATATCATACGGAAAGTGGGATTGGACCAAGATGAAGGAGGTGTGAAAATTGGAGAGAGAAATGTCAATAATATAAGATATGCAGACGATACCATACTACTAGCAGAAACCAATAATGATTTGAAACGGATGCTGATGAAAGTTAAAGAGGAAAGTACAAAAGCAGGACTACAGCTGAACTTCAAAAAGACTAAAGTAATGGCAACAGAAGATTTATGTAACTTTAAAATTGACAACGAGGACATTGAACTTGTCAAGGATTATCAATACCTCAGCACAGTCATTAACCAAAATTGAGACAATAGTCAAGAAATCAGAAGAAGGCTAGGTCAGGGGAGGGCAGCTATGAGAGAACTAGAAAAGGTCCTTAAATGCAAAGATGTATCACTGAACACTAAAGTCAAGATCATTCAGACCATGATATTCCTGATCTCTATATATGGATTTGAAAGTTGGACAGTGAAAAAAGGGTATAAGAGAAAAATCCACTCATTTGAAATGTGGTGTTGGAGGAGAGCTTTGCGCATACCATGGACTGCGAAAAAGAGAAGTAAGTGGGTGTTAGAACAAATTATACCAGAACTGTCACTAGAAGCTAAAATGATGTAACTGAGGTTGTCATACTTTGGACACATCATGAGAAGACATGATTCAGTAGAAAAGACCATAATGCTGGGGAAAACAGAAGGGAGTAGAAAAAAAGGAAGGCCAAACAAGAGATGGATTGATTCCATAAAGGAAGCCAGAGACCTGAACTTACAAGATCTGAACAGGGTGGTTCACGACAGATGCTATTGGAGGTCACTGATTCATAGGGTTGCCATAAGTCGTAATCGACTTGAAGGCACATAACAACATTAATGACAGAGATGTGCAATTTCCCCCCCAACAAAACAGTTTTGCCTTTGAAAAGAAAGGATCCTAGGAATATCCCTCCCCACCTTTATATTTACGCAAAATCCTGCATAAGTTGTGGAGTATCTGCTCCTAAGTTAAGAATACAATGCAGCTTTAGGGGAGCAACACTGTGAAGATTTTGGCAAGGAGGTCCCACTATGTGATGGCGCTTTAGTCTCTCCTGGAAAAAAAAAATACCAAGAAATCTCTTGGCCGTAGATTCCTCTTATGTGACTTGTGCCCAGACATTGCATATCTCTTTGAAAGTACTAAGTTTGAGTTTTAGAGAGCTGGATGCTTTTTATAGGGGATCAGCGATATATGGAACAATTTGTGGTCTCTTGTATAAATATACTCCCTTTCAATACATCATTGTTTCTTCATTACCACACTCTGAGAAATAAACTAGAAGTTCTTTTTGCATTTACAATGATTCTAGGGAGCCAATTTATTTTTTATTTGAAGCCATGCAGTTCTTAAGATTGGCATACACAAAATAGAAAGGCTGTGATATTGTCAGAAGTAATGTTCAACACTTAATATCTCTGTGGGCATTACCTTCTGGGAAGGGCACTAATAATCACACTGACAGACAGATTCCAACTTATTAAACCTTTGATGATTTGGTGAGCAGCTTCCCAATAAATGTATAGAATGTAAAAAAGAAAGCACCACTGACAGAGCAAGGAAGCACTAGGATTCTTCGTGTATACTGTGTTCAGTCTTCCTTACCAAGGTCTTTGCAAATGAGCACTTCTGAGCCTGTATACAGGGATTTGAATCTCTCCTCTGATAAAATCTTAGCCTTTCACGTGTAATGCAGTGACCGCTGCTCTGCACAAAAACAACCTAATGTGCCACAATTTCTGGTACTTTTAAGTTGCAAAACAGCATGCAGGTTCCAAACTTTTCCTTGGAAGAAGAAGTTAGGCCTAGGGAGGCTCTAAAGACATAACAGATTTTCATGCCATTGTTTCAGCACAAATGCATATCCAAATGTACTTTTGAATCCTTTCAGTATCTCCTTGTGGACTGGATGCCCCCCAACATTCATGTACTTTGCGTTCCTGGCAGATCCTTCCTGTCCATCTGGCCATGTTCCACCAAAAACTGGGTAGCAGGAAAACTTCTTTCATGCAGCTCCCTTTTGAATCTCTATAGAAAGATGAGAGGGGACACTGAGAGGTTCTCCTAAACCCCATCTATCTTCCACCTCCCAACACACCCAACTCTCTAAGCTTAAAGTGGGTCAAAAGCTCTCCTTCTGTGGCAGGAAAAGCTATTTATACATTTTTGAAAGTTTAAACCTGCTCTGAAGTTGGATTAGCAACGGCAGATCCGCCACTAAACTATCGGCATCTAAACTAAGGATGGACAGCTGTTCTTGGCTGGGAACCCTGCTCTAAAATATACTTGATGTACATACATGGTTTCTTGGCTACTCCATGGATGCCCATCTGTTATGATGGCACTGTGCCTGCTTAGCCGTTGGTCAATCCTTTGCCCTTGGGTAATGCAGAAAGCGTTCTCTGATGCATAAGGACAAGCTGTGTCACATGGCAGGAGACGTCTCCTTGAAGAAGCCCTCACTGCTTTTCTTGGTGAGTATGGCACCAAGCAATGCCTTCTTTCACTTTCATCACACCTGCTCATAATGAATCCCCAAAGCATAAGAGCAAACAATAGAAGCTATGGAATCCATGGAAACTCATGGCTGTCAACAATCAGACAGGTTCTGTTACGCTGCATTCTTCAAATACACATGATTATCCATTTGGATATTAACATTAAAGTACCCGCCCATAGTCAGGCACCGGGACTAGCAGGACAAATCAAATTTCAAAGGAGTTAATGCAGCTGACACTCAAGATAGCACTTGTAGAGGCGACTCAAGGAGAAAGAGAGAGAGAAGGAACCTATATCCAACAGTCCCTTTTGCATAGCAGAAAAATGACTTTAGATTATCTAGGGTGAGATAAAAGAGAGTGAGGAAAATTAATACACCTTTAAAGGAAGAGAAATGTTAGGGATGAATCTATTTTGACCATCTAGGACCTGATCCAAATCCCATCAACAGTAACACAGATAGCACTAAATTTACTGGGCTTTGAAAAAACTGACAACCTCGTATGCCCTCTTAAAATAGATAGAGGGTGCTTAATGAAGATACTAACAGCAATTTCATGAGCTCCATAAAGAGAGATGTAAACCCGGGCAGCTTTGCAGAGAGCAGTGTGATGCACTCTTACACACCAACTGGAGAGCTGTAGCTTTTCCTGTTGACTGGGCTGCTTAATTTCCCACCTGTTGTAAGTAGGGATGGAGGAAGAAGTTGTTCAGTCAGTTTTTCACAATGGACCAAACCAATCCGATGCTCTTGAACTTGCTTGCAAATCAGAACACAATTTCCCATCAAACTCCTGTGCATTTTGTTATGCAGGTTTGATGTACAAACAGTGCACACAAAAATATTTATTTTTCATAACAGATACATATAAAATGCATATTTTTGAATGCATGCATTGCATTGAAAAGCATTGAAAAGATCCAATTTCACACTAAAAAGGTACATATTTTACATAAAAATCTGAACAAAATGCATACAGTGATAATGCAGACTTTTTGTGCATTCTCCACCCAAAACTGGATTGAATGGGCCTATGACTGATTGCAAGCAAAACTAAAATGGGATGGAATTAGATTGCTCTGTTCATCCCTAGTTGGAAGTTTGGGCTGTTTTCTTCTGCAGGGAGAGGCCCTATCTTGCCTCACTTGACCTTGGGGACAAAGGTGATTCAAGCATTTTAGTATCGAAAGCAAAAACAGTCTTTTTAAAAGTGTAGACCATTTTTGAACTGTCGCCATAGAATAGGTTGAACTGAACATATAAAGGTTAACCTTGCATCTGGATTTCCAGCTCAGAATTCACAGATGTCAAGAGATATGTCCACGCCTTCTGCAAGGTGAAAACAGCAAGCAGAAACAGATGGGGGGGGGAGCAGAGGATTTTCTGTCAGTGGCCTAAATTAAATAGTGAAGTAGCATATGCCATGCATGCATCAGGTGGAATGGAAGCCAAGATTTCTGTCACCCTTTCAAACAATGGACACCTAATGTTGTTTGTTCCAGCTGGTGATGAGAGAGCTGGAAGAGGCCAGCAAATCCACCTGCACTTCCCTCCTCTGACTGACTTTGAGACCCGTTGAGTTTTGTCAGGACTGGGAAGGGGAGAACACCAGCTGTGACTTGTTGCCATCCTCTTTTACTTTTGTGTTCTATGGACAAGGGTTGGGAGGTCCTTGCTATGGATGCTTGTGGGCAACACTTCATACCACTCAGGGTGAAAGCCTGGATGGGTTGGGTGTGTGAGAAAGGTGTTAAGTTGCTCAAAAGCCATAGAGTGAGTGTCTGCTGGCACAGAGTGGGAGGAGTCTTTGTATGAGAGGCAGAAAGGGAAGTGAGTGGGTTGCCATAACGGGAAAATGGGGTGGGAGCTGTTGCTAAGACCATTGGTTGTTTTTTCTCTTTGAAAGTCCTGTGGTTTGTTTTACCCTGAATTAAACTGGATGTTTAACTTTTGGCCTTATTGTAGTTCTGCTTGCCTGCTTTCTGACAATTGTTCATTTATGTATTGGACCTGTTTATATGATTTTGGAATTTTTGTATAATTTGTCTGTTGATTATTTTGTTCCTTGCTCTGGGATTGAATTTATTCAACAAAGAGTAGGCTATAAATACTGTAAATAAAATAAAAGAAGGAACAGTGCACAAACAGACAAATATCAATGAGAAACGAGCTGGCCAGGTCGAATATCAGCAGTGAATTTGTTTGGAAGGAGAATTCAGATCAACAGAAGAAGACCCTGCTGGATCAGGGCAGTAGCCCATCTAGGCCAGCATCCTGTTCTCACAGTAGCCAACCAGTTGCCCTAATGGGAAGCCCACAAGCAGGATTTGAGCACAAGAACATCCCCCCCCCGTGGCTTCCAGCACCTCGTATTCAGAAGCACACTGCCTCTAGCTGTGGAGGCAGAGTAGCCTTGGAGACTCTTATCCTCCATAAACTTTCTAAATCTTCTTTGAAAGCCATCTGAGTTGATGGCCATCACTAGGGATGGGGTTTGCTGCCTAGTTCCTATCTGCTTGTATTCTGATAGTCCATCATTCAATCCCAACCCACCCTTTTTTTGTTCTGGCACTTGCTGATTCCATCTATTGTGTGCATTTTTTTGGTGATTCGATCCGGGAGGGAGTGATGGGGAAAAAATGCATAATTGTTAATGCAAATACTTATGTAAACGATCACTGTTCCATGTGGTTTTTTTGGTGGTGGAAAAAATGTGTAATTTTTTAGTGTAAATGCTTATGTGAATGATCACAGTGTTCCATGTGGTTCCCCCCCCTATTTACATATCAATGAGGCAGCTAATCGCCTTTGAATCTGTCTCTTGCCTTGGGCTAATTGATGTGCTGCTTAATGATTCCCCTCCCTTTCACTATTTTTACTTTCACAAAGTAAAGCTAAAGAACAACAACAAAGCACTCATAATGCCAAAACACAATTTAAATAACATTCCAGAAGAATATAAAGATCAAATAAGGAACAGGTTTGCGGCTTTAAACTTAGTTGACAGAGAACCAGAAGAACTATGGATTGAAGTCAGAGACATTGTCAGGGAAGAATGCAAAAAGATAATACCTCTCGTTAAAAAGAGAGAAAGACCTCAATGGATGACTGAAGAAACTCTTAAAATGGTTAAAAAGAGAAGGAAAGCAAAAGCAAGAGGAGATGATAGAAACACAGTGAGAACCCTAAATGCAACAATACAGCGACTACTACGTAGGGACAAAAAGAACTATTACAATAGTTATTGTATAGAAAGAGAAGAGGACAACAAAAAGGGAAGAACAAGAACCCTATTCCAAAAGGTTAGAGAAATGAAAGGGAAATTTAAACCACGAGTAGGGATGTTGAATAATCAACAGGGGAACACACTGACTGACTGAGATGAAATAAAAGGAAGATGGAAGCAATACACTGAAGAACTTTATAAAAGAGATGCAAGAACCAGAAATTTTAGAATGTGAGGTGAAAGCTGCTGATAAAATACTTGGAAGAAACAAATCACCAGGAATAGACGGCATACCAATAGAGTTGCTACAAGCTACTGAGACTGAATCTGTCCACCTTTTGACAACAAATATGTAAAACTAAACAATGGCCCACGGACTGGAAATTTCCATATACATCCCAATTGCAAAGAAAGGGGATCCCAGGGAATGCAGTAATTATCGAACGATTGTCTTAATATCCCATGCAAGTAAAGTAATGCTCAAGATTCTACAACAAAGGCTCTTACCATATATGGAGCAAGTAATGCTAGATGTCCAAGGTGGATTTAGAAAAGGAAAAGGCACCAGAGATCAGATTGCAAACATACGCTGGATAATGGAACAGACCAAGGAATTTCAGAAGGAAATCACCCTGTGCTTTATACAGTACAGGAAAGCCTTTGACTGTGTAGATCATGAAAAACTATGGAATGCATTAAAAGAAATGAGGGTGCCACCACATCTGAATGTCCTGATGCGCAACCTATACTCTGGACAAGAGGCTACTGTAAGGACAGAATATGGAGAAACCGATTGGTTCCCCATCGGAAAGGGTGTGAGACAGAGGTGTATTTTATCACCCTATTTGTTTAATCTGCGCAGAACATATACGGAAAGCAGGATTGGACCAAGATGAAGGAGATGTGAAACTTGGAGGGAGAAATATCAATAATTTAAGATATGAAGACGATACCATACTACTAGCAGAAACCAGTCATGATCTGAAACGAATGCTGATGAAAGTTAAAGAGGAAAGCACAAAATCAGGACTACAGCTGAATGTCAAGAAGACTAAAGTAATGACAACAGAAGATTTATGTAACTTTAAAGTTGACAACGAGAACATTGAATTTGTCAAGGATTATCAATACCTTGGCACAGTTATTAATCAAAATGGAGACAATAGTCAAGAAATCAGAAGAAGGCTAGGACAGGGGAGGGCAGCTATGAGGAACAGGTTCGTAGTCTTGGGGTTCTTTTCGATCCTTCCTTGTCTCTGGAGGTGCAAGTGGCCACGGTGGCAAGGAATGCATTCTACCACCTTCGGTTGGTAGCCCAGCTACGCCCCTATCTGGACAGGGATGACCTCGCCTCAGTTGTTCATGCTCTGGTAACTTCTAGGTTGGATTACTGTAATGCGCTCTATGTAGGGGTGCCCTTGAAGACAGTTCGGAAGCTTCAGCTAGTGCAAAACGCAGCAGCCAGACTGCTGACGAGGACCAGCCGGTCAGCGCATATAACACCTGTTCTGGCCCGTTTGCACTGGCTACCTATTTGCTTCCGAGCCAGATTCAAGGTGCTGGTTTTGACCTATAAAGCCTTACACGGCGTGGGACCGCAGTATCTTGTGGAACGCCTCTCCCGCTATGAACCGACCTGGTCACTTCGCTCAGCGTCTAAGGCCCTCCTCCGGGTACCAACCCATCGGGAAGCCCGGAGGACAGTTACTCGATCTAGGGCCTTTTCTGTAGTGCCCCCTGAATTGTGGAATAGCCTCCCCGAAGAAATACGCCTGGCGCCAACGCTTCTATCTTTTCGGCGCCAGGTTAAGACCTGGCTATGCTCCCAGGCATTTTAAAGCGTTTAATGTTACAATTTTAAATCTCTTTGTTTCAGTTTATTTATTGTGATATTTTGTATTTCTGTACTTTTAATCTTTTGTACACCGCCCAGAGAGCTATTCGCTATGGGTGGTTTAAAAATGAAATAAAATAAATAAAATAAATAAATGAGAGTACTAGAAAAGGTCCTCAAATGTAAAATAAATATATATATAAATTTAATTTTTGAGTCGCCTATCTGGCCGAAACCACTCTAGGCGACGTACAACATTAAATTCAACAATACATAATAATACAATACATAATAAAATACAGCGCAGTCAACAATAACCATTTTAAAAAGCGGCAGTACAGGGCCATCAATAGACAATTTTAAAACAATATAAAGAAATTAGCCCACCCCGGGGACCCCAAAGGCCTGTCCAAAGAGCCATGTTTTTAAGGCTCGGCAAAATGTATCTAGGGAAGGGGCATGGCGAAGATCGAATGGGAGGGAGTTCCAGAGAGTGGGGGCCGCCACTGAGAATGCCCTCTCTCTAGTCCCCACCAACCTAGCTGTTTTCGTTGGTGGGACGGAGAGAAGGCCCTGTGTGGCTGATCTGGTCGGGCGGCTTAGTTGGTGGTACTGGAGGTGCTCCTTCAGGTAAACTGGGCCGAGACCGTATAGGGATTTAAAGGTTAAGACCAACACCTTGAATTGGGCCCGGAAAACAACTGGAAGCCAATGTAGATGAAATAACACCGGCGTGATGTGATCACGGCGGCAGCTGTTTGTAAGCAGGCGTGCCGCCGCATTCTGCACCAGTTGTAGTTTCCGGACCGTTTTCAAGGGTAACCCCACGTAGAGCGCATTGCAGTAGTCTAAACGAGAGGTAACCAGGGCATGTACCACCAGTGGGAGCTGATGAATAGGAAGGTAGGGTTTCAACCTCCGTATGAGGTGTAGTTGATACCAAGCTGCCCGGCTCACTGCCGAAATCTGAGCCTCCATGGACAGCTTGGAATCAAGAACAACCCCGAGGCTGTGGACCTGATGCTTCAGGGGCAATTTTACCTCATTAAGATTCAGGTCAGCAACACCCAACCTTCCCCTGTCACCCACAAGTAGCACCTCGGTCTTATCAGGATTGAGCTTCAGCCTGTTTCTTCCCATCCATCCACTCACGGATTCCAGGCACTTGGACAAGGTCTCTACAGCCAACTCCGGTGAAGATTTAAAGGAGAGATAGAGCTGCGTGTCATCAGCATATTGGTGACATCGCAGCCCAAAACCCCTGATGATAGCTCCCAGCGGTTTTACATAGATGTTAAATAGCATGGGAGAGAGGATAGAACCCTGTGGTACTCCACAAGTGAGGGGCCAAGGGTCTGAAACCTCATCTCCCAATGCTACCTGTTGATGCCTGTCAGAGAGAAAGGAACAGAACCACTGTAAAACAGTGCCTCCTATTCCTAATCCCTCCAGGCGATCTAACAGGATACCGTGGTCGACGGTATCAAAAGCCGCTGAGAGATCCAGGAGGACAAGAAAGGTGGATTCTCCCCTGTCTAGTGCCCTCCTCATATCATCTACCAGAGCGACCAAGGCTGTTTCTGTACCATGCCCAGTCCTGAAACCTGATTGGTATGGATCTAAGTAATCCGTTTCATCCAAGTGTGCTGACAACTGGTTAGCCACCACTCGCTCAATGATCTTGCTCAAAAATGGCAAATTCGAAATGGGGCAAAAGTTGTTCAAAACTTGGGGATCCAAGGAGGACTTTTTTAGAATGGGTTTTATAATTGCCTCCTTGAGGGCCGGTGGCATTACACCCTCCTTCAAGGATGCATTTACCACCGCCCTGATCCCTTCGCCCAATTTCTCCTTGCAGTTCATAAGGAACCATGATGGTAAATATGTAAATATTTATCACTGAACACTGAAGTCAGGATCATTCAGACCATGGTATTCCCAGTCTCCATGTATGGATGTGAAAACTGAACAGTGAAAAAAGTGGATAAGAGAAAAATCCACTCATCTGAAATGTGGTGTTGGAGGAGAGCTTTGTGCATACCATGGACTGCGAAAAAGACAAATAATTGGGTGTTAGAACAAATTAAATCAGAAGTATCATTAGAAGCTAAAATTATGAAGCTGAGGTTATCATACTTTGAACATATAATGAGAAGACATGATTCAGTATAAAAGACAATAATGCAGGGAAAAACAGAAGGGAGCAGAAAAAGAGGAAGACCAAACGAGATGGATTGATTCCATAAAGGAAGCCACAGACTTGGACTTACAAGATCCGAACAGGGTGGTTTATAATAGATGCCATTGGAGGTCACTGATTCATAGGGTCGTCATAAGTCATAATTGACGTGAAGGTATACAACAAATGTTGGCTATTAAGGGTAGTTGGGCCACTGTAGGACATTCACCTTTTTGTTCTTGAGCCACTCCAGTGTTGCTTTGGTCTTGTGCTTGGGATCATTGCCCTGCTGAAAAGTGAATTTCATCCCAAGTTTCAGTTTTTTAGTGGACTGAAGCAGGTTCTCTTGCAGTATTTCCCTGTGTTTTGCTCCATCCATTCTTCCTTCGATTTTAACAAGATGCCCAGTCCCTGCTGTTTAAAAGCATCCCCACAGCATGATGCTGCCACCACCATACTTTACTATAGGAATGGTACATCTTGAGACACAGCGGGTAATGTTAGGTTTGCACCACACATCATGCTTTGCATTTTGGCCAAAAAGCTCTATCTTGGTGTTATCTGACCACAAAACCTTTTCCCTCATCGCACCTGGGGCACTCTCATGCTTTCTGGCAAACTGCAGATGTGCTTTCAGATGGTACTTTTTGAGTAATGGTTTCTTTCTTGCCACCCTCCCATACAGGCCAGTGTTAAGCAGAGCTCTTGATATGGTTGACTGGTGCACCATGACTCCACTCCCAGCCACTGAACTCTGTGGCTCCTTCAAAATGATTGTTGGCCTCTCTGTGGCTTCTCTCACAAGTCTCCTTGTTCGAGCGCTGAGTTTTGAGGGACGGCCTTGTCTTGGCAGTGCCTGGGTGGTGTGTGATGCAGCTTCCACTTCCTGACTATTGATCCAACTGTGCTCACTTGAGATATCGAAACACTTGGACATTATTTTGTACCCTTTTTCTAATCTATGCATTTGTATGACATTATCTCTCACTTCTGTAGAATGCTTTTTGGTCTTCATTTTCCTTCAACAGTGGGGTTTTTATCCTGACAATGTGACAGCAACTTTCAGTTTTGTCCCCCATGTTATTTAACATCTATATGAAACTGCTGGGAGAGGTTGTCCGGGGGTTTGGGGTTCGGTGCCATCAGTATGCAGATGACACCCAACTCTATTTCTCCTTTCCACCTAAAGCCAAGGAAGCTGTCCTGGTCCTGAACCAGTGCCTGGCATCAGTGATGGACTGGATGAGGGCGAACAAATTGAAACTAAATCCAGACAAGACGGAGGTGCTCCTGGTCAGTCAAAGGGCAGATCAGGGAATAGGGATTCAGCCTGTGCTCGATGGGGTTACACTCCCCCTGAAGACACAGGTTTGCAGTTTGGGTGTGCTCCTGGACTCTGCTCTGAACTTGGAGGCCCAGGTCTTGGCCGTGGCCAGGAGTGCCTTTGCCCATTTAAGACTAGTGCGCCAGCTGTGCCCGCTCCTGGAAATGCCTGATTTGACTATGGTGATGCATGCCTTAGTTACATCCCGTTTAGACTACTGTAACGCGCTCTACGTGGGGCTGCCTTTGAAGACTGTTCAGAAACTTAAACTGGTACAAAGAGCTGCAGCCAGAGTATTAACAGGGACTGGTTACAGGGACCATACAACTCCCTTGTTACAACAGCTCCACTGGCTGCCAGTTTGTTTCCGGTCACAATTCAAAGTTCTGGTTTTGACCTTTAAAGCCCTATACAGCCCAGGTCCAGGCTATCTGTCAGACCGTATCTCCCTATACGAGCCTGCCCAGGCCCTGAGATCTTCAGGAGAGGCCCTTCTCTCAGTTCCAACACCCTCGCAAGTGCGATTGGTCAGGACGTGAGATAGGGCCTTCTCGGTGGCTGCTCCTAGGTTCTGGAACTCCCTTCCTATGGAGGCACGAATGGCCCCCTCCTTGCCATCCTTCCGTTGGCAAGTAAAGACATTTTTATTCCGACAGGCTTTTGGGATAGAAGGTGTTTAGGATTGGGCTTTACAAGGCTTGTTTTATTGTTTTATATTGTTATCTGTATTATTTTAAATTGTTTTTAGATTTTTAAGTGCCTTTTACGGTTTTAAGGTTGTGCATAGTTTAATTGTATTTTAATTGTATGTTTTTCTATGTTTTTAACTACATGTAGTTTTATTTGTAAGCTGCCCTGAATTCCAGTTAGGAAAAAGGGCAGGGTAAAAATAAAGTTTCAATTCAATTCAGTTCAATTGTGTTGTCCCATTGCTGTCCTTTTCTATACCTTATAGCTCTATATTTTCCTGTATCTCTCTGTTTCCCTAGATCCATGAGCTTTGCAAGAAGTAAGGGTGTCCAAAATGTTGCACCAAAAAGCTTCGGATTGTTTTTCTTAAAGTGCAGCAGCTGATTATTTTATTGAAGTGGTTTTGTTTCAATAAACAAACAATCAAAAATACAGAGCTCTTCAGAAGTCCACAAGCAGAGTTCTTACAGCTATAAGGGCTATCGAAGGCCTGTAAAGGCTTAACGGAGAACAGGAGCACTGGAAAGGAAAGGCCAGTGTGAAGCTGCAGTTTTTAAAAATTAGGAATGCACACCATTTGGTCACCTTTTAATTATTTTAAGGTATGAAAGAGCAAGAAATAAACCCTCATAACCCTCCATAAGTGCTTATGGGGTTGGTTGCTTGTAACATTTGCCTCCGCCCAAAAGACCCTGGACGTATTTGTCTGCAATTTGGCAAGTTTAATCCACTCTGGAGGGGCTCTTGTGGCTGTAAATTTCATCTACTTTGGCTAAAACGGGGAAGTGCTATAGCTGTTTTTATATTCCACATTATATAGAAGCTTACAGGCAGCTTTGTTTTATACAGAGTAACTTGGAACCCAAATCACAGATCAAAGTGGAGAGAGCACAGGGTGTCTCAGAAACAGTTAGGAATTTTTAAAAAATGATTGATACAGATACAGGGAAAATCTTGGAGCCCATGCACACCCTTTATGTAAAACCCTTTACCAATGCTTTGAGGCTGTTAAGGGCTGTATGCGATCTAGCAAACTGACCCTTAATCCAGATGTGACAGAGGTACTGTTGGTCAGCAGGAAAGATGATCATGGGATGGGTATTTTCCCTCTTCCAAATTGGGTAGTACTCTCTTTGAAGGTTCAGGTGCACAGGTTTGGAGTTTTTCTGGACCTGCCCTTGTTCCTTATGGGTCAGGTAATAGCTGCAGCCAGAAGGGGTTTTGCACTCTATGGCTGGAGCATTAGCTGCAGCCCTTCCTGGAGAAGGTAGCTCTAGATACTGTACATGCTTTGGTTATATCCTGGTTAAGTTGCCTTTGAGGAGTTTTCAGAGGCTACAGCTGGTGCATAATGCTGCTTCTAGAGTGGTATCTGGGGTTGGTTGGTTGTAACAACAACCGGGATATAAATCAAACAACAAACAAACATAATTATTCCTATATTTTCTGAGCTACATTGACTCTTGATTCATTTCCAAGCCCAATTCAAAGTGATGGTTTTGACCTTTAAAGCCCTAAACATTTGGGGTCTAAAGTATCTGATGGATCATCCTTGCCTGTTGAGGTGTATAAAATAGTAGAGGGAAGTACTTCCTCACACAACACATAGTTAAACTATGGAATTCACTCCTAGAAGATGTAATAATGGCCACCCAACTTAGATGACTTTAAAGGGATTTAGACAAATTCATTGAATATAAGATGATTAATGGCTGCTAACCATGATGGCTACTTACTACGTTGTGTTGGATACTGTATGCCTCTGCATACCTGTTGCTTGGAACTGCAAGTGGCAAGAGTGCTGTTGTACTCATGTCCTGCTTGCAGGCTTACAGCACAATTGTATATAAACCTACTTAGAAATAGGGATGGGCAAGAATTTTACTAAAACCAAACATGGTACCGGACTTCCAGATAGCCAACATGTTTGCTGTCTTTGCAGACCGATTCTTCTGTGGCTTTTCCCAACAATGGGTTTTTTTAAAAAAAAAACTCATCAAACTTTGCTTTGCTGATGTGAAACTGATTGGCCTGTGCCTTTGCTTTGCTGATGTGAAACTGACCAGGTGATCTTTTGTTTTCTGTGATGGTAACTGACCAGGTGATCTCTCCTTGTCTCCCATGGCTGTGTGGGAGGATCCACTAAGATTCCGGAGGAGGAGAAGGGAGGGACTGGGTAGGTGGGCACTGGGCAGAGGCAAACACACTTTCCTTTCCTTCCGAAAGCAAAACATTGTTAACAATATTGCTTTTTTTCAGAAGGAAAAAAATTGCAACGGTTAAAGCAAAAAAAATGGAAAAAGAAGTAACACAGAACAGATCCTGCTGCTAGTTCAATGGAATGCAATCAAACTGGCACCAACAAGAGGACCCCCTACTCAGAAATAAGTCCCATGACTATAATATTGCAGCTTTGAATGCATCTTCTACCCCTTGCAGGGCTGTGCTGTTGCACTGGGGCAGCACAGCTTTACATGGTTATTTTTTAGGGCCTAGAATTACAAATAACAGCTAACACTGTTAAACAAGAGTACACTTTGACTTTGATATATATCCTATGTAAAGTTTTGACAGACACAGGAAAAATTAAATAGCCAGAACATAGCAGACAATATAACTGCAGGACTACAAATAACTGCATTAAGTTATTTGTAGAACTGCTATGCATTAGGACACCAGCTGCCTTATAATGAGCAGTGGTTCATTATATTCTAGTTTTATATTCCATTAAATTTCCTTCATATCACATGTTGAGGTGGTGATTGTGGTAAGGAGAGGGGGAATTGAAATATTGTTGCATGTGGGGGGCAAGTGTTCATGTAAAATTGTTTAAAATATGTACTTTTCAATATACATGTTCTCTTATAAATATGGAATTTGAAGGATCACTTCACAATCAAAAAGAAATTAACTGCATTGTATTCATTAATGTCTAGTGGTTTTGGTGAGTCTAGGAGGTAGAGGTCAGTCAGTACACAGTACAAAAGCTTTTAAGAATGGAATGAGGAGCACGGGTTGGGCTGGGGTGGTGATCATGGTGGCAACAGCTCTTTTGAGGCCACTCTTGGGCCTCAAAGACAGCCATAAATGCCTGCTCTGCTGCCAAGGTTTTGTTAAGAGAAGCAGGCTACATCTGTTTCTTTTGCTCAGTAGGGCGTAAAGATGCTGCTGCACATCCTACTGTTCATGTAATGATATCTGATGCCCATTCATGGAATTGAACTGGCAGGAGTTTTCAGACTGAAATCCAGTCATTCTATTTCATCATGTAGGAATCTACTCCAGGCATTTTCCCCAATCTTCACTGGTTCATTCCTTTGATTGATTTTGTTCAGATATGAAGATTAATCAGAATTAGGAACAGAACTGTTGTCAGGATCCTTCTTCTGTATCACCTTGGCTTGAAGTAAGCCTTTGCAGGAATTATGCAATTATGCATTATCCTAATGATTTGAACAATAATGCTGTTGGCAACACTTAAATCCCCCAGGAAATGTTTGTATTTGATGTACTGAACAGATCAGGATTACAGACCATAGAACCATTGAGGTTTCTAATGCATAAAGAGGGTAGGTTCTGTTGTGGCTGCAAAACAAAATGTAGGAATAAAAAGGGACTTCCTGCAATGGAGAGAAGACCAGAGTGGTGCTTCACAAGGGTCTGTATTGGAACTAATGCATTTGTTTCCACAAATGCTCTAGGTTTAGATGTGAACAGTGAAGTGCCTGATCTTGAGGATGACACCGAAAGAATTCAGAATGAAACGTCAAGTGGGTGAATGGACAACAAAATGGCAAATGAGGTGCAGTGTATGTGAGGGTTGCATGCAGGGACAAAATATTTCACTTGTAGTTAATAATGTTTTAGGATGTTGAATGTTTGAAATGTATGTTTTGATGTTTTTATTGTGATTTTATTGTACTTTATAGTTGTAATAACTTTATGCTGTGCACCGCCCAGAGAGCCTTCAGGCTTTGGGCGGTATAAAAATTGAACAAAATAAATAAATAAATAAAACCCTGAACCACATAGATGCTGATGGGGATTGAACTTGTGGTGATTAACTAGGAAAGACTTCTGGGGTGTATCAGAGATTACAACAAAAATGCTCACTCAATATGCAATAGCAGTGAATAACGTACATGTCACATTAACAGTATTATGGTCATTGCTACCTCAACAAGAAGAGAGCTGAAAATGTTTCGGAAAAAAGCAACGTCATGTGACTGGGGTACATTTGCTATAAGGAAAGCCGGAAATATTTGGACTTTTTTAGTTTAGAAAAAAGGGGACAGAGGATGGACATTATATATAACTACAAAATTATGCTTTATAAAAAGGTGGACAGAAATAGTGTTTTGCTTCCACTCTCATAATATTAGAATTTATGATTACCCACTGAAATTGACTGGCAGTAGATGCAGAACTGATGAAAAGGTCTTATTCACACAGTGTATAATTAATGTATGTATCACAGGATGTGGTGATGGCAAATGATTTAGATGGTTTTGAAAGGGGATTAGACAGAAGCATAGGAGATAGGCTCTATCAACAGCTATTGGCCATGATAGTCCCATGCCCTGAATAGCAGTTTTCAGGGGTGGGATGGGGTGAAGAGCAGAGAAGGGCTATTGCAGGAGTTGCCAATCTTTTGGGGCCCGTGGGCACATCTGTAACCAGAGAAACTATTGTGGGCTCCACACATGTATCTCATTTGCCAATTTGTTGTCCATTCACCCACCTGGTCACAATTTTAGCAGAGTGAGGGAACCCTGAAGGTGCCAGGGAAAGCCTCTGTGGGTGCATGGGCACCACAGCTGGATTACTGCATTCATGATGTGCTTTTGGGATTCTAGGAAATATCTGGTTGGTCTCCGTGGGAAACAGAATACAGGACTAGACTGATTTTTTTCTGGCCAGCAGGGTTTTTCTTACGTTCTGAAAGCTCCAGCAATGAGTGTCAAGATGGGATCTTCTTGCATCATCTAGAGGAAGTTATATTGTTGCAGCTGTTCTTCACGTTGGTTTCTTTCTCAATTCGGATAAAGGAACTTAATTGTGTCTTGGGAGGCCATCACCATCGTTCTAATCCAATAGGAATTTATGTACATGCAAGCAGATGCTGTCGGTGTTTCCCTGGGCAGAAAAGCTGAATCCAGGAACTAGGACTGTGTACATCTTGTTCTCAACAGTGCTGAACATCTGTTCAAGGAGAGGGTGCAGAGTCCCCCAGATTTTCAGTGCTATTGGGGGCAATACTTGAAATGTAAAGCTTAAATTGGCTAAACATGTATGTTTAAATAAATGATATATGTATAAACTTCAGCCCAGCTGACGAAGCGTCAAGGCGAGTTAAGCAGCAGAGCGAAAAGAGGGTAAGTAGCTCCCATTTATTTCATTATTTAAATTGAAGTAAAACAGCTCAGAGCAATAACTAATAAGGGCAGCCCAAGGTCACCCTGAGCTAGGAGCCAAATCCTGAAAGAACCTATATCTTAGGAGACAGATCCTAGGAGAAGGAAGCCCACAGAAAGCTAGTTTTCAACACCACCCTAGCAGGAAAGCTTCAGGGGACACTGTAAACAAGGCTAAATTCCAGTCGGAGAGAAGGAGGAAAAGGAAACTCCACCGACACATACAGGGAGAGAGTCAGCTCAGTCCTTGCTAAAAAGGGCAGCTTCAGCCTTCCTGAAACACAACCACAAGCTCTGTTTCCCTAGGTTAAAGAAAGGTCAGGCTGTTCTAGGTGGGAAAACAACGAACACAAAAGACTTGCCTGGAAGGCGCAGCCCCTTGCTGAGATTAAAAGCAGCCAAAAGCTTAAACAGCCCCGCCCCTCGCTCAGGAAGGAAGGAAGCCTGAGAGAATACTAAAGAGTTAAGCCCCAGCTGATAGCCATCAGCCTCAAGTAACACATCATTGGCTGGCAGCAGTAGCTGGGAGGAACCAGCCACACATATAGTCAGAGCGCCCTAGCGAGGGAGCCTGCTCCACGAGCTAGAGGGAGCCCCAGCTGACGAAGCGTCAAGGCGAGTTAAGCAGCAGAGCGAGTTTGGCAGCAGGGCGAGGAGGCCAGGGCCCCCCACTCTGCCCGTCTGTTCCCTGACCTCAACTAAACCGCAGTCTCCAACCCATTGACGTAATAAACCTTAAACAAATCTATGCAGGTAAGAAGCCAGCAGGGGTGTGGGGGCTTTCCAGTGTTTTGCACCGCCTGCAGCATGTACGACTATCTGCCTGTTGGACAGAAGTCGTGGGTATGCTCTCGGTGCAATGAGCTCCTGGCTCTCCGGGAACGACTTCATTTCCTTGAGGCCAAGGTGGCGGACCTGGAAAAGCTGAGAGAGGCAGAGAGGTGTGTGGAGGAGGCCTTCAGGGACGTTATAGCTGTGTCCCACTCCAACGATGATAGCTCTCCTGCTATCATGGAGAACGATGGTCTCGGGGAAGGAGAGCATCCAGCTGAGGAAGAGGGAAATGATCCCTTAGAAGGGACCCATTCCTTGGGGGATGAGCAGCTGTCCTCTCGTGCCGAGGATATATCTCCAGGGGGTGGAGGGATCCTTGTAGTGGGTGATTCGATCATTAGGAACATAGACAGTGGGGTGTGTGATGGGCGTGTAGACCGCAAGGTGTTTTGCCTGCCTGGTGCGAAGGTTGCGGATATCGCCCGTCGTTTAGATAGTTTGGTAGACAGTGCTTGGAAGGAGTCAGTGGTCGTGGTGCACGTTGGCACCAACGACATGGGGAAATGCAGCCGTGAGGTCCTGGAAGCAAAATTTAGGTTGCTAGGTAGGATGCTGAAAGCCAGGACCTCCAAGGTGGCTTTCTCTGAAATGCTACCGGTTCCACGCGCAGGACCAGCCAGACAGGCCCAGCTTTGCAGTCTCAATGCGTGGATGAGACGATGGTGTCGGGTGGAAGGGTTTGGATTTGTTAGGCACTGGGGAACATTTTGGGACAAGCCGGGCCTGTACAAAAGGGACGGGCTCCACTTGAACCAGAATGGAACCAGACTGCTGGCACTTAAAATTAAAAAGGTGGCAGAGCAGCTTTTAAACTGACTGAGGGGGGAAACCCGACAGGAGCTGAGAAAGGTCCGGTTCGGAATAAACTTCCCTCCTGGGATAAAAACCAAAGAAATGATGAAATTTTAAAAGGGGTAGGCCTAGAAGTAGGCATTGTGAGAGCAGGGGCACAGGATATAAATTCAGAAGAGCAAAATTACCACAGGCCTAACCACAAGTGCCAAAGACACTTGAAGAGAGACACTGCTTACAAGTGCCTGTACGCTAATGCTAGGAGCCTGCGAACCAAGATGGGAGAACTGGAGTGCTTGGTCTTAGAGGAGAGCATTGATATAGTGAGCATAACGGAGACCTGGTGGAATGGAGAAAACCAGTGGGATACGGTTATCCCTGGATATAAACTATATCGGAAGGACAGGGAAGGACGTATTGGTGGCGGAGTCGCTCTATACGTGAAAGAAGGCATTGAATCCAGCAAGCTCGAAACCCCAAAAGAGGCAGACTCCTCCACAGAATCGTTGTGGGTGGTGATACTGTGCCCCAGGAGGGACTTAATACTGGGAACGATCTATCGTCCCCCTGATCAAAATGCTCAGGGAGACCTTGAGATGAGATATGAAATTGAGGAAGCATCCAAACTAGGAAAGGTGGTAGTAATGGGTGACTTCAACTACCCGGACATAGACTGGCTGCATATGTGTTCCAGTCATGACAAAGAAGCAAAGTTTCTAGATATTCTAAATGACTATTGCCTAGACCAGTTGGTCATGGAACCGACCAGAGGGACGGCAACCCTGGACTTAATCCTCAGTGGGGACCGGGACCTGGTCGGTTGTTGAACCGATTGGGAGCAGTGACCACAGTGCTATTAAATTAAACATACATGTAACTGGCCAATTGCCAAGAAAATCCAACACGGTCACATTTGACTTCAAAAGAGGAAACTTCACAAAAATGAGAGGATTGGTAAAAAGAAAGCTGAAAAACAAAGTCCAGAGGGTCACATCACTCAAAAATGCTTGGAAGTTGTTTAAAAACACTATATTAGAAGCTCAACTGGAGTGCATACCACAGATCAGAAAAGGTACCGCCAGGGCCAAGAAGATGCCAGCATGGTTAACGAGCAAAGTCAAGGAAGCTCTTAGAGGCAAAAAGTCTTCCTTCAGAAAATGGAAGTCTTGTCCGAATGAAGAAAATAAAAAAGAACACAAACTCTGGCAAAAGAAATGCAAGAAGACAATAAGGGATGCTAAAAAAGAATTTGAGGAGCACATTGCTAAGAACATAAAAACCAACAACAAAAAATTCTATAAATACATTCAAAGCAGGAGACCATCTAGTGAGAAGATTGGACCCTTGGATGAGAAGGGAGTCAAAGGTGTACTAAAGAATGATAAGGAGATTGCAGAGAAGCTAAATGAATTCTTTGCATGTGTCTTCACAGTGGAAGATATAGGGCAGATCCCTGAACCTGAACTAACGTTTGCAGGAAGGGATTCTGAGGAACTGAGACAAATAGTGGTAACGAGAAAGGAAGTTCTAAGCTTAATGGACAATATAAAAACTGACAAATCACCGGGCCCGGATGGCATCCACCCAAGAGTTCTCAAAGAACTCAAAGGTGAAATTGCTGATCTGCTAACTAAAATATGTAACTTGTCCCTTGGGTCCTCCTCCGTGCCTGAGGACTGGAAAGTGGCAAATGTAACGCCAATCTTCAAAAAGGGATCCAGAGGGGATCCCGGAAATTACAGGCCAGTTAGCTTAACTTCTGTCCCTGGAAAACTGGTAGAAAGTATTATTAAAGCTAGATTAACTAAGCACATAGAAGAACAAGCCTTGCTGAAGCAGAGCCAGCATGGCTTCTGCAAGGGAAAGTTCTGTCTCAGTAACCTATTAGAATTCTTTGAGAGTGTCAACAAGCATATAGATAGGGGTGATCCAGTGGACATAGTGTACTTAGACTTTCAAAAAGCGTTTGACAAGGTACCTCACCAAAGGCTTCTGAGGAAGCTTAGCAGTCATGGAATAAGAGGAGAGGTCCTCTTGTGGATAAGGAATTGGTTAAGAAGCAGAAAGCAGAGAGTAGGAATAAAGGGACAGTTCTCCCAATGGAGGGCTGTAGAAAGTGGAGTCCCTCAAGGATCGGAATTGGGACCTGTACTTTTCAACTTGTTCATTAATGACCTAGAATTAGGAGTGAGCAGTGAAGTGGCCAGGTTTGCTGATGACACTAAATTGTTCAGGGTTGTTAAAACAAAAAGGGATTGCGAAGAGCTCCAAAAAGACCTCTCCAAACTGAGTGAATGGGCAGAAAAATGGCAAATGCAATTCAATATAAACAAGTGTAAAATTATGCATATTGGAGCAAAAAATCTTAATTTCACATATACGCTCATGGGGTCTGAACTGGCGGTGACCGACCAGGAGAGAGACCTTGGGGTTGTAGTGGACAGCACGATGAAAATGTCGACCCAGTGTGCGGCAGCTGTGAAAAAGGCAAATTCCATGCTAGGGATAATTAGGAAAGGTGTTGAAAATAAAACAGCCGATATCATAATGCCGTTGTATAAATCTATGGTGCGGCCGCATTTGGAATACTGTGTACAGTTCTGGTCGCCTCATCTCAAAAAGGATATTATAGAGTTGGAAAAGGTTCAGAAGAAGGCAACCAGAATGATCAAGGGGATGGAGCGACTCCCTTATGAGGAAAGGTTGCAGCATTTGGGGCTTTTTAGTTTAGAGAAAAGGCGGGTCAGAGGAGACATGATAGAAGTGTATAAAATTATGCATGGCATTGAGAAAGTGGATAGAGAAAAGTTCTTCTCCCTCTCTCATAATACTAGACTTCGTGGACATTCAAAGAAGCTGAATGTTGGAAGATTCAGGACAGACAAAAGGAAGTACTTCTTTACTCAGCGCATAGTTAAACTATGGAATTTGCTCCCACAAGACGCAGTAATGGCCACCAGCTTGGATGGCTTTAAAAGAAGATTAGAGAAATTCATGGAGGACAGGGCTATCAATGGCTACTAGCCATGATGGCTGTGCTGTGCCACCCTAGTCAGAGGCAGCATGCTTCTGAAAACCAGTTGCCGGAAGCCTCAGGAGGGTAGAGTGTTCTTGCACTCGGGTCCTGCTTGCAGGCTTCCCCCAGGCACCTGGTTGGCCACTGTGAGAACAGGATGCTGGACTAGATGGGCCACTGGCCTGATCCAGCAGGCTCTTCTTATGTTCTTATGTTCTCAATGTAAGCATTCATTCTGCTGTTTGAATCTACCAACAGTAGTGGCTGTACTACTGGAGTTTCTTCCAACTTGAGCAGCCTGATTGTTCACATCTTTACTCAAGAGTTTGCTCAATAAGACTGACTCTCAAACACATGGGGGTCATAACTCAGTCACAGAGACATATGCTTTGTATGCAGAAAGTTCCGGGTTCAACCCCTCATATCCTTGATTAAAGTACCTCAGGTAACATCTGCACAAGACCTTGGACAATCGCTGCAAGATTAGACAAAGTGGCTTAGATCAATCAATGGTCTGACTCAGCGGTAGGCAGATTCAAGACTGGAGCCAGGCAGATGAATTCAGTAGTCACATTTCCATGGGATCGGGGAACTGGTCAGTTACATCTGCAGGATGTCCACTGCAATCCATCCATCTCCACTTTGGACGGGGGAAAACACAAAAAAGTGTGATGGGAGCAAATCTGTTCCCTCCCATTGGAATCAAAGGGAGTGGAATTATGCCAAGACTTGTCCTGGTGTAGATCTCCAGTATTTATGGGTGTGATCATGAAATAGGGGAGTTTGGTGTGCGTTTCTTCCCAATGCTGTTCATGTGCCACCCAGAACTCCACCTTGCTTTCAGGGCTCTGTGGGCAGAAATGTGCCAGTGGAGCAGCTCACCTGGCAGAACCTTTCCACAGTGCATAGAGGCCTCTCTGATGTTTATAGGGGAGGTGGTGGATTTGCAGGTCTGGTGACACCATGACCCTTCCATCATAACCTAATGCTCATTAGCCAATGAACTGGTGAGTATAGAACTGCACCCTTAATTATTTTTTCCAGCAAAAAAAAAGCAGCTGGCATACAAAATGTGGTCAATGGAATATGGTAATCATAAAAGACCAAGCAAGCAGTGTTAGAAAGGTTCTTCTCTTTAGTATGGAAATAAGCCAGACATAATAAAACCACCATAAAAATGTCAAAATGACATATGACAAAGCATTGGCTTTTCATGACTACAACTTGTAATGGACTGGAAAACAATCTGAACTGTAATTTTTACTTACAACTCATGTTAAATTGATCTTCAGCTTGCTTTGATAAGAAAGCAATTGACGAAAATGTGATTAATGTGACAAAACCACTTGGAAAGGTATGTGCTTCAGATATCCATGTGTGCTTGTTTATAGATCAATACCTAACTATAATAAAATTAAACTAAAAACCATGTTTTATGATAGCAGAAGAAATGTTGTATAAGTGTATCAGGTCACTATTCAGCACAGCTTTTGACATAAATGGCTGAAAGTCTTTCCTAAAATGTTTATTCCTCTCCAATCTTAAAGCATGAAGCAATTCAGAAACACCCCTTTCAAGTGTTCAAGTGAGCTGAGATCCCACACACAGACAAAAGTGATCGTGTAAGGTAGCAGTAAAGAAGTGATTGTTTCTGGCTTGGCAACCTCTCCCTTCATACCACCAGCACATTTATAAAGGCTCTAGGATGCCAGTCACTAGCCAGGGTTACTACTCCTACATACAATTCACCCATATTTTCAAAGGGAAATCAAAGCTCCTATACTTTCAAGAGTCTGCAGCAAAGGTGTTCCCTTTCATTCCACAAGCCACCTGGTTCTGAATACATGGCAGAAAATGTATTACTTCAAGGGACCCACAGAGGTAAATGCATATTAATAAGAGCATTAGTGTCACAAAGATTTTACTGGTTACCATCTCCCTCACTGAATGGGAATTTTCAAAATGGCCTTAATTAGAACCAGCAAAATTGTATTGGAAGATGTGCACAAAATTGTTGTACGGACAAGGAGCTGTAGGTGACATTCACAAATTACCTCTCAAATGCCATATTTAGGGTCTGTGTGGGATCTTGTTTAGGAATAATACTGAAGTCCATCCACTCTGCATAGAGGATCGAGTTAATCTGTTAAGTAGGCTGTGTATTGGTTACCTCACTGATAAAGAGGCAAGAGAAAGCTATGAACTGTTTTTCAGCAGGTGAGCATAGCATCCCTATTAGGTCATGGGCATTATCTGGGTATGTCCTACCCTGGAGAGAAACATCTCTGCACTCATGATCCATGACCTAATTCTACTACTCACTAATAGCTCACCATATGCTCAGAGGCACATTACCAAATTCTTCCAAGCTACACAGCATGTGGATTGGACTGTGAAAGACCAACCCAAATGGTGTTTGCATTTTGACAAATTTGTAGGGCAGTACAACATCTCAGAGAGGAGTTCAGGTCTCCTGCTCCCCTGGTGCATTCACTATAGCTGCCCAATTTCCCTTCTTTTTAAAGTTTGATAGAAATATCTGTTGGCTATGGGTATGTTCTCAAACCACAAGGTTTTTTGCCTAGTAGTGAATTTCTCTGCTTTTTAATCCGGGAGGTAAGAAATGGGATCCTGTGCAAGTTTGCTGAGACTGGATTGATCATTTGCATGCTTATTGAGTTCAGTGGGATTTACTCCCCTGCAATCATGCTTAGGATAGGTGAAACGGACCACAGGGGATGGAAAGGGGAGGAGGGGGATGGGAGCAGGCAGGAGAGAGAGGAAGTGGGAAGGGGAGGAGGAAGGGAGAGTTGAAGGGAAGGAGGGGAAAGGCAGGTCTGATCATTTGCATGCTTATTGAGTTCAATGGGATCTACTCCTGTGCAATCATGGCTAAGATAGGTAAATCTGACCATGGGGGAGGAGGGAATTGGAAGGGAATGGGGAAGGGAGGGGTGAAGGAAGGAGCAGGGAAGGGAAGGAGGGGCAGGTTTGATCATTTGCATGCTTTAGGAGTTCAGTGGGATTTACTCCTGTGCAATCATGCTTAGGATAGGTGAAACTGACCTGGGCAAGGGGCAGAGGGAAGGGGGAGGGGAGGAGATTGGATGGGTGGGCACGGGGCAGAGGGGAAGCCCTTTTCCAAAAGGAAATCATTGTGAACAGTATTCTTTTTCAGAGTTTCCCCCACCTTTTTATTCTACAGCAGGCACATGTAGCCTCCCACCCAAATTTAAACCAAGGCCGTCCCTGGGCACATCCACACCAGACCTTTATTTCACTTTAGACAGTCATGGCTTCTCCAAAGAATCCTGGGAAGTGTAGTTAGTGAAGGGTGCTGAGAGTTGATAGGCAATGCCCTGTTCTCCTCACAGAAATTCAGTCAGAGTGGCTGACTGTTAAACCACTGACTGTCAGGGGAACAGGAGTCTCCTCTCAGCACCCTTCACAAACTACACTTCCCAGGATTCTTTGGGGGAAGCCATGGCTGTCTAAAGTGAAATAAAGGTCTGGTGTGGGTGTGGCCCCGATTAGGCAAGCCCAGCAGCTGTGACTCTTTTAGAACACTGACAGTTGGTTCTTACTGAGCATGCCCGACATTATCTTTGAGTTCCATGCAAAATTTCTTAATTAAAAATCAGCCAGGCATTTTTTAACTTTTAAACTGCAGATGATGAAGGTCAGAGCATGAGGCAAAGTCAATAATAGGATTACAGGTACTCTGTGAACATGGCTGATTTTTAATTAATTTCAACAAATTATGGGAACTCTGACAGAAAAAAGTCCAAAAGGGGTCTGCGGTTTTTCTCTTTCTTTTTACACTTTGAACTCTCCAGTCTCTCTGTTTTGTGTATCAACATTGTGAAAATTTAGAGGGTTGTTAAGCAAGCAATTCTGAGTTCAGGACTATAAGTTTTGTTATGTTTTGTTTTGAAATGAGCTTATGGGAAGCATCAGAATGGTATGTGGGGGGTATTTTCCATTTAACATTGCGGAATGTGAATAATCCATGCTGATTATAGTATACAGCCACTCTTGTGGCTGTATAATAAAGGAGGGAGCATACGACTATATCCTCTGTCAGGCAGGGAGGCAGACACACCCTCACAGTAATGGAGTCAGTAATGGAGGCCAGAGAGAGGGAGAGCTACATCACCCTCCACAACTAAAGATCCATCCAAGCTGAAAATGATAGAGGAGCAACTGGTTGCGACCCACGGGATCTCCCAAATACTGCTGGCAAGGAATGTGACATTAATTCTTTGCTTATGTGTGTATATTCAGCAATAAATGCTGTAAGATGCTTATTTGGTGCTCTTAATTGTCTAACTGGAATTCATGAACTGATTACCTCTCATCAATTAAATGGCAGTCACCCTGGAACAGGGGTAGCACCCTGTGACAGAACAGAAGGCTGCATCTCTGACAATTTATGGTGCACTGAATAGCCCCTTTGTGTGTAAATACATTACATTCAATGTTTGTTAAAAAACAGATTAGGTTTTAAACTGAATTTTCAAGTTTACACCAATATAAAACAACCTCCATCTTTTATACACTATTGAATTCCTCCTTTTCCCCATCTTTAATAATCATATTACTGTACAATTCAGTAATCTTCACACTTTTAAATAAAAATGCAGTATTTTGATAAAGCCCTCACCTTGAACAGGCTAAGTACAAGATTGTCAAAATAAAGTGTAGATATTTGAACATAGATATTTGACACTAAACTCAGTTTTACAATATTGACCACATTGACAAGCAATTTACATTTGACGTGAAGATTTGAGGTACGCTAGTGCCACTCCTGTGGCCGTAGTCCACAAAGTGGCTGTAGCTACTAGACCCATTAGGGATTTGGGTAAGTTTCAGCAGAACTCTTGCCCTACACAATATTACATTTCCCCCCCATTAAAATAAATGAAATCACAGTTTTGGGAAATGGAGAACTGGCAGAATATGTTATGCTGAAACAAATTGTGCCTTTGCAAATTGCAATAGGAATAGTGGATACTGTCTCCTGCTCTTCGTGGAGGCAAAGTAAATTTCATTAGGGGGGGAGGAAGTCAACAATTTGCAATAATTCTATGTGCAGTCCTAAGCATGTTATCCAACTAAGTGCAATGGGATGTACTTGCTGGTAACTGTGTTGGAACACAAGCCACCAACCCACAAAAGTAAATTTTACCTAACTTGCATAAGCACACTTATCTTTGAGAATGGCCCATTAAACAGTGGACCTTATTTCTAATCATGCACAGAATCAGGCAGTATTCACTATCTCAGCTACCACAGGGATGAATTGCTACCCAAAGGTGCTCAAATTATGCCAATGACCAATAAATCAAAATACATAAATAATTTATTTGAGTTGGAAAACTTGTTCTTGGTGCCTGCAAAGACCTCTGCCTGGTTACTGGGGGTGGGTGACCTCCATAAGACCGACCCTGCGTTATTCTTCTCACAAAACCTTTATGGGGTTAGTGTTAACACACAAACATTTAAGCAGAAGAATCTGTGCCATTTGAAAGACAGACGTTTCCCGTAACTGCTGCAGCACTTTAGGGATGATATAATATGTATGCACAGTTGCTCTTTCACTGTGTCACCATGAGAGGTGCAACTACAATTGTAGCAATTAGCCCAATCTATCTGGCAAATTTAGCCATCATTTCACCTTTAATACATAGCATGTGACCTTAGCTCTGGGAGAAGCCTTGGCAATTTCTCCAAATTGGCACTACCATTTTGTAATCTATATATCATCTTCAATGACAACTTCATTTGGGCACAATTCTGTGCAAACCCCACAGAAATGAATGAGAAGAGTGTAAGTGCATGGTTGTGCTGAGATGTGCTCCAGGATACTGGTATCCAGATATTGGTATCAAGTCTAATGATCCTGGGTATTCAAGGATCCATAACAGCTAATAAGTAGATTCAGAATTAAATGGACACGCATATGTCAGATATATTTGACAATTTCACTGAGACTTATTCAAGTGAGCAAGGAATTTGTAAGGTTCACGGTACGTATTATAACAGCATACATACTGGGACACCCAATATCTATCCATAAATAAGCCCCACTGAATTTAAAGGGATTTAAACACATTCAATATGTTTATTATTTACATTTATTAAATTTAGCTTCCACTCAAATGTCAACCATGCCTAATGCAGATAACATGTGGAAGTACATAAAAAACCCTCAGCAATAGGTCTGATTCTTCAAACCACGAGCTAATACGAGGGTAAAATATGCACACTGATCATCCTAATAAGCATAGGGGCCTGGATAAGACAGTCTGTGAAAGGAAAGATATCATCACTCCATTCACACTTCAATTTGTGATCCATCACAATCCTGTGATGTGGATTGCAAAGCAGGTTATTTCATTTCATTTTTCTTCGCACTTTCATTTAACGCCAATGCTCTCCACTCTCTATGACTTCACTGTTAAACACTGGATACACCTGCATTATCTTGTATGCACTGGCACACTGGCAACATAGCAGTGACCACTTGGAAGATGTGGCCATAACAGGCTACTCATCAGCCACACTCCTACATGGAACTCCATAGGCAGTATATTCTCTCTCTTAGTTGTAGCAGTTAAAAGGCTTTGAGAGGGTGCTGGTGTGAACACTGGTGTCACATTTCTATCATAACCCCTAATCCACCCTCCCTACTGAGTAGCATGGAAGTGAGCAGTGTTTTCTGTCTGAGGAAGGGGCAGCTCTCTTGCACAGCACAGGTGCTATGAGAGGGAAAGAGATTGTTCTCAACCTCTGATATGGAGGTGCCAGTGAAGCTTGGTGTTGTCCTCTACAGTTTGCTTTAGTTTTTAATGAAGTTTAATTAGCAGCTCTGTGACAGTATAAAGGAAGGGAGCACAGAACTTTTGAAGAATGTTTAAAAATAATCATTAAAAAGTTTCAACATGTTAAGAGACCTGAGTGAGGGAGCCGTGTCACATCTCCAGTGACATCAAGGGGTCTGACATTTCACTCACAAATGAATCTCACATGGAGGAAATTGTATTTCCCCAGCAACAAAATACTATATTGTTTGAATCCTGGGAAAATGCAATGTCTAGACAACAGAAGCGCTACATTTAAAAAAAAATGACGGGATGGACACACAAGTGTCTTTGCAACACATAAGTAATAACTGCACCTTTATTGTGCTGAAAAGGGTCTTCTGGAAACACTAGTCATGTTGGACAAGGGTGCTGTGTTTCACTGAAGATGCACCACTATAAACCTTGGAGATCCCAAACGTAAGCTCTCTTTTTAGAAGTAAACTTCATCTCTGTTGAATATTTGATGATTGGCAGTTTCATGAACGAAATCAATGAAGATCACCTGATATAGTTCTTCCAGGCTGAATTGGTCAGCCTGGCATTGCCAGATTCAGCCATAGTGCTATTTTGCTTAAAAGGCCCTTCTTGCTGGAAAAGAACGCACTTTCTTTTGTAAAAAGAACAAGGTTTTTTAAAAAAATCTTGAGAGCAAAGACAGAAAAGAACACAGGAGAGGAGCCAAGAGAAAGAGGAACAGACACCTATTGTAACAACCTATATAAATATACCACGTTCAAGATACTCAATTAAGTACTGTTAAAAGCTATATTTCTTATATTTGAGAGCCTGACATCTATAGCAACCTGGAAAAAGTCTTTATTTTTGATCAAAAATATGTATAGAAATGTCTGGTTTTGAGACAAATATACATTTTTTCTTTTTAACAAAATAAATTAAATATACATGTATTCTGTTTAAACTCTATATAGAATTAAAAGGTTTAAATCTTTGACTGATTCATATCTAGTTCATTTGGATATTTAACATGGTCTGATTTTGCTGTGTGTTCCCCCTTAAAACTGAATTAAATAACAAAATGAAACCCCTTTCCCTCCCTCCTCTCCCCCCCTCCACAAGTGCATATTCAGCAAATTCATCATTCACTGGAGTTGAATTTTATTCTCTCTCTTTTAAGAGCTGTTTTTAACATGCTTTGTATTATCACTTGTCAGCTCAGAAACGGGCCACTATAAATCCTGAGAATCTGATTATCTCAAGGGCAGCATGATGGGATTCTTTTTTTTACAAAAATCAGCAGCTCAATTATTATCATGGTTATAATTAAATATAAATATAAAAGCCAGCTGTACAATAACGTCTGTTGTTTTTGTGGCAGGTGGGGGGAGGGGGAGCTAAGCCCTTTAAAGGTTTACAGGAAGGCCCTCTGGCAAAAGAGGGTCCCTCATTCACAACTAGCTTGCTTATTGCTAACTACCAGGCAGCATTATACAGTTCCACAACTTTAAATGGAAACATATTCCGCTCCCCACCCCCGAAACTGTCAAGGTGGCATTTTTCTTCTTCCTAATGTCACTCAAATGCTTCAGGGTCTAAGTGCTGCTTTGGCATCCGGCCTCCAGTCTCCCTGCTTATACTCGCTTAGAAGGGAAAGGGGCTTTTGTGTGTGTTCCAAAGGAAGAAATCACACGGGCCTTGCACTTCAACAGGTGGCCAGAGAGCAGAGGCAGCATCAGAGAGGGAAGAGGGCCAGGCCCCAGCTTCCCTTCTCTTGTTCCTCTTGCTTTTATAACAGGAGTTTCCAGTTTCTCAGGGACACAAGTGGCTGCCTTTGTCCTTTGGGAATTCCTTCATTATTCCTTGTCACAATAATAACAAACCACAAATCTCTTATTCCACACATCCCTCTCCAAAACTGCTTTTTTTAAAAAAAGAAAAAGTGGTTTAGTTTAAATTTGGTTTCATTTCCCACCTTTCCAATATAAGCTGACTGAAAGAAGTCTGTTTATAGTACCACGAGACAAGCACCATGTAACTTTTTTAACACTGGTAATGAATGTGCTGATGCTGGTGAACTTTGCCTTCAATGTGTGAATGAGTGTGAGTATGGATGTCTGTGTAAATCTTTGGGTACATTTTGGAAGCCATATTTGGGGCCAGGGCAGACCCTTGGGTCAGCAAGTGCTGCTGCTGCTGCTGTGCTGCTACATATTCCTCATAGTTTAAAGAGGAGATGCAGTCTTTATCTGGAACCTGGGACACACAGACCCGGTCCCGTGGGTGTGGCCTGTGTATGGGAGGTGCTGCGGGAGGAGAACATGGCTTCTTCTTCGTTTGGCAGAGCCACAGGAGGATTGTTCCAAAGATGAAGACAGCTCCAGCAGGGATTCCAATTATCACAGGCCATGGAAGACTGCTGGCAGAAGAAGGAGCCACAGGCGGACTGGGTGGCTTGGGATCTGGATAGCCGATTGCATGGGACACAGAAAGAGAGCAAAAGATTAATTAGAACCAGGACAGGGAGATTCAGATCAGATGTCAGGCATATGGACTCTTGCATATACTCTCTTATGCTTTATTTCAGTCAGTCTGGCCTTCCTAACGCCAGTATTGGGAAAAATGTTGCTCAGAGTAGAGGTAGAAATTAAGCTGCTGTCAACAATGCTTTCTTCTAATCAACATGCAAGAAATCTCAACTATGTGACCTGGTTGTGCAGGATATCACTTCAACCTAGATGCAACTTAGCCACATACAGCTGGTTTTCTTCACTGCTGAATTCTGACAGGTGGAGATGGAAAGATCTGTTAATTTCAGTTTTCTGTTTCTCATTTTCCCACTTTTAAATTCGATTCTGCAGCAATTTGCAATTAAAAAAAATCCTGATGAAAATTTTAGTGAATTTGTCCTAATAAATATATATTTATGTGGAGTTTTGACTAATATACACATTTTTGCAAGCAGTTTCTCCTAATAAAATGCGTTTTTGTATGTTATTTTCACTAAAAAAAATCATTTTACTGCACATTCTCGCCTAGTACATGTTAACATGTTGTAAGCATTGTTTGGTTGCACAACTGGATTACAGAATTCAAATAACTGACGTTTGAAGGATGGCTGAGTTTTTGTTCTCATACTGTTTTGCAAAGTGTGAATCTGATAAATTTGGTTTTAAATGTGAACCAAATCAAATTTCTTCCCCATCTGTACTGCCAGGTATTCCGTCTCCATTGACTGAACCATAAAAATCATAGATCCGGTGTTTTCCAATACTGTCATCATGCAAAAGCATGGATCCGAGGTACAGATCCTAATGGATCTTCATGATTTTTATGAGGGGTCCCCTCAAAACAATCATAGTTCACTTCAGTGTCCACAGATGTATTGTGATTTGTTGGTGGCTTTGTTGTCTGAGGATTGGTTCAGTGTTTTTGTGGCACTTTGTGGTTGAATTTGGTGGTGGCCTTTTATTTGTGTACTTTCTTTGTTTCTGGGGTGTTTGTGTGGCTCAGGGAGGGGAAAGAGAAGGAAGAGGCAACCACAGCAATCCCTCAAAATTCTGAAAGTGCCCACTGGCCCCCAAAAGGTTGGTGATTCCTGGCTTAGGATTCCAGCCAATCCAACAAATAACCAGCAAATTCTCTTGTATGGTTAAGGCAGAGAGCACAGGAAAGTGACTGAGAAGTGAGACAACCTTGCAATTTCAGCATCTAAAATAAGCAAGAAGGGAAAGTGAGGGACCAGACAAGGCAGGCTAAATGGCCCTTTCACCTCCTGCCCTGTTGTCCATCTACTGAAGACTGTGAATGATGTGACTAAAGAGTTAACACTACTTGGGTTTCATTTTTAATGTTATACTTACAGCATATGTGTGCTTTTATCTGGAAGCCGCTGTGAGTTCCAGTTTTGGAAAAAGGGCGGGGTAAAAATAATGATAATAATAAATAATTAATAAATAATAGTTCCAATCCAGCATCAGGTGAGAAGTCTTAGGGCAGGGAACATAGCCTTAATTAACTGCTTAAAAGAAGTAACAATGAATAGTACTGCCTAACTGGTGGCTTCATTCAGGGTTTAATTATATATATTCTGTGTAAATATATGTAATGAACCCACAACAGCTAACAATCTGGAGTGGAGGGGATGCTTCACCCTTTCCCAGCACGGAGTGCTCTGCTCTAAGTACTCCTCAAGCCACGACCCATACCATGGGAATCCAAATGCATTTGCTCTAACAAACATGAATTTGGAACCCCATGGGGGGAAGCAGCCGGTGTGTTATTTAGAGCAGGGAAGAGGCAGGCAGAAGAGTTGCACATTCTACTTTACTCCATTCCAAATCACATCTTCCTGAAGTTGCTTTTAATCAGAAAATAGCAAGACTTGGGGATTTGCTGCATGTGTTTGCCTGTAATGTGTGCTTTGGCCCCAGAGTCAGTGAAGTGGCTTCTATAGCCTTCAGTGAGAGCAGTACTAGCTCATTCAGAATAAAAAAAATTCTGTGTGACAGTTTGGTAATCTGTTAGCTTGATTGTATACCGATTGTTAGTCCCTATCCTAAAAGTACCCTTTCCTACTCTGGGATGTGACCTTGGAAGAAGAATACTTCAGAATAATCACATTAGATGAATACTTTATTCAGCCTAGTTTGTTTCCATTTTAGTTAGTGCAGTTTTCAGTGAAGTTGATTGGACAGAGTGGATATAGTTTGGTTGAGAACTCAGACAGTAAAATTCAATCACCACAGCAATAAACTCCAGAACAAAATAAGAATGAATGAAGGACTGGAGGACTAATAGTCAGGAAACAAAGGAAAGACTAACACCAATTATACTCTCACCTGGCAGCACAGTGAGAAATGCACTTCGGAAGCTATATCCCATTGTGTTGGCACCTAGACAGATGTACATCCCGGCATCCTCTTCTTTGGCTCTTGTAATCATGAGTTTATTCAGGTAGGAGCCATCAGGACGGGACCAGACCTCCCCCGTGGGCAGCACCACAAACTTCTGCCCCCCAACATCGATGGTGGAATTGTATTTGTTCTCAGTGCCGTACTCCACTCTCTTCAGCCACTGAATGACAGGTTTGACATCGCTCCTCACCTTACACTGGAAGGAGGTTGTCCCCCCATAGTCTACAGTTGTGTTCACAGGATGTGTTCCTGTAAGAATTGGTTTGGATCTTGTTCTCTCTAGAAATAAGCACAAGCAATCAACTTTTTTAATGCATTCATAAATCATCTTTGTGAATGAGTATTTAAAACAAAACAATAGAGATTCCCCCTAACGTGTAATCACAGTATGCACTTGGGCAACTTCACATGCTCACTGAATGTGCGGCAGATGGGATGTGTGGGGCAGGACTAGTGACCCCCCCATCCATGGTTTTCATTAAGGGGACTCAGATTCCACACAACAGAATTTTGTCTTTGCTCATCACTTGCAGCTGATTTGGGACTCCATTTCTCACTAATCTTCCCTATCCACAACATCTACTGCTACTACACCGGCAAGCTGCTCACAACAGTCTTGGGAGTCCATGGCTTGATCCTATAGGCCAGGAGTGTCATCATTCATATGGTTCATTGGCCAAATGTCCCTTTAGGAGGTACCATTTCTCCACTCCATACATATTATCTTCAGTGCTAGCCATCATGATCCCTTAGTAGGGGAAAAACAGTTGTTTGTTGGTGGCTACTATTGATCTCACAGTGTCAACTTACTTCCTGTTCCTCAATCCTCCCTAAATTAGAAACTGGGTGTCATGCAGCATGACAATTATGTGGAATGCAGTAAAGTACAATGCACTGGAGTAGCGATGCCTGTAAATTCAAATTGAACTGATATTTTTGGATGGGAGAAAAAAAGATAGCCATAACCCCTGCATATCTGTTAGGCAAGAAAAGCGCATCAGACCTTGCTACTACAAACCGTGACAATGCTGCATGAGTTTTGAAATGAGAGCCAGAATCAACATACCGGCATAGCAACTGTTGCATTGGGATGTAGATGCCTGTGATAAAGAGTTCTGAGCATAAAATGTGAGGCTGTAAATCCGGGGTAGAGAACCTCAGACCTGGAAACCCTTGAGACTCTCCCCAGGCTATGCCTTCTTCCCAGGCCACATTCATTTCACTAAGCTGCACCCTCCCCAAGTGCCTTGAACGATGATAATGCCTCTTGCTTGGTTGCTTGCCTGAATGGAGGGAGAGTTATGTGTAGGAGCCCCTGGTTTGTTGCCCACCTCCTTTCTGCCTCTGGCCCTGCCCACCACTGCCATGCTGCCCTTAGAAGGCTGTCCATGAGGTAATGAGACCCTCAGGCTGTAAAAGGCCTCCCACCCCTGCTGTAAATTATATCAAGGGATTCATGACAGACACAAGCTGGAAGGAACTATGTTTTGATACGCAGATGAGGCTGGTAAGTGACTAGTAGCTTAGACAGAAGGGTTATGTGAGGAAACGGAGGAGGTGCTGACCTACCCACAGCATACTGTCAAAATATTAAGAAACCCTTTATTTAGAAACTTTTTTATTCTTAGTCTGCCAAAGCTAATGAAAATGAAGGATATATACATATTTTACTTGATAAAAACCAAAACAAATGGGGACAGAAGAGAACTTGTTACAAATGCTGCCTGGTTTTGATGAAGTAAAAATGCAGCATCAGACATTAAGATGAGGCTTGATTCATCTCCATGTCTTTGCTCCTGGTTTTAATGTAAACACATGTTTTTATTGCCTCCACACAGCTGCATTTTTATCAGTACCAGATGTTCAGCAGGTTTGTACACTCGACACATAACAGAATCCCGCCACATGTGCTTTTCATTCACATTTTTACACTTCAGTTATCATTGAGCAGACTATTGCCTTTGAATGTAGGAATTCCCACACCAGAAGTAATTTTATTGTACTAAAAATCAAGAGGTATAAATCAGGTCTATTAAATCAATGAGAGTGGTACTATTCACTGTGTGAGTTGGACCTACAGAATCTGCCTGTCTAAGTAGACAGTATGATGGCACTGCCACAAGGTCATAGCACCAGCCAGAGAGGTCCTTTGACCTCTAAATATGGGAGTACTAACCTAGTACATGATGTACTGTGTTAATGATCGCAACACTTCACCCTAACCAAGTCTTAGGAATAGGTTGTAGAAGATAGATATGCTGTCTAGGAATTGTTCGATGGAATTTTCCTATTTAAAAAACATCAGAGCTTCCCTTTTACAGTCTCTCTTTTAGTATCATAAGCTTTCTGAGTCAACATAAAGTAATGTTACAAACACTACATCTTGACATAGCACAGAAAAGAAAACAGATGGAGAAGACTGTGCACAGACTCACAAGATAAGGCAGTGATAGTGGTTGTGTGGAAATAACCTCATCACCTGAGCAGTTTTCTTCATGAGATATCCACCAATTGTCTGCTTTTGTCTGCTTACATCATAAATAATATGAGATTCTACTATTTCTCTTCACTGACTTTTAGCTGTCCCACTTATTTTATTTCTGTCACTGAGTCCAATATACAAGGTACACTGCTGAATGCATTAAATGACTTTTCCCCATGTTAATCTATTTGAAAAAAAATGTTTCACTCACAAGTATCACTCTTCAGATATTTTTCATTTTGACAAATCATTGAGTGAGTATCTACTAATCAACTGAACTGGTAATTCAGTATAGGATATGTAACATTAATAAGTCTGTCCCAAGAGTTCTGCTCTTACGATTTGTAGTAGTTTTATGTGTCCAAAATCACTGATGAGCAAAGATAAAACTCTATTGTGTGGAATCTGACCCCAGGCCTGACCAATTGCTCAGCCTCTCTCCACAGGCTGGACTTGGGTCAGATAGCAGTGAAAGGTTCAGGTTGGCTTCACTCTACATTTTTAGTCTATATCTGTGCCAATAAAATTTTAAAAAATAAAACTTACCTCTTTGTACAGACTAGCTCTGTTTCTTGCTGGGTCTTCTACACTACTGACATGACAAGGTTGTGTAGAATTTGGATACCATCATGGTATGTACTTCATTTCTCAGACCTTAGAATGTTTACTTGGAAGCAAACCCATCTAATTTCAGTGGGACTTACATCCAGGTAAATGTGGTTACTACCAGAGCTTCAGGCAGTCTTTGTAGGAAACCATCACCCATCATCAGCCCTAGTTCAGTACTTACGTATCACTTCAACTTTATAGGTAGCATTGATTTCCCCAACCCTGTTAAACACCCGGCAGGTGTACTTTCCACTGTCCTCAGGCTTCAAATTCTTCAAATTCAGCGTCCATTTTTTCCTTTTGTTCTCGCCAATCTCCTGTGGAGTAAGACGCTTGTTGTCTTTTAGCCAGCTGATGTCAGGTCGAGGATTTCCACTAGCCATGCATTTCAGGCGGACTGAACTCCCAACAGGTCGGGCAATCACTCTCCTTCTCATCTTGGCAGGCTGAGTAAACCTCGGTCGAGCTGCAAAGACAAGCAAGGGGAAATAAAAATACAGTGAGTAAGAGTATTATGAGGAACACAAGCCATAAAGCTGTACAAGTGAAAGAAGTATTTTGTTGTGTGATGCAGAGTCTTAGAATACAGCATCATATAAGCCTTACATTTTTCAGTGCAAACATTGAGAAAGCAATTCTAAAAAATGCTTGGCATCTTCCAAAACCATTGACTCAAGAAAGAATCAGAAGCACACAGAACAATTGCATTAAACAGGAATTATTGTTATGAATTTGTGTATTACGTTTTAATATGCCAAGTTTCTATTTACCCTTAGCTTCTTTTTCCTTCCAAGCATTACGGTGAAGTTCTTTCCTCTTTATGCCCCTCTCAACAATTTACCTGTGAGTCTCCACAGCAGCCTTCCCCAATCTGGTGCTCTCCAGATGTTTTGGACTACAACTCCCATCACCCATGATCTTTGGCCATGCTGTCTAGGGTTCCAGGAGGAGGAGTTCTGACTGAGTCAAAACCTGGAAGGAACCCAGCCACATCCCTGACTAATGCAGCAGAGGCAAAAATAACCCCAGCAGTCTCTGGGGGGCAATCTGCTGGTACTGCTGCTTTTCTTTTTGTAATTAGAAATTATAAAATAATAAACAAACAGGTTTGGTGCCTGAGCCCTCCAAAGGCTTCCTGGTTAGTTGCTACTATAGGTCTGGCTAAGGTCAACTTGCCACTCCTTTCCCAGCTTCTCATTTCCTTGGCTGTCAACTTGTTAGCTCCTAGACATCCTCTCCCCCAACAAAGCTTCATCCTCAAACATTTGTGGGGCCATCGTTCTGAGATGGCCCTGATCAACAATGTACAACTTGAGATTAACAGGGAAAATAGAGCCCTCTTGGTCTCCTTAGACCTCTCAGCATCTTTCAAGCACAATAGACTATGTAATCATATTGTAGTATTTGCAATATCTTTGTAGTCTCTTTGTAGTCTAAGTGGAAATGGGGGATTATCCTTCCTGGAGTTGATTTGTAGAGTGATGTTTGAAGCTCTGGGATAAGGTGCCATCAATATGCCGATGACGCTTTTAATCAGGAGCAAGAGTCTCATCTCAGCACCACTGTCTGGCAGCTGAGATAGGCTGGATAAGGGTGACTACCTTGATGACTACCTTGAAACTGAATCCTGAAAAAGTGGAACTGATGGAGGGCTTCTATATTCTGGAGGAGGGAGAAAGATGCCGGTTGACTTTTATACAGCAGATGGGTTGCTTTGGACCTTGCATTGCTGTAGGGCTCCCAAGAAAGAGTGGCAACCAAGAATGGTCCATCAGCACCTGGTCAGGTGACTGCATTGTTTCCTGCAGCACAGGGTCTTAGTAATCCATGCCTCTGTAACTCATTTACTGCTACAATTTGCTCTATGCAAGGCTGTCCCTGAAAACAATATAATGCATTTGAGCTGCCAATTTGTCATGAGCTTATGAATCTTGTGTTATTGTACTAAGTAATGATTGATTGTTAAGTTTCAGATAATAATTGAAACTGCTGGTTTGACTTAAAGCCAGGATGTGTGTACTGCATACTTCAGGGGATCAACCAGCTCTCTGCATTCAATCAGATAATGTCCTGCCCTGCTCTAAATACAATCTATTCACTTTGTAAGGCTCTGAAGGGGACAGAGAGGGTCTGTTTAGTGATAGCCCCCATATTAGTCATGTAAATAAGACTGCAAAAGTTTTGCTGCTCTGTAGTATAGCACTTTCTCCAGAAAGAGGCCCACTAAAGCCCTCCTCACTGTGCTTTTAGTTCAAGAAAAGTTATAATGGTTTTAAGTCTGATAATGTAGATGCTCTTAAAGTTAAACATTCTGAATTTACTAATTTTAATTAGTAAAATATATTGCTATTTGTGCATTACGTATTCCACTGGATCAGTTTATTTTACAAAGATAGGCTGAAGAAAAAATCAATGTGGATGTGTGCTGCAGGGGAAGGGCGGACAATGCTGAGTTCATTCCCACGGGGGGTTCAGGCAGTTCCAGGATGCAACTGGACAAATGCACTCTGCCCATCTGCAGGGGATGGACTGGTGACAGATATGGCCTGTGCCCTCCTCCAAGCCATTCCTTATCTTTAGGCCAAACAGCATAACTGTGTGTGGCTGCTGCTCTTTCTCCACACACAGCACAGAAACGGAAAAGGATATGTGTAGCTCTCAGTGTGGTGTAGTGGTTAAGGTGTTGGACTACTACCTGGGAGACCAGGGTTCGAATCCCCACACAGCCATGAAGCTCACTGGGTGACCTTGGGCCAGTCACTGCCTCTCAGCCTCACGAAAACCCTATTCATAGGGTCGCCATAAGTCGGAATCGACTTGAAGGCAGCACATTTACATTTAGCTCTCACTATGTGAACAGGTTTAAAGTCCAGACTTTCCCTCATAACCTTGTCTCTGTTCCCCTCCTGATCAGCCGCTCCATCTATTCTCACACACTGACCTCATATTTCAGATACATTTGATGGGGAAATCCAGCTCAAGCATCTCCCTCGTACATTGTACCTCCAAGACATTTTTACTCCAAGCAGCAAGTGCCTCTTCTCCACCCCACCCTCACATTCTGGGCCTCAGCCACATCAGGATATTTTATTTCAAACTCTTTCTTGTGCAGCACAGAAATGCTTTGCTCTCTGCTCAAGGGCTTTCATGTGTAACCTAATGAACGGGAGTGACTCTGGCATCCAATGACCAAGCAGACAGCTGGAGTGACAAGTGTGATATCCTAGCTCATTCTGTAGGGATTGGTGTGTAAATGTGTAGGTATTCCCTATATCATCTCCCTGGAAGGGGAGGCATCCCTTGTAGTGAAAACAATCATACTCCATGGGAGCTTGTTACAACCATGCAGCATTTCAAAGGTCAACCAGTTTGCCAGCATAGTAATTAGATATATGAACATCATATCACATATAGATAAACCACTGTCCATGGCACTTGGCCATTGTGGATCTAGAAAGTAAAAATCCCAGCCCTATGAAATCAATTGATAATGAAAATGCTCTTAAGGAAAAAGAGAGCTAAACTTCTTTTTGAGAATACTGAATTGAAAGAGGTCACACTTTTCACTTTCAGTCTATCCATTCTACTCCTTTCACTTTTGGTCTATAAATCTAGCATGCCAAAGGCAGGCACCATTTTGAGGCAAGTTTTAACATTGATGCACTTGCTCCTGTGTTGATTTGCAGAAAATAATGCACGTGGCAAAACTGATAACGATCTTCAAAGAACAGCCCTTTTAAACACAGCCACTGACCCTTCACACAGGAGGGAACAGCTGGGGAATTGTGCCTTTTCCTTAATGTGGCTTGATTCCTGTACAGTACAGTTTGACTCCTGTACCATCTTACCCTCAAAATTCTGGCTTGTAGTGCCTTTCTCCCTGAATTTTCAGATCTGAAGAAACTGTTTTGCACACATTCATTGAACCAGTGTGATTTGCCATGAAAGGATCTAATTTTAAAAGAGCAAGCCTTGCTGTCCAACCAGCATGGACTGGACAGTGTGGGTTCAACAATCTTCCTAGAAACATAATTGGATATCAGTAGAAAGGCCCAAGGAGCTCAGAGCAGCATTTTCTGTCTCACAAGAGCTAAATTCCATACTGCAGGCTCAGCTCTGGGGAACCTTCTTGCAGCTGAGATCAGATAGCTCCCCATCCTTGATATATATATTTCTATTTCAGCAGGCATTTTAAGTAAGTTATACAATGCTTATTTAAGGATAGAGATCAGAAACCCCCCCAGTTCCCCCCCCCAAATTTCTTTTTAAAAGAAATCCACAGAAAAAATGGTTTTATGTCCAAATTTTCCATTTTTTCCCCTGGACCTTCACATCACTATTTAAGTTTTATCTGTGGTTTTTGTTTTAAACACTGTATTATTGTATTGATGGATTGTTTATTGATTGTTGTGTAAACCTCTTCGTAACTATCTATGGTGAAAAGTGGTCTATAAAAAGATATAAATAAATAAAGCGTTGTTCAGGCATTTGGGCTTAAACATTGACTGGGGCAGAGGTGTACATGCAAGCCCTGCCACCCACCATGTATGTGGGCTCCTCTTCAGACCTTCACAAATTTAGCATGACGGTCTGAAGAGAGTTTCCAAGTGTATTCATTTGAACGGATTTAGAAACCTCACCATAATTGGAAAGACACAAAGGTCTGGAGCCTGTGTGCCCAAAGGCATTGGGGGCATAGCGTAAACACCCCCCCACTCCATGTTTTAAGTCCTTATGTGTTCAAGCAAATACCTGAACACATCTTAGATGATATGTGAAATGTTTAACTGAATTTCATGTATCTGGATACGTGTTGATTTTTTTTTTGTTAAACAGCAATCACAATACTTCTTGACTGGGACCAGAACTGTGGCACACGGAGATGGGACTAACTCTTTTCCATTTGATGCAGTTCCAATGAAAATTGGTCTTCCTGAAGATGCTATTTGCTGTGGAAGGGGAGCTTCTCTTGCTGACAAAAGGAGTTCCGCACAACATAGGAAACAGACCTTTAGTGTGGCGGCACCTACCCTGTGGAATTCCCTCCCCTTAAATATTAGGCAGGCGCCATCTCTGTTATGTTTTCAGCGCCTACGGAAGACCTTCCTCTTTCAACAAGCCTTTTAAGTTGAGACCTTATCCCAGTCTGCATCTGTGTTGGAATTGCTTTTTAATATGTTTTTAACCCTTTTTTAAAAACAACAACAATGTTTTTAACCTTTTTAAAAAAGATGTCTTGGAAGCTTTTAAAAAAAATGTTTTTAAAGATGTTTTGTTTTAATGTATTTTAAAGTCTGTTTTTATGACATTTTGAAGTGTTTTAGTGCTTTTGTTTGCAGTCCTGGGCTCCTGCTGGGAGGAAGGGTGGGATATAAATCAATCAATAAATAAAATATATACAGTATTTCTCCACAATCCCACTAAAAAGAAGGAGAAAGAACAAAGAAAAGATGCCAAGTTAACAAAGGTAGAGGGGAAAAAAGAACTAGTTTCAAAGTCAACAAAAAGGGGGTGGGGATATCATTCTTTTTTGTAAGCACCTGCTCTCAAATCTGAATAATCTGTTGTAGCTTTGTTAGACCAAAAGAGCCAAAGGACTCTTTTATAAAGCACTTCTATGTTTCACATTCTTTGTTCAAATGTTCCCTTACACATCTTCAGGAGTTTGCTTTGTAAACATAGCACATTTATATAGTACAACTTGTGCCATACAGGCTAGGAAAAATCTATGTTAGCAAAGGGAGCATATGCCAATTTCTCCAACAACATGAGAATTAATAGCAGTGTATGTTAGTGGGAAGCAGCTTAACACATTCCTTCCTTCTGAGTTGTCATGGAACTCCTGTCACATCAATCTCAAAGGAGCAGCCAATACACAAGTGATACAAGCTGGCTGCTTTATAGTAATTAGCCAAAAGCTTCTCAAATTTTTCCATAAAACTGGACTTTGTTCTGCCTCTTTACACAACCTGACTCTGTAGTAGTGATGGTTTCAGACCTGAAACTTTATGGAATGTAGGCATTTAGTGTGTAGGCAATGATGATCAAACAGACAATGAAAGACGATAAGCAAATTTACTAATGGTGTTTCATGCATTTTACAAGCATAATGTTCTTTGCAACAAAGGAAATTACAAGGTGGCCCTTTGTACCATGGACCATTCATAGTTCTTAAGAGTCTCACAAAAGCTGACATGTGGTTTATTAATAAGGGCCATCTGGTGCTACTGCTGGGTCATTTTATAGTATTTGGATTACACTGATTGATGCTAATGTGGTAAATTTATTATTTTAAAAAGTTTTAAAATCTCAACTTCACCCCAAAATGCATTTCAGGGTGGCAAAATAAGTTCAAATCTGCAATTCAATATTAAAACAACATAAAATGTTAAACAACTATATCATAAAATTGAGTGGAATAAAACTATTCATCCAACTGAAAGACATTTAAAATGCCTGGGCAAATTAAAAGGTCTTGACTTGGTGCCAAAAGGAATACAATACTGGTCATAGGCATACCTCCCTCAGAAGGACATTCCAAAGTTGAGATACCACTAAGGAGAATGCCCTCTCTTTTGTGAATGCATAATGGACTTCTTCAATAGCTAGGACATGGAAAAAGACCTCTTCTGAAGGGGAGAAAAACCCTTCATAAACCTTTTCACCTGGATCTTTGTATTGCGTCTCTGAGGTTACACTACGTTACTCAAGTTCAACTTACCTTATCTTTAGATAGGAAAAAATATTGCTTCTGATCCTAATGGATCATAGAGCAGAATAGAAAAGGTAAGAAACAAACATTGTGTGGGCATAGAAAACAAGGGCTGATAACAGCTAAATCCAAAGGCATGGCATCAAATGAATACATGTATGCTCTGCTCAAAAGGTATTGAGAATGGGATCAAAAGTTGGATGGAGTCACACAATGTAAAAACCATTCAATGAACTTGACAGCTGGGCAGACAGTGAACAGTGAAATACAGTTAAGAACAAGTGTATAGTTACGGGAGAACAAAGCTGCAGGTATTCCCAAATAATTTATTTAAACAAAGAAAATAGTGATCCGTCTTAGAGCACAACAGGCAATTCTATTGGGGATGGGTGGGGGTGGGGAGTGGGAGAGAGGACTCAGAGCCACTCCCTTGCCTGCCTCTGTTAGGGAGTGTATGGGTGGGTTTTTCAGTCTGAGGGCCACATTCCATCCACCAAGGGGGGCGGGAGGAGTGGCATGATCCTTGCTGAGGTAATTCATGTTCTGATTGGCTGTGTAGTTCTGAGGGAGTTCTTCCCTATATGTTTTGTTGATGAATATGTTCCTGCTATGAGCTGCGTCTGAGCTCTGTAAAAAAGAAAACCCTCTCCATTCTTTCTCAAGTTATACCCTGTTCCTGTTCAATTTCTCTCAGTAAGGACTATCAGGATTTCTTTCCTCTCTGGACTCTGCTTTATTCAAGCCACTCTACTCACAGTAGGCAGGGCCAGCTGCAAAAGCAGGCGAGCAACAAATGTAAATTTTACCTTTGTACAGTAGGCTAGTTTCTACACACACTCCTCTGCATCCTCTACCTCAGGGGTCACCAAGTTGTTGCCTGTGGGTACCATGGCACCCGCAAAGGCCTTCAGTGGTGCCCCCAGCAGGTAGCCCAGAATTTGAGATTTATTTTTTAAAAAAAACTAAGTCTCTATCCCTCGTACAAAGAAAGTTATGAAACAAATGTACATGTACTTTTCCAAGCTATTTTGAGGCTTAGGCATTTTTCCTGCTTTGCAGGAGCTAAAGACCAGGGACTTATTAAGAATTCACTGTATAGTTAACTTACAGTACAATGGTATACATGTCTACTCAGAAGTAATTCTCTTTGTGTTTAATGGGGCTTACTTCTAAGCAAGTGAGTAAAGGATGGCAGCCTAGGCTTTGGTTTAGGGTTGGCATTGGGGAAAACAGTTTTTGTGCCTTTAACAGAGGTATGGCATGCAAACTTTCAACAGGTCAAAGCTTTTCTAGTATGGAAATACAAATATGGGAAAAGCTTCACCATGACTATTCTGTAATTTTGTATTGATTGATTGCACTTGTATACTGCCCCATGGCCGAAGCTCTCTGGGCAGTTTACAGCAATCAAAAACATTAAAACAAATATACAATTTAAAAGACACATTTTAGAAACAATTTAAAACAGAATTTTAAAATTTAAAACATTATAAAAACAATTTAAAACACATGCTAAAATGCCACACCACTCAGGGCAGCCATTTTGTGACTGGTGCCCTCAGTACTCTCTCAAAATTTGAAATGTGCCCTCTGGACCCCTGCTCTATCCAGATAGTCAAGGGGCATTATCAGAATTCAGGGACCCATTCCAGCCAGGCAAAAACACTCAGGGTGTAAAGTAGAACTCGTGAGGGATGTGGCTTGGGAAGAAGAAATGTGGCCTGCAGAAAGCTCTTGAGAGCTAGATAGAGAGGCCTGGAGGGTCACATTTGGCCCCTGGGCCTGAGGTTCCCCACTCCAACTATAGAAGATTCAAGTATGTCTAGTTTGGACCCATTGTGTGAACTTACATAACAATAGTGTCAGACTGAGAAGGAGCCAAAAATCATGGTATATAGAGAACACTATGGAAAGTGAAAGTCCTAAGGAAAACTAGGATTCAATTATCAGTTCACATACAAGCCATAGTGGGCATCCCATCCAGCTAGTTGCTAGAAGTGGGGCAAGAGCAACTCCTGTTGTATTTTTTTTTTGTATTCCAGAAGGAAGATAGAGTGAGGGTCCTCCAGATGGCTAGGCTTGTCTACCTTTACCTGTGCTCTTCTCTACCTAACTTTCTTCCGTTGTAAACTGATATGCTCAGGGAAGCTGCCCTGCCCTGTCTTCCTTTGTCTTCTTCTTTGGCTGAAAGAGGAGACATCTCTGTCTTTGTTCTCTCTCTTGAACAATGAGAGCAATACGCAAGCCTGGGCATTGCGCTTCCAACTAGTTAGTTACAACGAGGTACACCTTTCCTATCTACCAGATATTTCTATAACTTAAGTAGCTTTCTCTTGTTTTACTAAGTCTTAAGTCTCAGTGATCTCAATGCAGGGTAAAAGCCTGCTACTTAGGTAAATACACACACTGGCACATGCAGCTCAGAACACTGAGTTACTCTGCATAGGCATAACAATAGTTGCTGGCTTTACTAGCTAACAAAAAATGTACTGCAGTACAGTACGTTAAAGTGCTCAAGCAGTTATGAGACATAATCTAATGGAAGAGGTTTGCTTGATAGGGCAGAACTGAAGCAACAGACTCCCTCTGCAGTGTCACTACCACTTACACACAGGGAGGGACAAGGCGGCAGCAAGGCTGGGGGGAGGCAATCTGGTGCTTCCACCAGTGCACCTATTCAGTCCTGACCTCCTCCCTCTTGGTAGGTGGCTGCTACACTGCTGCTGGAAGGCTGTTGCTGCAGCTCTCCTCACTGGGCAAGCTGCTCCTGATGACAGGGTTTTCTTTATAAGGTTAGCCTCATGAAAAGCCAAATAATTTGAGCCACAAGAAAAGTTGAGTATTAACATAACATGCCATATGCTTTTCGTGACTAGCTGTTAGATCCCTACACATAGGCAAAACATCAGACAAGGGAAAAAGAATATTTAGAAATACAAGTGACTGTTTTTCTAGTTCAGAGTACTGTTACTGCATTTTATTTCTGTAACAGCAAACCGGTCTTCGGAGCTTACTTGCACTATGACTGGATTTCATAAAAATCCATTTTGCCTGTTTAAATCAAGTGTTTCTAAGAGAACGCAAAGAGCAAACAGGTGTTAGAGAGCACTCAGTATTGTGGGTCAATGAACCATTCTCTTTCAAACAGAATTCCTTGGGACAATCCACTCTTCAGCCTGGTTGGTTGTTGCAGACTGCAGTATCTCATGCAGTAGTTCTTGGCCATCTGCGAAACCAGCTGGAGGATTTCCACTTTGCAGTAGTGTTTTCCATTTGTGTGTGTGTGTTTTGTAGAAAACTCAGCTGTCAGTTTGAATTGCGGCGGGTACTGATTGCACACCAGTTTAATCAATTCTTTGATTTAGGTAAATAGTTATTGTTATTGCTGCTCTGCATCATGGGTTTGTAATTTCAAGGTTGTTTAAACAGTCATTAAATATACAAGAACAAAGGTAAACTGATGTTAAAAGTTAAAGTGTCACAAAAATACAGATAGAAACAATGGTCAATCTATGACAACAATGCAGATCTTTTTGCAAGAAAAGTTTAAAATAGGAGGATGCAGATTTTGCAAAACTAAACTGTGTAAGCATGATGCTTTAAAAATGTCAGACATCTGAGTGGCCACTTGAACTGTCAGAATAATAATAATAAGCATCGGTGGCACTGCAATATTCAAAAAAATCAGTGCAAGTTTATTTTGTAGCAATATGTGTTTGTTCCATGGGAATAATGTCCTGCCAGTGAAGTCCCAGTTAACTGGAATTATGTTGTGTCTTCTCCTGTAGCCATGTCATAGCTGGTAAAACTGTATTTATATTTGCTTACCCCAAAGCTTTCCAGAATGATCTTCAGATTCGCTATTGGGACCTTCAGGTGCCAAACTCTCTCTTCCTGAGCTTGCATCATCTGTATTCAATGACAGAAAGAAAGAGACAATTTAAAACACCAAAAAGTAACATTTGGGATGGACTGCAAGTGGAATGCTGTGCTGGAATGGAATTAAATGGTACATTCCAACACACTGAATTTGTTTTTTGCTGCCTGGCCAGTTTATTTTCTTTCCTATTTTTTTAGCTTTTTAGCTGGCTACTAACATGATGGGAGTTTAATTAATGCTTCCATTAATAGCAAACTAAAGCCCCTTTGTTTATGTTTACAGACTGATGTTCCCAAGGAAGAAATGGAATGGTTTTACACTCCTTGCCAATGATGGCATAAATCAAAATTATAGCTGAGAAGGCAACAGAGACTTTTGGAAACCAGTCATGTTGGAGGCAACATTTCATAGCTTCCAGGAAGTGAAAATTACTTCTATTTATTTTGAAACTTGCATAGTGCCTTTCTGTAAATTTGTGCTTATTTAGGCCGAGCTTGGAAAAGTTACTTTTTTCAACTACAACTCCCATCAACCCAATCCAGTGGCCATGCTGGCTGGGGCTGATGGGAGTTGTAGTAACTTTTTTCCAAGCTCTGTTTAGGCCAATGAAACTGTTTGCAAGGACAACAATGAGGAAACGTGGCCGGGGAGGGTGGGGAAAGCATCAGTGTTGAATGTCACTTAAAAAGATATTAAGGACAAAAGAAACGTGATGTAGTGCTTAGAACGTTGGGAGAGGTCTGGAGAGACCCAGCTTATTTATTTATTTATTTATTGCACTTTTAGACCGCCCTATAGCAACAGGCTCTCAGGGCGGTGTACAACAGGATAAAAACACATTTAAAACCAGCGAATGTGAATACAACATATAAGTATAAAACACATTAAAAACAGATTAAGACAAAATTAATAAAAATTACAATGAATTAACTATAACATTAAAATTAAAAACTAAGACTAAAATGCCTGGGCAAAGAGGTAGGTCTTTACCTGGCGCCGAAAAGATATCAAAGAAGGCGCCAGGCGTATCTCGTCAGGGAGGGCATTCCATAAAATCCTTGTCCAGCCATCATACTAACTGGGTGACGGTTGACCAGTCACTACACCATCTCTCAGCCTGACCTACCTTACAGGTTGCTGGGAGAAAAGCAGGGAGCCATGTATGCTAGCTTGAGCTCCTCAAAAAAAAAAAAAAAAAAAGGCAGGCTATGCATGTAATAAATTAATACCCTTTTGCATAAAAGCAAGCAAGCAGGGATGAAAAAGGATCAAATGTGAGAGGGCTAAGTTTACCAAATGGCAAGCTCTATTACAAGGCATTTAAACTGTAATAATTATTGGCTATTTTAAAAGGCAGAATGACATATTTTGGGTGGGAACTAAAGAGTGTAATTTTTCAGTTGTATTACCTGTACCATTTTACTAGCTGAACTATGTAATACAAATATGGTTGTGAATCCCTTCTTATGAACAAATGGCAGGATTGGTCCTTCATCAATATTTTGTTGCTGTTATTAACTTAAATGTCTATCCTGCCTTTTCTCCAAAGGAGCCCAGGGTGGCAAACAGCAAAGTAGTAAAGCAATACAATTAAAAATAAAATGTAAACACATTAAAAACATTTAAAACAATTAAGAACATTTAAAACATTTCAAAATAGTGATTGTGCCTGACCCACATTTGCTTCTATGTCTTGAAGGACTTTTGCTTTGCACTGATTTCATAATGGATATTTTCAAGCCATTTACATGCCATTCATTTACATGAAAAGATAAGAAAACCCCAAGGAAGGTCTGTTTGGGTCGAAACAAACTGGATATTAATAAAAAAAATATTATTCTTCAGCATCTTGGCTCTCCTTTTTGTCTTTTACATTGAGTGCTTTCCATTTTGTGTGTATGTGGCTGAAGGACACACATTAAGATCAGGTACTATGAAGGCTGTTGAAATGCACCCACTGCCATCACCACTATTAGATTGGTGGAGTGTGTTAGCTTTTGTTTTTGTTCTGTCAATGATTGCTACTATAGTACAATTTCTCCAGATGTGCTGCTGTCACTTAAGAGGAAAAACAAAATGTTCAAAACAACAGCCTAAGCAGCAGCCAGCACTCTGAACAGCAGTGTTGCTGCTGCTTACTGGAATGGTGTGGGGCAACAGTGAGGTGGGGCAGCACAGGTACACCAGTGGAGCCAATCCGGTGCTGCTGCTGGTGCACTTCTACCACTCCAGCCTTACCACTGCCTTGGCTCCTCTCTGTCTTAACTCTTGGTAAGTGGCAGTAATGCTGATTTTGGGAGGCTGGGTCTGTGGTGCCAACCCCACTCAGCAGCTGCACCTGAGACTATGAGCTGGCTGGGTAACTGGTCCCTCAATCTACACTTATCTAGCCCCAAACAAGGGCAACTTTGACAAGAACTGCAATCATTTTGTACTTTGTCTTTCTGAAAGCAGGTTGGAACAGAGGCTCTAAAAAGGAAGAACCAGTACCTAGATGTGTCCCACACTAAATAAACAATGACAGATTTCTTGAGGATGGTGAAATATGTTCTGCGCATATGCTTACATCATACCGTAGCATAAAGTCTGCCTGTTACCTTCCTAAAAATGTTAATTACAGATTTGTCATTGCAAGTTACAAATTATAAATGAAAGCAAAAAGATTGATGAGAAACCATTCAAGATATATTTGGAGCTATTTATAGCAGACACATGAAAATCACACTGAAAATGAAGAATTTTGAAAATTTATAGCCAAGTCCTGAAATTATACAGGACAAGACAGTAAAAGGATCTCTCTAGCTGAATCCAATGTTACATGCTCGCAGGACTTCTGTGAAGATTTTAAACAGATCTATTGTCAATTAGAACTTCATTGTACGCAGCCCGGTATATATACCGACAGAACTTCCCTCCTTTGTCTCCAGCCTCATGTTACAGTATGTCCACCAGAGTGCAGCCCCCTCCTGCCCTCAACGCCACTCATACACACCAACTAATTGGCATTCTCAGCCGCACTTGACAGGCTGCCAAGCCTTTCATGTGAACCAAATTGCTGTGAATGCACCAGATCCTTTGAAGATGCATCTTTGCTTGTTATCCAGCCAAATCCTCAAACCGTGGAGCTACATACTAGAATCAGGAAAGCTTCCTCCACCTTCCAAAAAAGTTTGAGGGGTATGTGTGGATGAATTAAAAATGCAGATAAGGTAACTACATTGAACAGGAAGTCTTCAGAAAACTTCTTGACAGGGAAAGCCTAACTGGGTGGTGGTGGTAATAAATTATAACAGATGTGACTACTGAAGTACAGGGAAGATAGTCCTGCTGCTGCTGCTGCTGCTGCATAGAAAGAAAGATGTCGTTACAATCTGAACATTATGCTCACTTACAACATTACAGTGTGGATTGATTTAAATCATAAGAATATTAAAACAAATTCAATTTTATAATATATTATCAAATATGCATATTTATTGGTTAGCGTAACAACTGAAACATAACTGGTTTGCATGAAGTAGACTTTTGTACTACAGAATTATATCTGTTCAAAGACAAGAGACCAGTTGTGAATTCAATGGATTTTTCTGTGCATATACTTCAAGCAAGATCACTTAACTGAAATGTCCAGAATTGTTCAGTAATGGCTCATAGTTACTGAGGAGTATGATGTTTCTCCATGAAAGTAAATTTCTACACTGTTCTTCTGGCAGAGTAGTAAAACATTCATAGAGAAATTAACTCAATGCTAAACTCACTCAGGTAGTTAGAGGGCACCAAGATGGAAGATTCTGGTAAAATACAACATTGCATTTCCTAGACCTTATTGGAGGACATCCCTTCCCAACGCAACTAACAACAGAAATCTAAGCTGGGCAGTGTAAAGCTACTAATGTTTTAAAAAATATACAAGCAAGAACACGCATTATTCAAGTAAGGAAGAGAAAGAGATTAACACTTGTTCCCCCACTTCAAAAATACGAAACTAACATAGATTTTGGAGTTTTAATGGCCTAATAAATGTATTGCCCTAATATGGATTGTGGAGGAAAGGTAATCCCTTTTACGTCCCCCATAAAAGCCCCTGGACCTGCAATGTGGCAGGCTTAATCCACTGTGGAGGGCATCCTGTGCCTTCTAATTTCATCTGCTTCTGCGACACGGGAAAAAAAAGTTACAGCTGTTTTCAGATTCTCCATAACAATGAATGGGGAATACAGAGCTTTATTTTATTTAGAATGGCTGGGAACCCAAATCACAGACTGAAGCAGACAGAGCACCTTAGAAATAGATTAGAATTTTTAAAAGACCACAGATTTTACAAATGTTGAGGGCCGTGCACCCCCCTAATAAATACAGTTCATTAACCTTTGTGTTATATTTATAATTCTTGATCTCAAGTCTTGACAGTAGCACTCTGATCGTGGAATACTTTCTCCACTGAGTTTCAGTTGGCCCCTGCTCTGTATGCTTCCCAGCATGAACTGAAGGTCTTGTTTCCTAGCAGGCCTTTGGATAACAGTATATTCAGATTAAAGGATTGTAATATGTTATGGATTTTGGCTTTCAATTGTATTTGTTTTATTTGCCCTCCATCTTGGCGGCTGAATGTCTACAGCACAGAACCTGCTCTATTCCAGTAGGCTCCTCACACAATTAGGAACTTCATGCTGCAGGAACAGCAATGGGATATGCAGGAAAGGGAGGGGCCAACAGGCTCATCCTGATAGTAATGTGGGGTGGGAAGAATGTGGGAAAGGCTAGTATCTTCACTTATTTGGTACGAAACACAAAAACAGCTATCTAAAAGGAAGAGCCATCTGACATCAGTACTTCCAGTGTTGTGTAAAGTATTTCCCCAAATATTATTAGTGGTCTTCATGTAAAGTCTTTTTATGTGAAAAGTGTGTGAAACTGGGGGATCCTCCCTCAATGTGTCTAACCCTTTAAAAAAAATACATAGAAGCAAGTGTTTGTCCCTGCATTTTATCATAGTGAATTCCATGTTCATTATGCATTGTAGGTAATAATGCCATTCAATCTCATTGGGTGACTCCTGCTATTATGGGAGAGGGAGAAATCTCCTTCTTCTTTCTCTCCACTACCTCATCACTATTGCAGCATTTTAGAAACCTGTTTTATGCCTTCCCCAACCATCTTTCTCCCCAGCCTCACCCCAAAGTGAAAGAGCTCCAAAACACATGAAGCACAGAAGACAAATCTGCATTTAGAAGCACATCTAATGACATCCATAGTAAAGCCCAATGATACAGACCAAGCCACCAAATTGTATGCATGCAAAAGGCTGCTACTTTGTTGCAAATCTCCCTAGCTGGATTGGGTGAGGAAGGTGTGGATGGGAGATTGGTAAGTAGGGTAGAAAAGGGATGGAATCCTCTTTTTTGTGTGGAGGGATTGGATATAATACCAAATATAGGAACAAAATACACAACAGCAACTTACATGTTTTACACTTACATGTTTTCATAATTCATTTTGGCAGCTGAAATAATGGGATGTGTTTCCAGTGTGATATCTCAGAGACTGCATCCATGCCATGATGGACACTGATGTAGTTGCCACAGATGATATGCCCGAATGTATCCCATAATTTGAAGAGTAATAAACAGAACAGAATGGTCGATGTGAAGTGCTGTAGCAACTTCATATCACTCAAGACTACTTAAGTCTTAGCAACCATGCTTGCAGAATTGGTTGTTTTCATAACATTCAGTCAATTTAGGTGTTGTGTCATGTTTGTTTTTTGGTTTGAGGCTTATACTGCATTTCCTAGTGCTCAATCTCTGCCAGAACCTACCTGCAGCTTTTTAAAAATCATGTCACAAATAGGAGTTAACTGAATTACAACAAATGTTCCACTATCCTGACATTTGGAGCTTGCCAATAAAAATGAAGAATATTTTTAAAAGTTGGTTTCTAATCCTTCTGCCTTTGAATTGCATCAGTTTATTGGAATACAAAGAATGACAGATTTAGCACTAACCCAGGGCTTGCAGAAAGGCAAGCCAGATGTCCTTTCTGGCCAGCTGTAAAATATACCTAATTTTAGTGAAAGGCACCAGCTTGTTCTTGGACTTTTTGCTATGGTCTACAGGAGATCCTTGAATTCCAATTAGCCACAAAGAACCCTAATGGAAAAAAGAAGAAAACTCTGTTAAATAGCTAAATTTTGACAAACTTCCATTAAAATAATAGAGAAAAGGAAAGACTCCAGGATACTCTCAGGACAAAGCTCAATATGGCAAAAGCTCCTTTGAAAAACCTATATTCTATTTCTTAGCTGAATCCATGTGCAAATGAGAACAGCAATGGGGGGATTTGGCAGCAGGCCCTCCCATTAGCATGCTTTCTATGAAAAAGACTGTAGATCAATTGCATTAGCAACTGATGGACTGGCTGGTATGGCTTTAGAGAAGTGTACTGATGTCATGTACTTCATATGAACATCCAATCTATTCACAGCTGAGATTTCAGCTAGATAAGCATGTTCAACTGACCTTCTCTCCAGAAGAATGTGTACTGCTTTCTGGTCAGGCATGATAGCAGGCAGGCAGATGGTTAAGTTTTCCAGTAGTTGTTTATGGGCCAAATGTCTAAAAATGGGGTGGTTATTACCTCCTGGGATAAATCAATGAGTTACCCTTTTGGGGGGATGGGGGGGTAACATGGCAAAATTATCATGACTGTTGTCTCAACAGAGACATGACTGATTATTGATCAGTGTCAAACAGCAAGCTTAATGAGGAAAAAATTAGTATACAATATGTAGAAGACAGATCATACCTCAGTCTTTATGAGCAACTGTATCTGTCCCCAAAATCTAAAAAGTAAGATATGTTGCGCATCTTTTCAGTGATACTCCCAAAAATTATTTCAGTATGTTATGAATCTTCTTTAGTCGTTTGGGCATCCTTGGGCCCAAACTGAACAAAAAGTATGGAGCATATAGCCTCAAACTGGGTATTACATTTTCTTTTGCTATTTTTACATTATTAAGTTTTTTAAAAAATGAAAACTGCTCATTACCAATGGCCAATATGGCTTTTCACTAGGGTCATAGGCTATCAAAAACATAGCCACCCAGATGATAAAACCATCCTAGACTGTAGACTGTAGAAGCAAGGCCAGCAAACTTGATGTTACTTCTGGAGATAATTCTTCCAAGTCTGATAGCATGGCTTTAGCAGCAAAAGCGGCAAACAGCATCAAATGAAGAAAAAAAAAAACCCTAACAAGACAACATAAAGGAGTCTCTAACTAATCCTGCTCTAGAGGAGATTGTGCCAATGCAACAAAAACATTCCCTCTTCCCAAGACAATATAGTTCAAAGTAAAGAGTGGCTCTGCTTGCCCTCTGCGTGCTGACCAAAAAGGGACGTCATCCTTGTCAAAACTATCTGCTGTAGGACCCTTCAACTAGAAGGGGGCAATGGAGATAAATCCTGTAATGCATCATGAAAATGGAGGGAGTGGCCCACACAGCTACTGTACAGATATCGTGCAGGGGAGTGCTGGTCTTCAATACAGCAGGGATGGCTGTACCATGACCAGAGAGGACAATGATCTCTGGTGGGAATTGATTTTTTACCTCCTGGTGATTCAGGTTTGTAAGACATAAATAAGCAAAAAGCCCACATTCCTAGCACCTCCAAATGTAGATCAATAGAGCCTAGCACACATGCAGTTTGTGGCACAGCTTCTCCTTGAAATATGAACAGCGGGGGTAAAAGTAAAAGTTGGGCAACGTCAGCCAGTCTCCTTAAGTGTTCAACGTCCTTTGGATATATTCCAATCAGAATGATTCAAGACTGTCCTCCATTTGGGGGGAGGGAGGACATTTTCCTTCCATATGTAGTATTCATTTTAAATGTGCACCACTGATGGCTGATGAGGACTTTTGTGGTCATATTGTCTGCTTATATTAGGATGTATTTGTGGCTTGTCTAAGAAGGCTTATAGTGTGAGGCTGCCTGCCTCAGCTCTAACATATGGAACACTGGATTGGTTGAATAGCTTCTCCAGGGCCTGAGCCACATTGGGGGTGACCTTCATCAGCAGTGGGCCATGACTCTGAAGGAAACAAACCAAAGAGGAAGGAGCGAGACAGTTCAGACTTGTTTCTTAGCGTTTCTCTCCACTAATTTCTATGGGACAAAGTAAATATTTTCAGGATCCACCATATTCCTGTGATTTTATTTTTTTTTAATACTAATTTTAAACTGCTGTAACCTGCCCTGGGACCTGCTAGTGAAGGGCAGGTAATAAATATAACAACAGGGCTGAAATCTGGGATACAGGTGGCAAAACTTGCTTTTCAATCCTGCACTGAGATCACCAGAAGCAGTTCCTACCTTAATGGTGTTCCTGATTGCAAGCCTTACTTATTCCCATATCAATGAATGGGTGTCATTAATGGGGGAAAGTAAAGCACTGCATTTAACAGTATTGCAGTTGGGGCATAACCTACCACTTACATGCCAGTGGATGGTCAAGTCCCTCTGACACAGGTCCTGCAAGGAGATCTCACTCAAGTCTGTGCATGGAGCTCCCGGAAACATTGCAGTAGAGGTCTTTCTAGGTTCTCTATCCAACACACACAAGCATCATCTGTAACTATCTGTTGACAGGCATTTTGCTAATTATTTCAAACAGTAAAACAAACACACATTTGGGTATAATGTATGGTTCTGAGTAAATGTGAATAAAAACATATACAAGCTATCCCTGAGTCTGAAACAGAATTATTTGCACTTGACTTTCAGAAGGTGCTTTGCTTTAGGCAGCAGTGAACCACTTGGTTTAAGCTAGCGACAGATTCTGATCAGGACTCTAAGCAATTGCCTAGTTTATTCAGTTAAAAACATAACCCAGCATTTCTCTGTGGGGCAGAGTAATTCAGATTTGCAATGTGCAAGGTCAGTCCCTCCACTAACTTGCTTGTGGCTGGCTTTGGAGCTTTTGATGTCAGGGACCTTGAAAGCCCCATTTCGCAGATGAGCCAGCTTTGCATAAATAAACAAAGCAACCTTTGAACTGAAGCCTGAGACCTGAGCACACTTCAAAGACTATGTGTGTGTGTGTGAATGGAGAATGAAGTGATCAGCCTGCATCATTAACACAGCTGCTGGCTCGATCCACAACTCATTGGAATAACACAACTCTTTAGAAGAACAAGGGGTGCGAATGAATAAAGGAGAGAATGACAGGGTGAGCAAGGAATAAGAGGAAAGGGAAAGTGATGTCAGGCTTGAAAAAATATAATTTCTTTCTGGGATAAATGAAACATGTAAGCCAACTCCACTTTAAAGCTTGTTATCAAACAGTGAAGAAAGACTCATACTTTGTTTCCTATTGGAATTCTAGCATTATAATCTTGAATCTATTTGTTTATGGTCAATTTACAATAGACAGCCATATAAGGCCAAGGTCTTCAAATCCCTTGGAAGGCAAATTAACTATGAGCTTGCACTACAGAATTTGGTACACCAGTAAGGTGTAGTGGTTAGAGTGCTGGACTAGGACCTGGGAAACCAATGTTAAAATCCTCACTCAGCCATGAAGCTCCACGGATGAACTTAGGCAAGCCACAGTCTCTCAGTCTAACCTACTTCACAGGGTCATTTTGAGGTTAAATGGAGAGGTTGGAGAATCATGTATGCCACCTTGAGTTCCTTGGAGGAAAGGCTGCAAAGGGATGTAATAATGAGTTTTTTATTATAATAATAACACCTCTTGTCTTTTTAACTACATCTTCATTGGAAATCTATGGAAATATAAACAGTTATATCAATTGAGAACTTTACCATGCTTTCCTCATAAAACTTCCTCCATTTATGCCGTCCTTTTCAAAATGGCTGCAAAGAGGGCGTAGCATGCTTATATCATAGACATCAACTGTTGTTTTCTTTAACCAGAGTGATGCATCTTTCTATCATAAACAACCATATTTCTCTCTTCTCCCCCCAGAAGGCCTAATTACTGCATATTTTATATGCATAAACCCAAATTGACCTTATTCTCAGGTTAGTGTGCACTTAGAGGAGATCTTTGGCCTGTAACTATTGGAGATGGGGGACTGCTTTCTTTTTTTAAACCATTTAAAAACACTTTGCTGTTTTACTTCTTAAGGTAAGCTTTCTGATGTTCAGCCTCAATGCCAAAATCACTGAAATAACTCTATAATTGTACTTTAAGTTAACTGTACAGTTGATTCTTAATTTATTTATTTATTTATTTTATTCGATTTATATACCGCCCACAGCCCAAGGGCTCTCAGGGCGGTGCACAACATGGATAAATACAATAAAATCATGAAAACAGCAAAGTATACATTATTAAACAAGTAAACAACCTGATATAGATTAAAAACACAAATAGATTAAAATGCCTGGGAGAATAAAAAGGTGTTAACCTGGCACCAAAAAGATAAAAGTGTAGGCGCCAGGCGCACCTCATCAGGCAGACTGTTCCATAAATTGGGGGCAACCACTGAAAAGGCCCTAGATCTTGTTACTACCCTCCGAGCTTCTCTATGAGTCGGAGCTCGGAGGAGGGCCTTAGATGTTGAACGTAGTGAACGGGTAGGTTCGTATCGGGAGAGGCGTTCCGCTAGGTATTGTGGTCCCGCGCCGTGTAAGGCTTTATAAGTCAAAACTAGCACTTTGAATTTGGCCCGGAAACAAATAGGTAGCCAGTGCAAACAAGCCAGAACAGGTGTTATATGTGCAGACCGCCTAGTCCTCGTCAGCAGTCTAGCAGCTGCGTTTTGCACTAGCTGTAGTTTCCGAACTGTCTTCAAAGGCAGCCCCACATAGAGCGCATTGCAGTAATCCAGTCTAGAGGTTACCAGAGCATGCACAACTGAGTGCCCGGACCGTAGGACCTGCACAGTAAGAGACGTGCATGAGTCTCTTTGCAAAGTTTTTGCATTTGCCTTTATTAGGGTGGTGGTGGGTGGGTGGGGGGTTAGCATCCACCTGCACTTACTGTGTAGTAATATTTGCAGAAAATAACTTCTAAGGAGTACCTGATCTGAACCCACCACAGGAAAGATGCATCCTGCTTGGATTGCTAGGAAGAAAGGAAAGGATTACGGGGATTCCAAAAACTACAAAATGAGACAGAAGCAGGACAAAAAAGAGGAGATGAAGACAGTAGTTTTTTTTAACACCTAGGGAATTCCTATAGCCTGGTGTCCAAACAACTCAGTTGTCACTCACAGCTCTGAATTCATTGACTGGCTAAAAACACTGAAAGGCAGGAGCAGCCAGGCAGGCTTATCTTACATAAATTGCTTAGAATAGGGATGAAAACCCCAAAGGCCTTCTTTGGTGCCAGTGGGAGCTGGTTGGTGACCCTCATGAATTTTTTAAATGGCAGACACTTCCTTTGCCTATTAAGGGGCTTTTCTAAATGCTCAAGAATACCCTGTGTGTGTGATTTAGAGAAATGCACTTGGGCACAAAGAGAGGGAGAGGGAGAGAGAGAGAGATGTATGGTCTTGTGGGGGGAGAGGTAGGCAGGTCTGAATGTATGGCCTGTATGTATGTGTGGTGTATGAGAGAGAGGGAGATGTACACTTGAGCGGAGAGAGGGAGAGTTATATATATGAACTGTGTATCAATGAGTGAGATACTCATGTGTCTGGTGAATATGTGTGCAGTGAGGGTGTGTGTGTACTATGTGTGTGAGAGAGAAAGAGAGAGGGAGTGATAGTTTGGTCACCTTGTATATTTTTCCTGGTACTGGGGAATGCACCATTGTTATTAGATAGCAATAGCACCATTGTGTGGGAATCAATACTGGGTAATCTCTACAATCAGGACCAGCAGTGTCTTGCTCCATGGCAGCCTGTTGGATTATTCCATGCCCTCAAGCAGCCATTTTGTCACCGGCACCCACATCACTTTTTCAAAATTCAAAATTTATTTATTATTAAATTTATAACCTTCCCTTCCTCCCAAAAGGAGCCCAGGGCCACAAACATCATATGATAAAACACTAAAAGCACATTAAAAACAAAACATCTTAAAAACCATTTCCAATACAGATGCAGATTGGGATGAAGGTATCTACTTAAAAGGCTTGTTGAAAGTCTTTAATAGGCGCCAAAAATATAAAAGAGATGGAGCCTGTCTAATATTTAAGGGAAGGGCATTCCAAAGGATAAGTGCCACAACACTAATGATCTAATTCCTATGTTGTACAGAACAGACTTCCTGATGAGATGATATCTGCAGGAGGCCTTCAGCTGCAGAGTGCAGTGATCAACTGGGCATATAAGAGGTGAGATGATCTTTCAGGTATCCTGGTCTCAAACTATATATTTATTTCATTTATTTATTTCATTAAACTTATAGACCGCCCCATAGCTGAAGCTCTCTGGGCGGTTCACAAGACAAGGGCTTTGTACACCAAGCCCAGCACCTTGAACTAGTACCTTAAACTGAGTGAGGTAGCTTATTGGCAGCCAGTGCAATTGTTTCAGCAGCAAGGTAACGTTGGGGATATCCTGTCCCACTATTATACACTCAAGTTGCCACATTTTGTGCCAGCTGCAGCTTCCACACTGACTTCAAGGGCAGCCCCATATAGCGTATTACAATACTACAGCCTGGAGGTTACCACAGCATGGTCAGGCTATTCTGGTCCAAAAACAGCCACAGCAGCTGTCTTACCAGCCAAGCTGGTAAAGGGCACTCCAAGCAACTGAGGTAATCTGACTCTCAAGTGACAAAGTTGGATCCAGGAGCACCTCAAGACTGTGACCCCATCCAAAGCAGGCAATTGACCAATTATATGGACTCGGGAACCATCTACCCACAGCGCCTCCATTTTGCTAAGATTCAGAGTCAGTTTGTTGGCCCTCATCTAGCCTACCACTGAAACCAGGCACAAGTCCAGGGCTTGTACAGCTCCTCCCAATTCAAATGTTACAAAAAAACAAAAACAAAACACAGCTGGGTATTATCAGCATACTGTTGACACCTCATCCCAAATCTCCCAATAACCACTCCCAACAGCTTCATATAGATGTTAAACAGCACTGGGCACGCCACAGCACAATTGCCAGGGGGGCAAAAGACAATCACCTAATGCTGTTCTGTGAAACTGACCCTAGATTGGAACCACTGTAAAACAGGACCTCTGATATCCTCCTAAGCTGACTTGGAGAGATGGGTGTCATGGTCAATGGGATCAAAAGCCACTGAGAAATCAAGGAAGAGTAACAGGACCACACTCCCCATGTCCTTCTTCCCACAAAAGTCATCCATCAGGGCAACCAAGGCTGATTCAGTCCCAAAACCAGGCCTGGACCCAGATTAAAATGGGTTAAGATTACCTGTTTCCTCCAAGAGTACTTGGAATTGTTGCACCATAATGCTCTCTATCACCTTCCCTAAAAAGGGGATATTTATGACTGGGAGGTAGCTGTCACAAACCAATGGTTCTAGGGTGGGCTTTTTCAGAAGTGGCCGGATCAACGCCTATTTCAGAGGTTGGTAACTGGTCCACTATTTCAGTGTCCACTGGTCGAAAACTGCCTGCACATTTTACTTCATAACTTTCCTTCCAGAAGAGTTAGAGATTTACTTTTTTAAAGAAGAACACTGAGAGTCTGGGCCCTGGTGCAATTGATAATGGTCCAATTGTACCATTATAAACCAGATATGCATAGTTTAAAATACGCTATGGTTTAATGGGCACAAGCACTTTGCTCTTCCCTAGTCCTGAATAGAGTTACCAAGTCTCCGGCTTTTGGGCGGAGTCTCCGGTTTTTGGGGGGGCCTGTGATGTTCCTGCTTATATTGTAACTATGGTAAGTGCTGTTTATATAGAAGATATATGGTAAGTAGAGTGAAAGAGGAGGGGGGAGTACATGAGCAGTAGAATGCTGGATGATTGGCTGAGCGTTTGAATGGCTGGGAGTATAAATGGAAGGATGACAGTTGAATCTGGGAGATTGTGGTTGAGGTGGTGTCTTTGAGTGGTTGAGAGAGAGGTTGGAGGTTTGGAGGTGGTGGTGTTGAGAGTGAGTTGGAGTTCTGAGGCAATTAGTAAAAAGTCAAGTACCTAACAGAATATAGATGAAACCATACGCTTGTGAAACATTCCTTAAGTAATCTTGTTATTTCTGATATTAAATAAATACTTATTTGGTTTACCAAAGGCCTGATCCTTGGCTGGGGGAATATACAGACCAGAAGGGAGGGCAAGGTAATTACCAAGGCTGAACAGAAACTGTATCTAATGGTGGCAGCAGTGAAGGGAGAGATTGTAACAAGTCACGTATCCAGAGCAACCCAGAGTTGTATGCTTTAAATATAAAGATACAAGGGGGTTGGGAACAGCATAGGCACACAGTCACAAAGTAACAAGCTATAGAGAGACTTAGGCAAAGTCTCTGGGAGTTTGGGTTACAGAAAGTGACTGGTAGTGCTGCCTAGCAGTGGGATTTGTTGAATCTGTGCTAGAGCTGAAAAGGGTAAGAAGAAAACCTGACGTTCCTGTCTGCTGGTAGCCACAAGTGAGAGCTTCACTGGTGGTGCTGGGGAAGGACGTCACAGGGCCCTCCGGCTCTCCAGCTAGCACCCCTTAATCTCCAGACTCTCAGCTTCAATTTTAAAAAAATTAAGTTTCTAGGTGGTCTGGTTCCCGGGATATACACCAAAACGTCAGCCACCCCTCGTGACTGTTTAATCTATTTAACTGATACGACGCTGAAGTTGGTTCCTAGTTCCCAGTTCCCAGTTCCTTATTTGCTTGAAAGTTTAAAAGACTAAAAAAGAAGAGTTGACAACTACAGCAACTTCAAATTTAACATGTCTCTGAACCCCAAAATATATGTTGGGGTACCCTGTATGATATATCACTGTGATTGGGGGACTCTCCCCATCACGAATAACAATACACTTATGCAATCAAAATAATCAGGCTTCTGATATTATCATAAATACATAATGATGTCATAAAATCATAAAAAATAAGTAAGTGGGGGTGCCCACCCCAAAATCTGCTCTGGGACAGGACAAATCATATACCCCATGAAAGGGGAGGGTGTCCTCTATGAGATGCCACTGCGTCCCACCTGGCCCAGAGCTTCTGCTGGGCGCAGGGCACGGAGGAGGGCATCTATGCAAAATCAAAATGGACAAAAATACGTAGAAAAAAATAAGTAACTGGGGGTGCCCACCCAAAAAAATCTGGTCTGGGCCAGGACAAATCATATACCCCAGGAAAGGGGAGGGTGTCCTCTACGAGATGCCACTGTGTCCCGCCTGGCCCAGAGCTTCTGCTGGGCGCAGGGCACGGATGATGGCATCTATGCAAAATCAAAGCAGACCAAAACATACAGGAAAAAATAAGTAACTGGGGGTGCCCACCCCAAAATCTGCTCTGGGACAGGACAAATCATACACCCCATGAAAGGGGAGGGTGTCCTCTACGAGATGCCACTGCCTCCTATCTGGCCCAGAGCTTCTGCTGGGCACCGGGCACACACGGGTGCATCAATGCAAAATCAAAATGGACAAAAACACATAGAAAAAAATAAGTAACTGGTGGTACCCACCCTGAAATCTGCTCTGGGACAGGACAAATCATATACCCCAGGAAAGGGGAGGGTGTCCTCTATGAGATGCCACTGCGTTCCGCCTGCCCTAGAGCTTCTGCTGGGTGCAGGGGAAGGACGAGGGCATCTACACAAAACCAAAATAGAGAAAAACAGGAAGGGAAAAATAAGTAACTGGGGGTGCCCACCCCAAAATCTGCTCTGGGACAGGACAAATCATATACCCCAGGAAAGGGGAGGGTGTCCTCTACGAGATGCCACTGCGTCCCGCCTGGCCCAGAGCTTCTGCTGGGTGCAAAGGTAGTTCTTAGAAAATCATAAACATTATTTCTGTTATTCTGCTGATACATTTTGCTCAACGGTGATGATTCCATCTTGATGTGAGGCTATTTCATGCATATTTGGTGGGTGGGGGTGGAGATGGGGGTGTAAACATATCAATTTATACCTGAAATGTAATGGATGAATGTTTGGAGACGTGTGTCATATAGGCAGAGTAATCAGAGAGCCAGTACAGTACTGGCTGTATCTCCCTGTTGAGTACATAGTCAGTGGCAAACACTGCTGCATAATGCCTGGAATGACCAGGTTTAGTTCAAATCAATCATTCTGCCTTAGAAACTAAGGGGAAAGGTTGTAGCTCAGTGGTAGAGCATCTGCCATGTGTGTGCAAGATCCTAGGCTAAATTCCTAGCATCTCCAGGTAGGGCTGTGAGAGACTCCTATCTGAAACCCTAGAGAGCGGCTGACAATCAGTGTGGATCATACTGAGCTTGATCGACTAATGGTCGGACTCAGTATAAGTCAGCTTCCCCTGTTCCTATGTAAAGTCACAACACCATTTCAAGTGCAATGCGAACTGCACAGAATATAAAATGCGAATATTGAGCAGGATCAGGAAATGACCCAGGGCATCTATGGTCTATGAGAAAGGCCCTTTTCGAAGGCTGATGATTGTGTGAATACTGGAAGGGAACCTTTGAACTATGTTAAGTAAGGAGAAAGAGGAAGCATCTAGTAATTCAGAATTTAGTTTGGAATCCCTGAGGGCCTGGTTCAAATTCCTGCTCCACCTCAAAGATGGTGATTATTATTTATTTATTATTTATTTATTAGACTTTTATACCTCCTGACTAGCAATAGCTCTCTGGGTGGTGAACACAGAGAATACAATAAAATACACAATATAATACAATAAGAACATATAAAATAAGAACAATCTAAAATCAGTACAACAAATATGAAAATCAGGTTAACTTAAATTAAAATGCTTTGGAAAAGAGGGAGGTTTTAACCTGGCGCCGAGAGGATAACAATGTCGGCGCCAGGCGCACCTCCTCAGGAAGACTGTTCCACAGTTCGGGGGCCACCACTGAGAAGGCCCTAGATCTTGTCACCACCCTCCGGGCCTCTCTATGAGTTGGAACCCGGAGGAGGGCCTTCGTAGCAGAACGTAGTGTACGGGCCGGTTCGTATCGGGAGAGGCGTTCCAACAGGTATCGTGGTCCCGTGCCGTATAAGGCTTTATAGGTTAATACCAACACTTTGAATCTGGTCCGGAAGCATATTGGTAGCCAGTGCAAGCGAGCCAGAACAGGTGTTATGTGCTCGGACCGCTTGGTCCTTGTTAACAATCTGGCAGCCGCATTTTGCACTAGCTGTAGCTTCTGAACTGTCTTCAAAGGCAGCCCTACGTAGAGCGCATTGCAGTAATCCAAACGCGAGGTTACCAGAGCATGTACAACTGATGTGAGGTCCTCCTTACTCAGATAGGGATCACGATATAAACTTAATAATCTGCAAGGGGTGGGGCATTTGAACAAACAGACTTCACTGTTAGTACAATAGGTTTACACACTCTTGAAAACCAAGCCATCTCTTTCTAGACATCAAGCTTTTCATCCTTCAAATGCCTTCCCACATGTTCTCCATCTCCGTTCCCCACTGTCCTATTAATTGCTGCAACAGAACAAGCAGCAACATTACATTGGTCAAGGCAAACCCAACACCAGGTTGTTCCACTTTCTGATGGACACAAAAAGTTGCAACCATGTGGGAAATAGTATTGGGCAAGAAAGGGAGAGAAGTGCTGCTACAATGATCATTCTTAGCATGCCAGACTTAAGAGTGCACTGGGAATCACCAGGTGAGGCCATGCAGCATACTGAATGGAGGTGTCTGGCTTTCACCCTTCATGTGCCAAGGCTGCCATGGGCAGTACAAGGAGAAATGACTGCAGAAAGGTCTGCAACTTTACACAAATTCACAGAAACCACAACGTCTTTCCTGAGTCCTTTTTAAGTTATGTGAGAGGTTCTGTCTAGAGAGGCTTTGTGCAACTACACTACTAGAACCATGATGGAAGTGGGTGCATTGGCTCTAATAAATGAATGCTATTGAAAAACAAATGGGAATTTAAGTGAAAGCTCAGCACTTGGCAAACATTTTTATAAGAAGGAATGAAAATAGCTTCCCACACCATGTAAAATAACAAATTTGAATCTTGAGCTATGAAAATAAGAGCACCATATGGCTATACTTTAAAATAAAATTCAAGCCATAAGTGAGTGGCTGTGGGGCAGACAAATGAAACAAACGAGGTGAGCAGCTGTGGGTAGATGAATGGGGGTGGACAAGTGAGATGAATGGGAATGAATGAGTGAGTGGCTGTGGGGCAGAGGAGCAGTTGTGGGTGGACAAGTGAGATGAGGGAGGTGAGTGGCTGTAGGGCACACGAAAGAGGGGTGGACAAGCAAGGCAAGCAGTTGTAGGGCGGATGAGTGATACAAGACAGGTGATCAGCTGTGGGGCGGATGAATGAGGTGAGCAGCTGTGGGGTGGATGAATGAGGGGCGAATAAGCCAGGCAAGAGGATGTGGAGCAGACGAATGAGGCAAGCACGGTGCTGTGGAGCAAGCAGGTCAGCGGCCAGGAGGCAAGTGGAGAGGTAGCCTGAACGGTTTTTGAGGGTGCCTGGGAGGATGAGGAGGGTGAAAAGTTTGTGAATGTGCTTGGGAGGGAGACAGTTTGAGTGTGCCTGGGGGGCAATTTGAAAGTGCTTGGCAGGAGGTGGGTTTGAGAGTGCCTTGTGGGAATGGTTTAGGGAGCCTTAACAGTTGCAGGAGGTGAAAGAGGGGTGGCCAAGAGGATACCATGAAGGGAATGTGGGTTAGTGGGGTTAAGAGGCGTTTGGTGAGTGGTGAGGGTAGGAGGGTTTGGTGAGCGAAGAGAGCAGGGGTGCACCCCTAGTTTATAATATGATCTGTATCATGGCATCTCAGACTATTGGCAGCCCCTCATTCACCACTTTATTCTATAATGCTACGCTTTAATATTTTATATTGTATTTTTCCTAGCTCTGTGTGATCCTCTACATGAGTGGGTATGGAGTAGTCAGACATCAGGCTTGTGGGATATACTTTGGTTTTACTAGAACCCTGATGCTTACCAACTGGAATGAGATGCAAAAGAAGTAGTCCGGTGGAGAGAGGACATACGCCTAGTATTAAAGGTGCCTCTGAACACATGCTCATCCAGGGGAATTTGATCTCACAATCATTTCACACAAAAATACATTCCTAGTTTCACTCACAACAAACACAATTTGTTTTATCTCAGCAGTGCAATTTAGGAGTGTGGCGGGATGGTTTTTTGTTGCTGGTGTTAGACAGGGACCAGGAACTGCTGCTAATCTGCCTCTTCACTGCTGCAGTGTCTACCATACTGTTCACTTGCCCAAGCCAGAACAGGAGAGGGAAAACACACTGCTCCAAAATTACAGAATGGTACAGCAGCGATACCCTCAGCATGTATGGCAACACTGCCAACGCCTGTCAATCACAGCCAGTATGTCAGCGAGCTCCTTCAGCTCAACCCAATAATGCAGGCAGCACATTCCCTCCCATCGTCCCTACTCAGCCAACAGAAGACAGATATAATAGGGCATTTGCTTTCCCTCAGTCCTATATGCCAAGAGCACATAGGCTACAGGAGAAGCCCCAACCTAGTAGAACAGCTCAGGTTTCGCACACAAGCGGTCCCAGGTTTGAATCCAGAATGCAATTCTAGACTACAAAAGGTAGGGAACAGCTCCACATGTACCCAGAGCTGAGGCAACCAAGTAGAGCACAACATGGACCAATAGCCTGGCTCTGGTATCGGCCAGTTAGCCTTTTTGGCTCACTACTCTCCCTGGCAACCCATGTGACCAATTCTACACTATTTTCCCTGCCCTTCTTCCTACCTCACCTTAGCAGCTCCCCTTTCTCTCCGTTCCACACCATTAAGAACATAAGAAGAGCCTGCTGGATCAGGCCAGTGGCCCATCTAGTCCAGCATCCTGTTCTCACAGTGGCCAACCAGGTGCCTGGGGGAAGCCTGCAAGCAGGACCCGAGTGCAAGAACACTCTCCCCTCCTCAGGCTTCCGGCAACTGGTTTTCAGAAGCATGCTGCCTCTGACTAGGGTGGCAGAGCACAGCCATCATGGCTAGTAGCCATTGATAGCCCTGTCCTCCATGAATTGGTCTAATCTTCTTTTAAAGCCGTCCAAGCTGGTGGCCATTACTGCATCTTGTGGGAGCAAATTCCATAGTTGAACTATGCGCTGAGTAAAGAAGTACTTCCTTTTGTCTGTCCTGAATCTTACAACATTCAGCTTCTTTGAATGTCCACGAGTTCTAGTATTATGAGGGAGAAGAACTTTTCTCTATCCACTTTCTCAAGGCCATGCATAATTTTATACACTTCTATCATGTCTCCTCTGACCCGCCTTTTCTCTAAACTAAAAAGCCCCAAATGCTGCAACCTTTCTTCGTAAGGGAGTCGCTCCATCCCCTTGATCATTCTGATTGCCCTCTTCTGAACCTTTTCCAACTCTATAATATCCTTTTTGAGATGAGGCGACCAGAACTGTACACAGTATTCCAAATGCGGCCGCACAATAGATTTATACAACGGCATTATGATATCGGCTGTTTTATTTTCAATACCTTTCCTAATTATCGCTAGCATGGAATTTGCCTTTTTCACAGCTGCCGCACACTGGGTCGACATTTTCATCGTGCTGTCCACTACAACCCCGAGGTCTCTCTCCTGGTCGGTCACCACCAGTTCAGACCCCATGAGCGTATATGTGAAATTAAGATTTTTTGCTCCAATATGCATAATTTTACACTTGTTTATATTGAATTGCATTTGCCATTTTTCCGCCCATTCACTCAGTTTGGAGAGGTCTTTTTGGAGCTCTTCGCAATCCCTTTTTGTTTTAACAACCCTGAACAATTTAGTGTCGTCAGCAAACTTGGCCACTTCACTGCTCACTCCTAATTCTAGGTCATTAATGAACAAGTTGAAAAGTACAGGTCCCAATACCGACCCTTGAGGGACTCCACTTTCTACAGCCCTCCATTCGGAGAACTGTCCATTTATTCCTACTCTCTGCTTTCTGCTTCTTAACCAATTTATTCACATATACGCTCATGGGCTCTGAACTGGCGGTGACCGACCAGGAGAGAGACCTTGGGGTTGTAGTGGACAGCACGATGAAAATGTCGACCCAGTGTGCGGCAGCTGTGAAAAAGGCAAATTCCATGCTAGCGATAATTAGGAGAGGTATTGAAAATAAAACACCCGATATCATAATGCCGTTGTATAAATCTATGGTGTGGCCGCATTTGGAATACTGTGTACAGTTCTGGTCGCCTCATCTCAAAAAGGATATTATAGAGTTGGAAAAGGTTCAGAAGAGGGCAATCAGAATATCAAGGGGATGGAGCGACTCCCTTATGAGGAAAGGTTGCAGCATTTGGGGCTTTTTAGTTTAGAGAAAAGGCGGGTCAGAGGAGACATGATAGAAGTGTATAAAATTATGCATGGCATTGAGAAAGTGGATAGAGAAAAGTTCTTCTCCCTCTCTCATAATACTAGAACTCGTGGACATTCAAAGAAGCTGAATGTTGTAAGATTCAGGACAGACAAAAGGAAGTACTTCTTTACTCAGCGCATAGTTCAACTATGGAATTTGCTCCCACAAGATGCAGTAATGGCCACCAGCTTGGATGGCTTTAAAAGAAGATTAGACAAATTCATGGAGGACAGGGCTATCAATGGTTACTAGCCGTGATGGCTATGCTCTGCCACCCTAGTCAGAGGCAGCATGCTCTGAAAACCAGTTGCCGGAAGCCTCAGGAGGGGAGAGTGTTCTTGCACTCGGGTCCTGCTTGCGGGCTTCCCCCAGGCACCTGGTTGGCCACTGTGAGAACAGGATGCTGGACTAGATGGGCCACTGGCCTGATCCAGCAGGCTCTTCCTATGTTCTATGTTCAATTCCTTATCCACAAGAGGACCTCTCCTCTTATTCCATGACTGCTAAGCTTCCTCAGAAGTCTTTGGTGAGGTACCTTGTCAAACGCTTTTTGAAAGTCTGGATCACCTCTATCTATATGCTTGTTGACACTCTCAAAGAATTCTAATAGGTTACTGAGACAGGACTTTCCCTTGCAGAAGCCATGCTGGCTGTGCTTCAGCAAGGCTTGTTCTTCTATGTGCTTGGTTAATCTAGCTTTAATAATACTTTCTACCAGTTTTCCAGGGACAGAAGTTAAGCTAACTGGCCTGTAATTTCGGGGATCCCCTCTGGATCCTTTTTTGAAGATTGGCGTTACATTTGCCACTTTCCAGTCCTCAGGCACGGAGGAGGACTCGAGGGACAAGTTACATATTTTAGTTAGCAGATCAAATTTCACATTTGAGTTCTTTGAGAACTCTCGGGTGGATGCCATCTGGGCCTGGTGATTTGTCAGTTTTTATATTGTCCATTAAGCCTAGAATTTCCTCTCTCGTTACCACTATTTGTCTCAGTTCCTCAGAATCCCTTCCTGCAAATGTTAGTTCAGGTTCAGGGATCTGCCCTATATCTTCCACTGTGAAGACAGATGCAAAGAATTCATTTAGCTTCTCTGCAATCTCCTTATCGTTCTTTAGTACACCTTTGACTCCTTTATCATCCAAGGGTCCAATCGCCTCCCTAGATGGTCTCCTGCTTTGAATGTATTTATAGAATTTTTTGTTGTTGGTTTTTATGTCCTTAGCAATGTGCTCCTCAAATTCTTTTTCAGCATCCCTTATTGTCTTCTTGCATTTCTTTTGCCAGAGTTTGTGTTCCTTTTTATTTTCTTCATTCGGACAAGACTTCCATTTTCTGAAGGAAGACTTTTTGCCTCTAAGAGCTTCCTTGACTTTGCTCGTTAACCATGTTGGCATCTTCTTGGCCCTGGCGGTACCTTTTCTGATCTGCGGTATGCACTCCAGTTGAGCTTCTAATATAGTGTTTTTAAACAACTTCCAAGCATTTTCGAGTGATGTGACCCTCTGGACTTTGTTTTTCAGCTTTCTTTTTACCAATCCCCTCATTTTTGTGAAGTTTCCTCTTTTGAAGTCAAATGTGACCGTGCTGGATTTTCTTGGCAATCGGCATTTACATGTATGTTTAATTTAATAGCACTATGGTCACTGCTCCCAATCGGTTCAACAACACTTACATCTCGCACCAGGTCCCGGTCCCCACTGAGGATTAAGTCCAGGGTTGCCGTCCCTCTGGTCAGTTCCATGACCAACTGGTCTAGGGAACAGTCATTTAGAATATCTAGAAACTTTGCTTCTTTGTCATGACTGGAACACATATGCGGCCAGTCTATGTCCGGGTAGTTGAAGTCACCCATTACTACCACATTTCCTAGTTTGGATGCTTCCTCAATTTCATATCTCATCTCAAGGTCTTCCTGAGCATTTTGATCAGGGGGATGATAGATTGTTCCCAGTATTAAGTCCCTCCTGGGGCATGGTATCACCACCCACAACGATTCTGTGGAGGAGTCTGCTTCTTTTGGGGTTTCGAGCTTGCTGGATTCAATGCCTTCTTTCACGTATAGAGCGACTCCGCCACCAAGACGTCCTTCCCTGTCCTTCCGATATAGTTTATATCCAGGGATAACCGTATCCCACTGGTTTTCTCCATTCCACCAGGTCTCCGTTATGCTCACTATATCAATGCTCTCCTCTAAGACCAAGCACTCCAGTTCTCCCATCTTGGTTCGCAGGCTCCTAGCATTAGCGTACAGGCACTTGTAAGCAGTGTCTCTCTTCAAGTGTCTTTGGCACTTGTGGTTAGGCCTGTGGTAATTTTGCTCTTCTGAATTTATATCCTGTGCCCCTGCTCTCACAATGCCTACTTCTAGGCCTACCCCTTTTAAAATTTCATCATTTCTTTGGTTTTTATCCCAGGGGGGAGGTTTATTCCGAACCGGACCTTTCTCAGCTCCTGTTGGGTTTCCCCCCTCAGTCAGTTTAAAAGATGCTTTGCCACCTTTTTAATTTTAAGTGCCAGCAGTCTGGTTCCATTCTGGTTCAAGTGGAGCCCGTCCCTTTTGTACAGGACCGGCTTGTCCCAAAATGTTCCCCAGTGCCTAACAAATCCAAACCCTTCCACCTGACACCATCGTCTCATCCACGCATTGAGACTGCAAAGCTGTGCCTGTCTGGCTGGTCCTGTGCGTGGAACCGGTAGCATTTCAGAGAAAGCCACCTTGGAGGTCCTGGCTTTCAGCATCCTACCTAGCAACCTAAATTTTGCTTCCAGGACCTCACGGCTGCATTTCCCCATGTCGTTGGTGCCAACATGCACCACGACCACTGACTCCTTCCCAGCACTGTCTACCAAACTATCTAAATGACGGGCGATGTCCACAACCAGGCAGGCAAAACACCTTGCGGTCTGCACGCCCATCACACACCCCACTGTCTATGTTCCTAATGATCGAATCACCCACTAGAAGGATCCCTCCACCCCCTGGAGATATATCCTCGGCACGAAAGGATAGCTGCTCATCCCCCAAGGAATGGGTCCCTTCTAAGGGATCGTTTCCCTCTTCCTCAGCTGGATGCTCTCCTTCCCTGAGACCATTGTTCTCCATGATGGCAGAAGAGCTATCATCCTTGGAGTGGGACACAGCTATAACGTCCCTGAAGGCCTCCTCCACACGCCTCTCTGCCTCTCTCAGCTTTTCCAGGTCCGCCACCTTGGCCTCAAGGAAACGAAGTCATTCCCGGAGAGCCAGGAGCTCATTGCACCGAGAGCATACCCACGACTTCTGTCCAACAGGCAGATAGTCGTACATGCTGCAGGCAGTGCAAAACACTGGAAAGCCCCCACACCCCTGCTGGCTTCTTACCTGCATAGTTTTGTTTAAGGTTTATTACGTCAGTGGGTTGGAAACTGCGGTTTAGTTGAGGTCAGGGAACAGACGGGCAGAGTGGGGGGGGGGCTGGCCTCCTCACCCTGCTGCTGAACTCACTCTGCTGCTGAACTCACCTTGACGCTTCATCAGCTTGTGCTCCCTCTAGCTCATGGAGCCATTCCACACCATTCTCTCACTCCCACCTCATAGACCATGGAAGCAGCACCCTTCCCACTAGTTTGCCCTGCCCCCTCATAGTTCAGGGAAACTGAGTGAAAGCGGATAGTGGAAGGACCACTGGCCTTGATCTCTGGTAGCAAAAGAACAAGTCTTGCTGAAGTAAAACCAGCATGGCTTCTGCAAGCGTAAACTCAATCTCATTAACCTAGCAGAGTTCTTTCAGAATGTTAACAAGCATATAGAGGTGATCTAGTTGACACTGTATACTTAGACTTTCAAAAAGCTTTTGACAGACTACCACACCAAAGACTCCCAAGGAAGCTTAGTAGTCATGGAATAAGAGGTCATCTTCTTGTGAATTAGTACCTGCTTAAGAAACAGGAAGCCGGGCATTGGAGTAAATGAACAGTACTCCCAATGGAGGCATGTAGAAAGTGGAGTCTCCCAAGGATTGGTTTTAACTCATATGTGATCTAGAGCAGCCGTTCCCAACAATTGGGTTCCCAGATGCTGCTGGACATCAACTCCCATTAACCTCATCCAACGTAGCCAACAGTCAGGAACTGTGAGAACTGTAGTCCAGCAACACCTGAGGACCCAAAGGTTTTGCAAAGGCTGATCTAGAGTCAGGGTTGAGCAGCAAGGTAGTCAGGTTTACTGATGATACCAAATTATTCAGGGTGGTTTAAACAAAAAGGGACTGAGAAGAGTTCCAAAAGGATATCTCCAAACTAAGTGAATGGGCAGTAAAATGGCAAATGTAATTCAATATGTAGTTGCTATGTGCCTTCAAGTCGATTACGACTTATGGCGACCCTATGAATCAGCGACCTCAAATAGCATCTGTCATGAACCACTCTGTTCAGATCTTGTAAGCTCAGCTCCGTGGCTTCCTTTATGGAATCAATCCATCTCTTGTTTGGCCTTCCTCTTTTTCTACTTCCTCCTGTTTTTCCCAGCATTATTGTCTTTTCTAGTGAATCATGTCTTCTCATTATGTTTCTAAAGTATGATAACCTCAGCTTCATCATTTTAGCTTCTAGTGATAGTTCCGGTTTAATTTGTTCTAACACTCAATTATTTTGTTGTTTTTGTGGTCCATGGTACGTACAAAACTCTCCTCCACCACATTTCAAATGAGTTGATCTTTCACTTATCCACTTTTTTCACTGTCCAACTTTATTATTTATTTATTATTTGATTTATATCCTGCCCTTCCTCCAGCAGGAGCCCAGGGCAGCAAACGAAAGCACTAAAAACACTTTAAAACATAAAAACAGACATTAAAATACATTAAAATGAAACATCTTTAAAAACATTTTTTTAAAAAAACTTTCAAGACATCTTTAAAAAAAAAGGTTAAAACATATTGTTTTTTAAAAAAGGTTTAAAAACATATTAAAAAGCAATTCCAACACAGACGCAGATTGGGATAAGGTCTCAACTTAAAAAACGTATTGAAAGAGGAACGTCTTCAATAGGTGCCGAAAAGATAAGAGAGATGGCGCCTGTCTAATATTTAAGTGGAGGGAATTCCACAGGGTAGGTGCTGCCATGCTAAAGGTCCATTTCCTATATTGTACATAACGGACCTCCTGATAAGATGGTATCTGCAGGAGGCCTTCACCTGCAGAGCGCAGTGATCGACTGGGTATATACCACTCCCAAGGGCTTCATATACATGTTAAACAGCATGGGGGACAAGATGGTACGATATGGAAAAGCTCTACTGGACGGCTACTTGAGGATGCGATGGAGGCAGAGAAGTGGGCCTTCTTCGCCGAGCTCACCACACACATCCGTACATACAGATCAGGAATACCATGTTCTGAATGATCCTGACTTTAGTTATGAACAGTGGGGCAAAAAAATCTTAATTTCACATACAAACTCATGGGGTCTGAACTGGCAGTGACTGACCAGAAATGAGATCTTGGGGTCAGAGTGGATAGCTTGAGGAAGATGTTGACCCAGCATGCGGCAGTTATGAAAAAGGCAAATTCCATGCTAGGGATCATTAGGAAAGGGATTGAAAATGAAACTGCCAATATCAGGATGCCGTTCTACAAATCTATGGTGTTCCCACACTTGGAATACTATGTAGAGTTCTGGTTGCCTCATCTCAAAAAGGATTATCGCAGAGCTGGAAAAGGTTCACAAAAAGGCAACCAAAATGATCAAGGGGATGAAGCAATTCCACAGTGAGGAAAGGTTGCAGACTTTGGGGCTTTTTAATTTAGTGAAAAGGTAAGTAAGAGGTGAAATATTTGTTAAGGTTCTAGGCAGCCACTGTTATCAATGTGATTAACTTCCTATATGTGTTCTGGAGGCAAGCTACTTTGTGTAAAGTGCCCTTTCTCCCTATTTCCCAACACCAGAGTTCTCACTTGTGTGCTCTAAGTGTGCATGACAGCAGGCTAGAGGCTCATGGCTTACAAACTAATATCTGAGTTATGGTCTCCTTGTGTATGCTCTATAAAACCACTCTTTGCCCCACCTACTTTTCCACAACAGAGTATACTGATACTGTTTTGCTTCCCTTTCCAATGACTTGCATGGCAAGAATTTTTCTTATGCCAGCTCTGTGGTTGGTGCAAAGTTTTGCTGTTGCTGGGGGCACGTTCAGGGTCTACATGGGTACAGGATTTGGTGGAACTGTGCCCTTTCCCAGCTACACCTCCATCCTATTTTGGCTGCTATACTGTGGAGTTGTGCCAGCATAGCAAATATGCTGACGTAGCACTGTTCTAACTTATCTGCCCAGTTGTGCTAGTATATCTCACATGCCGGCAATGTAGGGTAGCTTCTGCCATTTCTTATAGCCCCCAGTTAACATAACTGAGGTATAAGATTGTGCCCTAAATAATCCCAAGGTCTACCAGTAGATTCCAATCCACTTTCTGCCCATCCTAACTCTACAACAAATATTTCTCAACAAACACTTGGCGTTGCAGACCAAGGTAAGAGGTGCCTGGTGCTAACTGCCTACTCAAAGCTGAGATTTACTGGTCAGGCAGCAAGAGGAAGGACACAGGATTCTCCTTTAGTTCCTAGTACACATTCTCCTCTACAGCTGCTGAGCGTAACTTTAGCAAACATCAAGGAGAACAGGAGGCTTTACTGAATTAAAATATTTAACATACTGGCTAGTCATCATTCCCTTTGAAACCAATATCCATCTGAGATTTGACTGGATGAAGGCTGCAGCAGTCTTGCCATACCATGTTCCAAAAAAGTTCAGAAGGGAAGCACATTATTGTATACTACATGTGAATTCCATAAAGAGGGGTCAGAATGCACATGTGTTCTGTTATCTCCCAGGACCTAAACTCTGGCAGGAATCAGGACAAGCATGCGTTGCCTATTAAAATAATCTGGAATATTATTATTTATTAAATTCATATTCTGCCCTTCCTTTCAAAGGAGCCCAACAACAAGTCATAAAACAATAACAATATATTAAATAAATATTTAAATTGTGATTTTAAATTGTTTTTTGTGTCTTACAATTTGTATATTTGTTTTTAATGTTTTTAATTGCTGGAAACCGCCCAGACAGCTTGGCTATGGGGCGGTATATAAATGTAAATAAATAAATAAATAAATAAATAAATCTTAAAAACGCCTTAAAAACAATTCCAGATATAGTCTGGGATAAAGGTCTTAACTTAAAGGCTTGTTGAGAGAGGAAGGTCTTCAGTAGATGCGAAAAAGACAACAGAGAAAGTGCCTATCAAATATTTAAGGGAGCGAATTCTAAAGGATAGGTGCCACAACACTAAAATCCCGATTCCTATATTGTGCAGAATAGACCTCACCTGCAGAATGCAGTGATCGACTGAGTATATAAGGGATGAGATGATCTTTCAGGTATCATGGTCCCAAGCTGTATAGGGCTTTATACACCAAACCCAGCAACTTGAACTTAGCCTGAACTTAATTTTCAGCAGTAAGGTAATATGTTGGTGATATCCTTGCCCCAGTGAGGAGTTGAGCTGCCACATTTTGCACCACTACTGCTTCTGGGACAACTTCAAGGGCAGCCCCACATAGAACACACTGAAGTAATCCTGCTTGGAGGTTACCAGTGTATGACAATGGAGGTTAGGCTACCGCAGTCCAGAGACAGCCTGTCCTACCAGCCAAAGCTTGCCAAAGGCACTCCTAGGTCACTGAGGTCACCTGGGCCTCCAATGACAGAGATGGATCCAGGAGCATCCCACAGACTATGAACCTGCTCTTAACATATTTATTATTATCAGAAATTATCAGACCCTTCCATTGAGTGACCCCTTGTTTGTTGACATAAGCTTTCGCAGATGAGTTGTCTGTGCATATGAGATGTTTCTCCTTGATCTCTGACGCAAAAGCCTTTAGCCCCAGCCTGATGGCCCGTAACTCCAATACTGAGCTTCACTTCTGCCGCTGACCAGATTTCCTGTGCCACGTTGTGGTCCAGGTGAGCCCCCTCCCAATCTGTACGGACTCGCATCTGAAGTCATGATTATGTGTGGGGGATCTTCCAGGCTGACCCCTGGGATCAACTGCTGGGGCTGTCTTGAGGAATGAAAAAACTGGTTCTGTCTGTTCTTCCATTCATCCTCCATTCAAGGAGCACTTTCTTCTTGTCTCTAGTCTCTACCAGGTGAGCCTCCAGGGATTCAACAAATAACTTAGAACTTGAAAAGGGGAGGGCAGTGCGGCGAGTCTGTGACCCTGCATCCACTGCCCATTGCCTGAGCCAAATATTGCGTCATGACACAGTAGGTGCCGCCATGGACCATGCCGCAAATTGTAAGGCGTCCATGGATGCATCAACTGACAGAGCTGAGGCATATGCCATTTTCTTTAAACTGTCCTTCACAAATTTGGGAACATTGTCCCTTGCGTCTATCTCTTCTGTCCACATGAACACTGCCCTGGAAAAAAACTGAGGAAGTGGCTGCAGCCCTGAAGCCCACAGCACCTGCCTCAAAACTCTTGCGAAGAGCCCCTTCAACCCACTTATCACAGTGGTCCTTAGGCCCTCCCTCCCCTTTAGCCAGGATCACTGCCAAGCAGGCAAGGGCAGCAATAGGTGGGTCCACTGTAGTGAAACGCAACCATGCCATGATCCTTTCAGCAAAGACGTAATGCTTCTTTGCCCACTTAGCAAGAAGCTTTGATTTGCATGGTGGCGACCATTCTGCATCCCACACATCATCAAACGCCTGAGGAAAAGGAACACTAACTGGCTTTGCATCAGTCAAAGTAAAGGCTTTTTTAGCTCCTGGGAAGCCTACTGGGGAGGTGCTTCACTCTCCCACTCAGTCTCTGGCAACTGCAGCACTCTGCGCACTTTCAAGAGGAGGGGTTGAAAAACCTCTGGGGCAAAGAGGTTTTTCCTTGCACCTGGGTCACCTCTAGGTCCTCTCCTGACAACTCCCCCTCTTCCTTGTCCAGTCCAGGTGGGTCATCAGAGTCAGATAATGCCCCTATTGGCCAGTGCCCTGCTTTGCGACTGTCCTTGCACCTACCACCCCTGAGCTGTCGAGGGTGTGGGACATGCAAGGGCCTGAGTGGGTGACCGCCTCATGACCCCTGCCCCCAGATCCCCTTAGCCCCCCGCTACATGGTGTGGCAGGGGGTGCAGGGGTGCCCCCCGGCAGGCCATCGCAGCTGCTGACTGGATTAGAAAAGGAATAGGATCTGGAATAGCTGTGGTGCGATGGTGAACTTCCATATCCATCCTCTCTGCTAGAGTCGCTGGAGAGAGATCTGCCCCTCCACCTTCCCTTATGGGAGCACCTACTCAAGTGTCTACCCTGCTTATGTTTACAGGCATGGTGGATAGAACCACTGATTTCAGAGGTGATAAACTCCTTAACCCAAGACATGAACTTGAGGAACTGAGAAAGGGGGGGGGAACATCCATGACTTCATCAAAAATATTCCCCCCCCCGCCTCTGCCTCTGCTTGGGGCTGGAGAGAGTTCCGTCTGAGCACTCGTTGGGCCTTGTTCCTATGGCTCCCTGGAGTCCATCACCTCTCCGGTGTGACAGGAGTCTTGACGGGAAAACAAGGAAGATGCATTATTATTATTACTATTATGATTATTATTATTTGATTTATATCCTGCCCTTCCTCCCAGCAGGAGCCCAGGGCGGAAAATAAAAGCACTAAATATACTTTAAAACATCATAAATACAAACTTTAAAACACATTAAAACAAAATATCTTCAAAAATGTTACTTAAAAAAAGCTATGAAAACATCTTCTAAGATTAAAAACATTTTACAAAAGAAAGTTTAAGAACATATTAAAAAGCAATTCCAACACAGCTGCAGACTGGGATAGGTCTCAACTTAAAAGGCTTGTTAAAAGAGGAAAGTCTTCAATAGGTGCTGAAAAGATAACAGAGATGGCGTTTGTCTAATATTTAACAGGAGGGTAGGTGCTGCCACACTAAAGGTCCATTTCCTATTTTGTGCGGAATGGACCTCCTGATAAAATGGTATCTGCAGGATGTCCTCACATGCAGAGTGCAGTGATCAACTGGGTATACAAGGGATAAGATGGCCTTTCAGGTATCCTGGTCCCAAGCTATAGGGCTTTGTACACCAAGACTAGAACCTTGAACTTGGCCCGGTAGCAAATGGGCAGCCAGTGCAATTCTTTCAGCAGTGGGGTGACATGTTGACGATACCCTGCCCCAGTGTGCAGTCTTGCCCCCGCATTTTGCACTAGCTGCAACTTCCAGACCAACCTCAAAGGCAGCCCCACATAGAACACATTACAGTTGTCCAGCCTGGAGGTTACCAGGACATGGACAACAGTGGTCAGGTTATCTCAGTCCAGAAACGGCCACAGAGGCACTCCTAGCCACGGAGGTCACCTGGGCCTCTAGCAGATGGAACCAGGAGCACCCCCACACTACAAACCTGCTCTTTCAGAGTGAATACGACCACATCCAAAGCAGGCAACTGACCAATTATCCGAAATCAGGAACCACCAACCCAAAGTCTTGCTAGGATTCAGACTCAGTTTATTGGCCCTCATCCAGCCAACCACTGAGTCCAGGCAGCGGTCCAGAGCTTGCACAGACTCTCCTGATTCAGATGTTACAGAGAAATAGAAATGGGTATCATCAGCATACTGCTGACACCTTGCCCCAAATCTCCTGATGATTGCTCCCAAGGGCTTCATACAGATGTTAAACAGCTTGGGGGACAAGATGGTACCCTGCGGCACCCCACAGCACAACTGCCAGGGGGCCAAAAGACAGTCACCGAATGCTATTCTCTGAGAAAGACCTTGGAGATAGGATTGGAACCACTGTAAAACAGTGCCTCCAATACCCATCTCAGCAAGTCAGCCCAGAAAGATACCATGGTCAATGGTAACAAAAGCCGCTGAGAGATCAACTAAGAATAACAGGGTCGCACTCCCCTTGTCCTTCTCCTGATAAAGGTCAATGACAAGCCCTCTTAGTATTTCTCCAAGTTTATTTACATACTTGAGCTTTTTATAAATCCAGCTTCTTTATAAACTGGTAAAAAAACCTAGGTGCTTTTTTATTTTAAGAAATGAATAAAATGGTTTGAGACTTTCCTCTTCTCCCAGGCATTTTAGCATGTGTTTTTAAATTGTTTTTCATTTTTTTAATTGTGTTTTTAAATTTGTTTGTTTTTAATTGCTGTAAACCGCCCAGAGAGCTTCTGCTATGGGGTGGCATATAAATGAAATAAATAAATAAATAAATAAATAAATAAATAAATAAATATTGTCCCAAGCTAAGGCATAACTTTATACAGCCCATACTGGTATCATAAAAAAAAGATGGAATGGAAATAACAGGTTTGAAGCAAGTATAAAATCTTTCCTACCCTACCTACCTGAATTGGGCAATTATCACATTTTGCAACTAGCATGTACAAACACATTTCATGGTTTACTGCCGCAGCTGGGTTTTTGAACCACAAAAGGAAGAGTAGTCTTTCTAGTCACACTTTTATTTGTGTGGGGAGGGTTAGGGTTCATCATTACTTATGCCTTAGGTCAAAAGTGACATTTGAGGGAGGGAAAACGCTGTTACTAGTTGTTTTCAATTTAATTTTTCACTTTAATAGGTCTCTGGGATAGCAAGAACACAAAACCCAGAGACCCAGTAGTTATAGGACGTCAGGCTAGGAGACCTAGATTCAAATCCCTACATAGCCATGAAACTTACTGGATAACTTTGAACCAAAACACATACTCTCTCTCAACCTAGTGTACAACACAAGGTTGTTATTAGGATAGAAGGTGGAAATCTTATACATCACTCTGAGTTTTGGAAGAAGAGCAGAAGAAAACTGGAATTAGTGAATGGAAATCTCAATATGACAATCAGCATAAGGAGAAGGCATGTCCACTTTCCCCCTTAATCCCTAAAGATTATCTAGTGATCCACTCTAATTGGCAACTGCAGTCTCTGATGCACCCCCTGTCACTTCCTGGTTAGCACCTGTGGCAGCACTTTAAAAATACTATGCATAGTACATCCAGGATGCTGAATCCTAAAGGTGAGAACCAACAAGACGAAGGATTTGTTCACCTTATTCCACCACACATCCTGCAGACTGTTGCAAAAAGCTTAAGTCCCCCTGTCTATGTGTAGCCCAGAGCATGGAAGATTACTTTTAAAAAGTAATAAATTACAGTTACAATTACATGGCCCAAAAAAGTAGTAATTGCCATTACAATCACAGTGGCTCTGAAAGTAACTGATTACTTTACTTTTACTTAAGAGTAATCACTACAATTACATTGTGAAATAAATACAATTTTACGTTTTAAAAAAATGCCTACAAGGTGCTAGCCTTGGTTTCTGCACATCTAAATAGCCTAACACAACATTAAAAATAAACACACACATACAGAGGTAGTAGAATAATACTTTTTATCCATCATAGCAATGGTGGTCTCTCTGCTGGTAAGGGAGGTGGGGAGGGAGGCAGAGGCCACTACTCAGATCTTTACACGTCAAACCAAGTGCAACCCCCCTCTCAGCCAGCAAGCATAATCTCTCTCACTTAACCACCTCCTGGACCCTGCCCTGCCACCAACTAAGGGACACCCACCCCAGCAAACATTTTCCCGAGATGCAAAAAAGTTAAAATACTGCAAATGCAGCACAGTAGCCAGAGAGGGTGGTGGAGGCCACTTTGTGTGCCAAGTGCAGACACAGTATACACACACACACTGTCATCTTTCACTTCTCCTCCTTTATCCGTGTTCTTGTCCTCCGGCTCCTTTTTCCCTCCACTCCATTTTTCACCACCACCATCCATTTTTTTAAACAATTGTTTTCTCCACTCCTCCCGGTCTCACTCTCCACCTCCTCCCCCGTCGCCTCCTACTCACCCACAGAGCACGAGGGAAGAGCGATGCTGCACAGAAGCCCAGTTTGAGGCACATGCTTTTCATCCACAAATCAGAGGAGCAGAAGACTTCCCCTGCTCCCCCCCCGCAAGTAATGTCCAAAAGTAATGCTGGAAACATTACAATTACTCCTCAAAAGTAATAAAATTACTCCAAGTTCTACAGTATTACAAAAATGTAAAGGAATTACCCACTCGTTGCTCAAAAAAGTAATACAAGTAATTAGTTACTTGTAACAAATTACTTCCAAGCTCTGGTGTAGCCTGGTTGTGTAACCAGATTGTGCCAGCTTCTGTCCATGTGGTTACAAACCTATTTCCACAAACTTCTTGTTTTGAAAGTTGATTTGACTGTTGCTTTACTTTATTTTTATTATAAACCACCTTGGCCATTGTTATGATTGAAAGGTAGACTATAAATATAGAAAGTTAGTTTTAAATGTATTTCAGCCATAGTGTAATATCTATCACCAATATTCTGGCTGTGGATAGGGATCCTGATTCTGTTCTGTGCTTGTCACTTGCGGCACTGTTTACATTCTGCTGCTGTTTAGCTTCAGACAAAAATTACATTATTCATCTCATGGCTCCTGTGGCAGAATTTCCTGTAATTAATTATGTTATCATTATGTCATTCCACACCATTCATTTCAATGCAAAGACCATCCATTTCAGTGCAAAGGAAACAAAATGCAAATAGGAAAAAACTCAATGTGGACTGAAAACAACAACAGTGAATACCAACTGGATATGCTGAATTGATTTCTCTTCTGGACATGGCATGAATAAGCAAACAATGGCAATTTCCACTCCCGTTCTGATTGAAAGAAACACTCCTAAAAGCTGGTAGCCCAAGTTGTGAGATAGTAGCAGCCACTTCTGCTAATTTAATGAGGAATTCACTAATAGGCAAAAAACCTTGCGGTTTAAGAATGTAGCCCACCAATATTTCTATCAAACTCTAAAAAGCAGGGAAATTGGGCAGCTATAGTGAATTCACTAGGGGATCAGGAGACCTAACGTCCTCCCTGAGATATTGTACTGCCCTACCCATTTGTCGAAATGCAAACACAATTTGGGTTGGTCTTTCACAGTCCGATCCGCTTTCTGTGTAGCTTAGAACAATTTAGTAACATGTGCAGAAATGGGATCCTGTGCAAGTTTGCTGAGAATGGATTGATCATTTGCATGCTTATTGAGTTGTGGGATTTACTCCCCTGCAATCATACTTAGGATAGATGAAACTGACCACAGAGGATGGAGAGGGTGGAGGAGAGAGGAAGGGCAGAGGGGAGGAAGTGGATAGGAGTAGGCAGGAGGGGGAGGGGAGAAGGACAGGTTTGATCATTTGCATGTTTATTGAGTTCAGTGGGATTTACACCTGTGCAATCATGCTTAGGATAGGTAAAACTGACCGGGGGGGAGGGCTAGAGTGGGCAAGGGAGGAGGAAGAAGGAAGAGGAAAGAGGAGGAGGATGGGAGAGGAGAAGGAGGGGAAAGGCAGGTCTGATCATTTGCATGCTTACTGAGTTCAATGGGATTTACTCCTATGCAGTCATGATTAGGATAAGTAAAACTGAACATGGGGGAGGAGGAGGGGTAGGGAGCAGATTGGAGGGGCAAAGGAAGGGGGCGGGTTTGATCAATTGCATGCGTATAGATTTCAATAGTATTCACTCTCATGCAATCATGCTTAAGATAAATAAAACTGACCACGGGGTGGAGGAAGGGGATGGGGAAGGGGAAGGAGGGGATTGGAAGGGAATGGAGGAGCAAAGGAAGGGGGAGGGGAGGGGCAAGAGGGATGAGAAGGGAGGGTGGGTTTGATCATTTGCATACTTTTTGAGTTCAATGGGATTTTTTTCTGTGCAATCATGTTTGAAAATGGAAATGGACTCCCTTCAAGTCAATCCCGATTTATGGCAACCCTATGAATGGGGTTTTCATGGTAAACAATATTGAGGTTGGTTTACCATTGCCTTCCTCTGAGGCCTAGAGGCAGTGACTGGCCCAAGGTCACCCAGTGAACTTCATGGCTCTGTGGGGATTTGAACCCTGGTCTCCCAGGTCATAGTCCAACACTGACCTGGAGGAGGGGCAGGGAGGGTAGGAAGAGGGGGAGGGGAGGAGATTGGGTTGGTGGGCACCGGGCAGAGGGGAAGCCCCTTTCCTTTCCAAAAGGAAAACACTGTGAACAGTATCATTGCTTTTCAGAGTTTTCCCCACTTTTTTTTTTACAGCTGGCACATGTAGCCTCCCACCCAAATTTAAACCAAAGCTGTCTTTAGCCACATCCACATCAGACCTTTATTTCACTTTGGACAGTCATGGCTTCTCCCAAAGAATCCTGGGAAGTGTAGTTACTGAAGGGTGCTGAGAGTTGCTAGGAGATGCCATGTTCCCTCACAGACTTTCAATCAGAGTGGCTGACTGTTAAACCACTCTGGCCACTGGAGCTCTCTCAGTGGAACAGGAGTCTCCTCTCAGCACCCTTCACAAACTACACTTCCCAGGGTTCTTTGGGGGATGCCATGACTGTCTCAAGTGAAATCAAAGTCTGGTGTGGGTGTGGCCCCTTGATTAACCAAGACAAGCAGCTGGGAGTCTGGCTTTTAGAACACTGACAGTTGGTTCTTAGCGAGTATGCCCGACATTATCATTCAGTTCAACGCAAAATTTATTAAATTAATTTAAAATCAGTCAGGCTTTTTTTAAACTTTTAAACTGCAGAAGATGAAGGTCAGAGTATGGGGCCAGATCAGTAACAGGATTACAGGTACTCTGTGAACATGGCTGATTTTTAATCAATTTCAACAGATTATGAGAACTCTAACAGAAAAAAGTCCAAAAGGGCTTTGGGTTTTTTTCTCTCTTTTTAGATTTTGAACTCTCTGTTCTCTCTGTTTTGTGTATCGCTATGAAAATTTAGAGGGTTGTTAAGCAAGCGTTTCTGAGTTCAGGACTATAAGTTTTGTAAGGTTTTATTTTGAAATGAGCTTACGGGAAGCATCAGAATGGCATGGGGGTATTTTCAATTTAACACTGCAGAATGTGAAAAATCCACGCTGGCTATAGTATACATATCTAGATCTGCATGGCACAGGCATGCCCCACACAGAGGTTTTTTAGTTTAGGGAAGGGATGCAAAGGTGGGTGGAGCTATCCTTAAGTGCTGATTAAGTGGCCTATGGAACCTGTTTCGTCCTTGCATTACTACCATTTGGGATGAGTGCCCTCTGGCCTTTTTGGTCTCTGTACTAAGCTGTGATGAGAAGACAATTTTTATGTGAGGTATTTTGTGGGTATTGTGGGTTTCAGTTTCCCAGTAGCTGGGGTGGGGTGAAATTATGTATTTTTGATCAAAGTAAGTTCTGTGTTCTGCTGGTTAATTGTTATCTTTTTATTTTGTTATTTTTGTTTATTAATTAAACTGTTTTTCTTGGGTCTTGAAATGGATTTATAGTTTATTGTAGGATTTTTATGGCTAGATTTATTTTCATTTTTTTAGATAGCATTGACTGGCTTCGATGCTGCTCCCTGCTTCCGCAGGACTCACTTATGAAGCAGATGATGAGTGACCCTACAGAGTCACCTTGGTTTAAACTGGTGACGGATAAAATTGCTTTGGTTGGCCTTTCCCATAATGACCTGCTCTCTATGGAACTCAGCATGGCTAGGAGGACTGTTAAACAGAGGTTAGCTGACATCGATAACCAAGAGCTTTTTGCAGATGCTTTGGGTCCCTGCTCTCCTCGTTCACTGGGTTTAATTGGTTTCCATCATAATGAGGGGATGCGTTACTTACTTTGGTTAACTGTTCCCAAGTATAGAAGAGCTTTTTCTCTGGCCCGCTTTAATGCTCTACCCTCCAAGCTTTTGGAGGGCAGATATGAAAAAATCCCCAGGAACAACAGATACTGCCCTTGTGACAACTCTGAAGTGGAGACGGTATCCCATATTTTGTTTAGGTGTACATTTTATGATGGAGCTAGGAAAGATCTTCTATATCCCATCTTGCAATCCTTCCCAGGACGCTCCTCCGCTGCTCTCCTGACAATACTCCTAGTGGGCACTGATAAAGCAATTACTGTTCAGGTGGCCAAATTTCTGAACCTGGCCATGATGACTAGATCCTGCATGATTGCGCACTGCTGTTAATTTGTAATGTATGAAATTGATTTCTGTACTACTTATAATTATGGCTCCATGTTTTAAGTTTTAATGTTTTGTACTAGCTTTGGTTTGCAATGGTCAGTTGACTAAGCAATAAAGATATAACAGTTAGATAGTATTGAATACATTATTTTATGATGCTATTAGATGCTTTAGGACTACTTTTTGGATGGAACAATGGAGTGCAAAGAAACATTAAAATGAAATTAAATTAGTGGAAATACTTGGGTTACAGTCTGTTTTTTTTAATGGTTGCATTTACTCCATCCAGGGTGGATTACAGCATCTGTAATGGATTTTGAAAACCAAGTATACCTCATGGCATGTGAGATATAAGCATGGCTTGGGGTGTATGTTGTGAGACCTCTACCATGTTAAGAGAATGGTGACATTGCTGGTCCCTCGGTGCACTGAAGGTCTCTGAATATGCAAATGACCATAGCAGGGCTTTGAGATGCTCACCTTTTACGCTATTTCCAGAATAATAATTTCACAAGAAATTGGGAAATTCCCTTTCATCACAACTCAGTTTGAGCAATATTGGTGAATCAGGCTCTTACCATACAGCCCATACTGATACTTGACCAACACAACAACCCCCCAACAACAACTTCTAGGTGACTCATTTGGGGCTTCATTCTGTAAGATCTATACTAAGCATTAAAAGTGTGCAGAAAGAAACCTATGAATAAAAGCAAAATTAGATTTGTAAAATCAAAGTCCCCAGAAGTTTGGGCAACAACAGCAGAAACATGAAAGAAAGCATCACAAAAGGTCTGTATTTTCCTCTTCTTTTCTCTCTTGTGCACAGTGGTCAAGCTACCTCACTCCAGAAACAGCTGTAGAGGCTCAAGAGGCTTACACTCTCAGGTCTGAATACTTCCAAATTATTTTGGTTCAGAAAGTTCTCCTTCTCACTCCCTTTTTCTTCTGCAGCTTAGATCTAAATTTATAAAGCTTACTTTTATTCCATAAAGAACTAGTGTAGAGGATTTGGGAGGGGCAGGGGGGAGAGAAGAGAAGCCAAGTTGAAGAGGAGTGGGAGCCAGGGCCTTAAGAAAAGAATCTTGTACTTCTGACATGCCCCATGGCAGTGAACCATTTAAAAAAGGAGACACTACTAATAAAGTTCATTTTAGACATAAGGCCAAGCTCTCTCACAGCTATCTCTAGTACCTTTTTCAAACAGGGTGTTCAGCACAACTAATCTGCTACCACTTAATGAACTAAAAGCTTTCTTTTCTTTGGGACAAAAGCTTCCTTCCTTTCTTGAGCCTAAGTGGAGGCAAATGAATCCCAGCCATGATGTATGCAGAAATGCTATTCCCTTTTCTGATGCTAAAAAGCAGGAGGAATAGTATCACCAAGAAGAGGCACTCTTGAAATGAGTTCCATCATGAGACAATCTCCTTGAGGCCACATCTGTTGTCTTATTATCATTACCACTTTTATTTTTACAGTGCATTTAAAATGCTATTTCATTTAAATGTAAATCCTTATCCCCTTAATTTGAGGGATGGAGCAGCCATCTTTGTTTTTTTATTTGTTCTCTTATTATTTATTTGATTACAAAAAAGTCTCTTAATTAACTTACAAAAAGATTAAGAACCAAAAGCATAGCATAAAATCAAAATGTTACAATCAAAACAGTTACAACATACCCAGGCAAACCTTCAGCAGCAATATTCACTAATAGGCAAAAAAACTTGCGGTTTAAGAACGTACCTAAAGGCAACAGATATTTCTATCAAACTTTAAAAAGCAGGGAAATTGGGCAGCTATAGTGAATGCGCCAGGGAAGCAGGAGACCTGACATCTTCTCTGAGATATTGTACTGCCCTACAAATCTGTAAAAATGCAAACACAATCTGGGTTGGTCTTTCACAGTTCAATCCACTTGCTGTGTAGTTTGGAAGAATTTGGTAACATGTGCCTCTGAGCACAGAAACAAGACATGTGCTGTGCTGATCTTGTTTTAGCAGGGAGGAAGCAATAATATTAAGACAGTTGATATAGTTCAGATAGTCACTGTAAATATGTTTGATTTACTTTGCAATTCTAGTGACGTTTCCTATAGTAGATCATTTTCTTTTACTTCTGTCTGTGAATATGTGAAGTACAGCAACACTTTGCAACACTAAAAAAAGCTCCAAAAACAATTGGGGAATAATGGCACTGACTGTTCTGCAGAATAGTCTCCAGTGGACATGAGCAGTGTCTCAGTTTGCACAAAATAAAAAACAGTGGGAGGTGAAATATATTTTAGCAAATTTCTAGGTGTGCTCTATGCTTGAAATGCATTTCTTTTTACGAATTGTGGACAATTCAGTTTATCCAAGGTTTGGAAGACCAACAGAAATTAAGTTTGCTTTTGCTCTAGCAAATTGGGACTAATATTACTTCTATATTTTATTTGTTATCTGTTTGTACATTTGCATCCTGTCTTTGCTCCAAGGAGCTCCACTTGGTGAGCAACTGTTGTTTTTGTATCAAAGGACCAAAGTACTTTTATCTGTCTCGGTCTCAAAGAAAATGTTTACTGGGTTTTATTTTAATTATGTTTGATAGTATTTAAATTGCCCACAGATCACATTTCTGAGGTTAAATATTAGTAGGGCTAATTATACATGTTGGGTGTTAAGGTGGTTCTTATTTAAGATTATGTAAATTATTGATCTATAATTTGCTTACAAAATTCCCTCTTCTCCACTCCTAGCTTTATTAGGTTATTTCATGGGGTCTGCACATGTAAATCATTCAGTATCAGTAGAAAATCTGAAAATGGCAGCTAGAATTGTTCTTGTTAGTTATAAAAACTTCAGTTCCATTAATGTTTGGTTTAATTTCTCTTGGCAATGTGCTAAATAATTAATGTACTTTCTAGGATGTCTAAACCTACTTTGGAAGATATTTAAAAATATTTGTTGAGTATTAGAATATCCTTAATCCATGATCTAGGATAGAAGCCCCATTCTGTGACCAGTCTACTGTATTTGTTAGTGTGCTTTGAAAATTATTGGCATGTCACTATTTTGACAGCTCAATTCTATTCATGTTTACTCAGGTCAGCAGCTCCAGTGTTCAGTGATGTTACAACACAGGACTGCAATCTGATGCTAACTGATTTTTTCTCCATGTGTAAGTTTTAAATTTATTATTTTATTTATTTTACAAATTAATAAACCACTACACTGCCTGAAGTGGTGTACAACAAGATAAAATAAGATAAAGAACAAGTTCAAAAAAACAATTAAAACCATTCCTAAAATTAATTTTAAAAATGACTGAGTCACATCTCAGGGAAAGCCTTCTTAAAAATGTCTTCAGAAGGTGCCTAAGTATCATGATATTAGGCACTTATCTAATTTCAGCTGGCAATAGATTCCAGAGGGCTGGAACAGCAACACCAAAAGCCTGATTTCCAGTACAAACTAAGTGTCCCTCTGGAGCATGCGGTACTTTCAGTAGCAGCCCCATATGAGCAATGCAGTTGCTTGACAAGGATATATGGGACAAAGTGATTCCTTAGGTAACCTGGTCTCAAGTTGTTTAGGGCTTTAAATGTTAAAAGCAAAACCTTGAACTGTGACTGGTAGCATACTGACAGCCAGGGCAGCTCCCTCAGCAGATGTGTTATATGGTGTCAACAGGCGCCCCCGGTCAATATTCTAGCTGCTGCGTTCCGTACCAGCTGCAGCTTCTAGGTTAGGCCTAAGGGAAGCTCTACACAGAATGCATTGCAGTAATCCAGCCTTCAGATTATTAATGCCAGGACCACAGTGATCAAGCTACCTCACTCCAGGAACAGTCTTGCCAACCCAAAGGCACTCCTAGCCACCTAGGCCATCTGATGCCTCAAGTTACAAATATGGGCCCAGGAACATCCCCAGACTACATAGCTATTACTGCAGAGGGAGTGGAACCCCATCCAGAACCGGTAGTTGACCTACTGAATGGAAACCACTTAAAGGCACATGTTACCAAATTCTTCCAAGCTACAGTACACAGGAAGTAGACTGGACTGTGAAAGACTAACCCAAATTGTCTTTGCAGTTTTACAAATTTGTAGGGCAGTACAATATCTCAGAGAGGAGTTCAGGTCTCCTGCTCCCCTAGTGCATTCACTATAGCTGCCCAATTTCCCTGCTTTTTAAAGTTGGATAGAAATATCTGTTGGCTACAGGTACATTCTTAAACCGTAAGGTTTTTGCCTAGTAGTGAATTTCTCTGCTTTTTAATCCGGGAGGTAAGAAATGGGATCCTGTGCAAGTTTGCTGAGAATGGATTGATCATTTGCCTTCTTATTGAATTCAATGGGATTTACTCCCCGTTTACTCCCCTGCAACCATGCTTAAGATAGGTGAAACTGACCACGGGATGGGGAGGGGAGGAGGGGAGCAGGCAGAAGGGGGAGGAAGAGGGTAGGTTTGGTCATTTGCATGTTTATTGAGTTCAGTGGGATTTAGTGCTGTGCAATCATGCTTAGGATAGGTAAAACTGACCATGGGGGGAGGACTGGAGTGGGCAGGGGAGGAGGAAGAAGGAAAAGGGGAGGAGAGGACGAAGGAAGGAAGAAGGAAGAGGAGAGGGGAATGAAGGGAAAGGCAGGTCTGATCGTTGGCATGCTTATTGAGTTCAGTGAGATTTATTTCTGTGCAATCATTGCTAGGATAGGTAAAAATGACTATGGGGGAGGAGGAGAGGGAGGAGAGAGGGAAGGAGGAAAGGGGCAGAGGGGAACAGAAGGAGGGGGAGGGGTGAAAGAAGGGGGAGAGGAGGGGCAGAAAGGTGATGGGAGGGAGGGAGGGAGGGAGGAGGAGGGGAGGGCATGTTTAAATATTTGCATGCTTATTGAGTTCAGTGGGATTTACTCCCACGCAATCATGCTTGAAAATGAAATGGACTGCATTCAAGTCGATTCCGATCCTGTGAATAGTTTTTATGGTAAGCGATATTCAGAGGTGTTTTGCCATTGCCTTCCTCTGTGGCTGAGAGTCAGTGACTGGCTGAAGGTCACCCAGTGAGCTTCATGGCTGTGAGGAGATCTGAACCCTGGTCTCCCAGGTCGTAGTCCCAGGATACGTAAAACTGACCATAGGGGAGGGGGAGGGCAAGGAGAAGGGGATTGGAAGGGGATGCGGGAGGGGAAGGGAGGGGTGAAGGAAGGGGGAGGGAAAGGGGATAGGAGGGAGGAGAAGTGGGCAGGTTTGATCATTTGCATACGTTTTGAGTTCAGTGGGATTTACTCCTGTGCAGTCATGCTTTGGATAGGTAAAACTGACCGGCGGGGAGGGAGGGAAGGGATGGAGGAGGGAAAGAATGGGTAGGGGTGAACAGTATCATTCTTTTTCAGGGTTTCCCCCCACTTTTTATTCTACAGCAGTCACATGTAGCGTTCCACCAAAATTTAAACCATGGGAGGGTACTTTCAATTTAACATTGCGGATTGTGAACATGCTGACTACAGTATGCAGCTGTATAATAGTAGGTTCTATGCTGCTGTGGTAGACCAAGCGGCCAATACATCTGCTCTGAGAATGCTGACAGCTGTTGTCTTAAAGGCCTCACCTACACAGTAGCAAAGCTCAGGCCCCATCTTCCCTGACCAGCCCTGCTATTTGTTTTTCTGTTCCTTTGTGTGTGAGTTTCACTGGACACACTGTGAGTCTTGTTTGTAACAGTAATTGGGAGGAATTAAACTATTCTTTTTAAATGTGTTTGCCACATTTCCTGTAGCAGTTCATCCTCATTGCAAGCTTTTAACCTGGTCCAAGTGCTGGCCTAGGATAAATAGCACCCTGGGTGAGGAGTGCCTTCGCCCCCTCCCTGGTCAGCTTTGCAGGCCACTCAAGAGGGTTTATGGGGCCTGGTGTAGGTGTGATGTTGGGAGTCCTGCTGCCCCCTACAAGGACCCTTGCATCTGTGTGCAATTACTGCATGCACAGACTACGTGTGAGAATTCTCGCCTGAAACTCCTCCTAGCTCTGAGATCAAGTGGAACGACAGATGTGCTTCATTAGGATAAGGGAATACAGTAGGGCCCTGCTTTTCAGTGCCCTGCTTTTTGGTGCCCTGCTAATATGGCACCAGCCCTGTCGTCCAACTCCTTCTTCTCCTCCGGCATGATCAGCTGTAGCGCGGGGAGATTCAGGGGCAGGACCTCTTTAAAAAAAGAACAAGGTGACTACGACAGTTCCCTGTCTCTCTCTCCCCCCTGCCCCACTCCGAAACTCCAGCCCACTATGCCAGCGACATAGGAGCTGATCGCCTTTCTTTTACCATTATGAGAGAGATGGGGAAAAAGAGAGAGCAATGGACAGACAGGCAGGCACTCACTCTGCCAGGCAAGCAGGGAGCAGCAGTCTATGTGGGATAAATGGCAGCGGAACCATGCCTAAGGGGAAGGAGAGGGACTACCAAGAGGCAGACTTCAGGGCCAGGTGTTTGCTTACCTCCTTCCTGCCTGGGTGCCCACGCTGGGGGAGGCGAGTGCCAGTCACCCTTCATTCCTCCCTCTCCCCCGCCGCCTGTTCTCCCCCATGTGCCAGGCATGAAGCTTCTTCCTCCCTCCCCCTGGAGGAGGGAAGAGGAGGGGAAAGGGCCAAAAGGGGATGCCGGGGAAATGGAGGGGATCCTGATCCTCCTCCTCCTGCTGCTTTTGCAGAAGAAGCTCAGTGGGGGACCCTGAAAGGAGACAAAGCAACGGTTGCAGGGTCTGCCTTCCCCATATGGCTCCCGCCTCAGGCACACACAAAGAAAGCCCCCCCCCCCCCCGGTGGAAGATTGGCAGGCCGGGAGAAGGGGAAAGATGAAGACAATGACACAGGGAGGGAATGGAGGCAAAGCGGCGTGGCTTCTTCCGAGGCTCTCCTCTCCTCTCCAGCCCACCTATTTTCCATCCTGCTGTCTTCGCTCCCTTCAGACACACACACACTTCTCATATTTCCGTTCCTTCTACTGCTGCCGCGGCAGCACTGACCTTAGCATCTCCACTGCAATCACTCCAGCGCAGCAGCAGGCTTCGGGCTATGTTCCACTTTCCGGCGATTTTTGCTTTTTGGCAGGGATCTGGAACTTAACCCACCGTATGAGTGGGACCCTACTGTAAGGTTGTGTTTCTCCTGAGTATCTGCTCCAAATTCAAACCCTTTCTGGCAGAGTTTCTTTCTGCTGCCTGGGGCTTAGTCTCGCTCTCACAGGCCTTCTCGCTGTGGTCTGCTGCTGCCTTCTCCCACAGGGAGCCCCATGTTTAGCACCGCAAGAAGAGGTAGTTTGAGTATGAGGGTAAGACTCATGACGAAGACTGCAGTAGTCCAAAAGAAATATTCAAACAGGAATTCTTCTACACTCTTGTTGACACTGCTCATGTTTCAACTGAAGAGTGATTTGAGCAGCTTGAATCTCACAGGAATACATGGGGATTCTTGTACAACATTGAAAAGCTACCAGAAGAGACTCTTACCACCCACTGTATGAATCTACAAAGAGCCCACACTGATGGCAACCATTCCGACATCAATGGTGCAGCTGGGCCAACTTTGTCAGATTCTTCCTCTTATAAAAGGCTTACCATGAGATGACCTACAGCAGTGATTCTTAACCTGGGGGCTGTGACCCCCAGGGGGGCTGCGAAGAAATCCAGAGGGGCAGTGAACAGTAAAGAAATGAATTTTTTATTAATTTTTTTAAAAAAAGTTTTCACTCTCTGGACACTGTCTGCTTCCCACTGCCGCTGCAGATGACACCTCCTCCTTGCTCCAAACAAGAGGGGAGGACTTTTGCTGAAGCGCCAGAGTGTCTTTCAGGCGCACCAAGGGCAGGAATCTGCCTATAAAATACATGGCAGATGCCAAAGGAGGCTGAGGGTTGAGAAACCAGGAAGAAGACGGGATTACTATCACTGACTCCCGTCTCCTCACACTGCCACTGCTGACGACGCCCTTACTCAGAATGAGAGGAGAGGGCTTTATGTGAAGCAAAAAGAAACAAGGCTGCAAGGAAAGGCTGCTTTCCCCCTTCCTTCCTGGCAGCCAGCCTGCCTCCTGGAGGGAGGGGGGGACTCACAAAATGTTTTGAGCTTATAAAGGGGGTCCTGTACTAATAAAGGTTGGGAACCACTGACCTACAGTACATCCATGATACCAACATGATTAGCAAACATCTGAGTAACACTACAAATTCTGACGCTTCCAGTTACAGTTGCCAATGGCAAGCATAGCTTCTTGAAATTGAAGCTCATCAGGACATACTTATTATCTACCATGGCAGATCACATCACTTGCTATCCTATCCATCAAGAACAACATTGCTCAAAACCTTGATCTCTCAGCCACTGTGCTAGTTTGCACAAGCCAAAGCTAAAAAAGCCACATTCTGCGCAGAATAGCAGAACTATCAGAGGTTTTACTTTTAAATATTTTTTGTTTTGTAGCAGTGCCTATCTTTTGGTAAGCATTCTTTATTTTTAAATATCTATTATTTTTATCTTTAGAAATAATAAAAAGTAATAAAGGTAACCAGATGGCCTCTTATAGCTTTATTTTACTATTTTTATATAGTGCTTATAGCATTTCTAGTATCTGAAGTGCTAAGTGCTTGGTAATATTGCATTTCACGAATTTTTACCTAGCACAGATAACATCAATGTGAAAACTGAAAAATAATTATACTTTAAAGCAAATTGAAGATCATTTTTGTAGTTAGAACCCAAACAAGCTGTAGAACCTTGAAAAAAACAGTTTCCTTACACTTGCTTTTGCCACCCTAACTCACTGCAGACAGTGCATTACAAAGCCACTGAGCTCAGCTTGATACTCCCCCTTCAGCTCAGCTTGACACCCCGGACAACTGCCCACGCTGCCCACGCCCTATGGCTGGCTCTGCCTGGCCCAGTGGCATGTTAGATTCCTCACTGGTATGTACATTTGAAAAATGAAATAGACTGCCTTCAAGTCACTTCTGATTTATGGCGACCCTATGAATATGGTTTTCATGGTAAGGGGTATTCAGGGGTGGTTTACCATTGCCTTTCTCTGAGGCTGAGAGGCAGTGACTGGCCCAAGGTCACCCAGTGAGCTTCATGGCTGTGTGGGGATTCGAACCCTGGTCTCCCAGGTCGCAGTCCAACACCTTAACCACTACACCACACTGGATCATATTCATGCCATTTATTTCTGAGGCAACAACAACCCTGTGAGGTAGGCTAGGCTGAGAGCCCAAGATCACACAGTGAACTTCATGGCTGAGAAGTGATTGTAACCATCATCTCCCAGGTCCTAATCCACATATTATCCCTCTACATTATTTCCACATTTTGGAAAAAAGAAGTAGAAGTTAATAAGTTGAGAGAGAGCAATAATATTTTTCAGTAAGTCTGGAAACTTATGGGGCCCCTTGTTTGTTAGAATAAGCAAACTTGCATGTTCCCTTGTAAAAAGGGAGATGTTCCCTTTAAAGGATATTTTGGGAAATATCCTATGTACCTGTTTACCAGTGATGTAACTTCCTGAAGGGTGGGGTTACCTGGCTTTCTCTTCCTCCTCCTTTGTCTGGTAGTTTTTGCATATCCTCCATTAAGCCTGAGGAGAGTGAGCATGCACATGCTCCTCTCCAAGATGACCATTACTATGGACTGAGACTTCTACTTTTCTTTCACATAAACTAGAGCCTATGTTTCCTGAACATATGAAAGGTTGTGAGTAAACATTCTTTATCTTTTACTTAAGAAGACTGTGTCTGTAATCATTTGTGTCTGAGGGAAAGGGTGGACTGGTTGATTCTCATCCCGCTGCTTGCATTTATATCTCTGCTAAGAAATAGGACCATGAAACTATTCCTATTTCACACATATTTTTAAAATACCAAATATTGTTAACAGTCCTGTGTGGCATCTTTATGACTTACCCATTCAGGTTGCAATTATGTACATATTTAGTAGGGAACAATTCCCACAAAATTCAGTAGAGTTTAGTTCTGAGTACTGTACAGTTAATGTGGCATGAACCCACACTAAAAACTGTGTCAGCAGTTCTGATCCAAGAAAGGGCACTTATCTGGTGACACATGAGACTTTTGTGTGGTATTTCATATAATTACTTCATTTTTCCTGATGCGAGTAATACATTATCTGAAACAGAATACCTTTGCCTAGTAATGCATAAACAAGACCAACGGGGGATGCAAGCAGAAAGGTTGTGTGCTCTTTTTGTATATATACACACTCATAAAAAAGGGGCAGAGCCACTGCTTGCTTCACTTGTCAATCCTCAACAATTCACCCATGTTAACCCCCTATAGCTTCCCTTCCCCACCCCGTGCAACCCATGCAGCCTCTTTGGAAATCTTTTAAGTCTCCAAAGGTAAGGAGAAGGGGAGTGAGACTTCCGGTGCCTGGTTCCACTTTCATTTACCCCCCCCTCTCTCCCTCTCCCTCCCTCCCCTGGTTTCCAAGCAGGTGACAAGGATGTGGACGATGGGGCAGGGGAATCAAATTCTCTCAGTGTGAACTCAATGGGGCATATGCCCAAGTAAGCATGTGGAGGATAATAATAGCAGGCTCCCAATGCTTCCCACCCCAGGAAACTGCCCTCCTTCCAGTCTCTCCTCCTTCTCCTAATTGTCATGCTATAGCTCGCAGGTCTAACACCATCTTTCAGCAGCCACTCAAACTACAGAATGTTGACAATCAGGTGTGCATTTTCTCAGGCTACCAGAGAGAGCAATGAAGGTAACTCCAGGCTCTTACCCATTAACTGCTCTGATTCAGCAGGGACAGGTGTGATTTTCAGAATTCTGTTCTAGAGAAAAACCTAATCTCACAGAATCATAGAATAGTAGAGTTGGAAGGGGCCTATAAGGCCATCAAGTCCAACCCCCTGTGCAATGCAGGAATCCAAATCAAAGCATTCCCGACAGATGGCTGTCCAGCTGACTCTTGAATGCCTCCAGTGTCGGAGAGCCAACCTCTCGGTAATTGGTTCCATTGTCATATGGCTCTAACAGTTAGGAAGTTTTTCCTGCTGTCCAATGGAAATCTGGCTTCCTGCAACTTGAGCCCATTATTCCGTGTCCTGCACTCTGGGATGATTGAAAAGAGATCCCGGCCCGCCTCTGTGTGACAACCTTTCATGTACTTGAAGAGTGCTATCATATCTCCCCTCAGTCTTCTCTTCTCCAGGCTAAACATGCCCAGTTCTTTCAGTCTCTCTTCATAGGGCTTGGTTTCCAGTCCCCTGATCATCCTTGTTGCCTTCCTCTGAACCTGTTCCAGTTTCTCTGCATTCTTCTTGAAGTGCAGAGACCAGAACTGGACGCAGTACTCAAGATGAGGCCTAACCAGTGCTGAATAGAGGGGAACTAATATTTCACGTGATTTGGAAACTATACTTCTGTTAATGCAGCCTAATATAGCGTTTGCCTTTTTTGCAGCCACATCACACTGTTGACTCATATTCAGCTAGTGATCAATGACAATTCCAAGAGCCTTCTTACATGTCGTATGGTTGAGCCAAGTATCCCCCATCTTATAACTGTGCATTTGGTTTCTTGTTCCTAAATGTAGAACTTTGCATTTATCCCTGTTGAATTTCATTCTGTTGTTTTCAGCCCAATGCTCCAGCCTATCAAGGTCCCTTTGAATTTTCTTTCTGTCTTCCACGGTATTAGCTGTGCCCCCAATTTTGTATCATCAATTTTGATAAGCATGCTCTGTACCTCCTCATCCAAATCGTTAATAAAAATGTTGAAGACCACTGGGCCCAGGACCGAGCCCTGTGGTACCCCAATCATTACTTCCACCCAGTTTGAGAAGGAACCATTGATAAGCACTCTTTGAGTACGATTCTGGAGCAAGCTGTAGATCCACCTGATAGCTGTTCCATCCAGCCCACATTTAGCTACCTTGCTAATCAGAATATCATGGGGCACTTTGTCAAAAGCTTTGCTGAAGTCGAGATATATTATGTCCACAGCATTCCCACAGTCTACAAGGGAGGTTACCCAGTCAAAAAATGAGATGAGATTAGTTTGGCAGGATTTGTTCTTCATAAATCCATGCTGATTCCGAGTAATCACTGCATTGTTTTCAAGGTGCATACAGATTGACTGCTTTATAATCTGCTCCAGAGTTTTTCCAGGGATTGATGTTAGGCTGACTGGTCTGTAGTTCCCCAGTTCTTCCTTTTTGCCCTTTCTGAAGATAGGGACCACATTACCTCTCCTCCAGTCATCCAGCACTTCACCAGTCCTCCATGTTTTCACAAAGATAACACACAGCGGTTCTGAGAATTCTTCAGCCAGTTCCTTCTAGGATGCAGTTTATCGAGCCCTGCCGATCTGAACTCATTCAAAGTGATTAGGTATTCCTTGACTGTTTGTCTGTCAAGCTCAAGCTCCAATCCTGCCCCTTCTACTTCATGCTTCCCGGGAGGGTCATAGGCCCTTTTTTGGGAGAAGACTGAGCTAAAGTAGAAATTGAGTACTTCTGCCTTTTCTTTGTCATCTGTTATCATTTTGCCATCCTCATTGAGTAGCTGTGCCACCATTTCTTTTCTCTGTCTTTTACTATGGATGTGCCTGAAGAAAGCTTTTTTGTTGCTTTTAGCATCCCTTGCTAACCTCAGCTCATTCTCAACTTTAGTCTTCCTGACACCATCCCTGCAATTTCGTGATACCTGCCTGTACTCTTCCTTTGTGGCCTGGCCTTCTTTCCACTTCCTGTATGTGTCCTTTTTTGGTTTCAGGTCATCTCTAAGCTTTTTGTGAAGCCACACTGGCTTCTTCTGCTGTTTCCCCCCTTTTTTCCTTCTTGGAATTGCTCTGATACAGTGTCTTCAAAGAAAGGGAGTTTGTTGGAATTCAGGAAGGCCAATGTCCCCGGTATATATTTTTTTGTCCCTGCCTTTTGGTAGTGACCATCAGGGTCTTTAGAAATGTCAGTTACTTGGAAGGCTATAAAGTTATTAATCTCGAAGGCTATGCCATGGGCCTTTGACGTCTTCAGTGCTGTATAATACATTCCCCCTCCAGAATATAGAATATTTTTAAATAAATTATTTTGATGCATTTCTTGTAAGCCTATTACTTCTTTTAATTGCTGTTCTCAATCTTCAAACATTCCAAGAACAAGCTGTTACTTCAGTCATGACAAGATTGTTTAACATAGCTATTGTTTTTCAGAGCTTACTGGACTGTGCCCCTTTTTAAAGTTAAACGGAATGTCAACAATCAAGTACTTATCTTCAATCTACTCTGTTTCCCTCCCGCTCCCAACAACCTCAACCTAATAACTAAAATGTTAAACAAAAACAACAGTCCATAAACCTGGTCCCCCAACCTCTGAAGGTCCCTATTTAGGAGAAGTCTGTAGAGTTTTGTCTGTCTCTGCTATGATAAGGAAGGCAATAGGGGTGAGCTCCTAAGCCCCATTTCCCCTTCCCCAGGCTAGGCTTCTTATTTATAGAATACAACATTTCTCCATCTCTTTTCTTGAAATAGTAAGACTCTGTAAACAAGACCCCTTATCTCCATGATAAATCATGGTAATATTTAATAATTAGATTTTCAACAGCTAGGATGGACAGATCAAGAGAATAACAAGCTGCAAGGGTCCTGATCACATGATCAAAGGTAGCTATAAGCTTAAATGGGCAGCCCCATTGATATTTAATATTTGCCTTTCTTAGCTGTTCAGTGTATGGCCAGAGTGCATATTTCCTTTTCAAGGTCTCACTACTGAAATCCTGTCTGATGAAGATTTTTTGTCCTTGACAGTCACTATTGCCACATACTCTTAAGTTTCATCATAACTGTGTATTTTACTGACTACTGGAGAAATTTCATTATAATACTCTGGGCTTGTGGCTTCAGGTACAATGCTCTATGTATTTGCTCTATTTTATAAGATTCCATTCAGAGATCAAGGATTCAACCAAGTCACATAAATTGTTTTATATCTCTCTCACTTAAGTGTTCTCCCAGACCACGTTCATAGACATTATCCCTGCACATGCAGTCCTTGAGGTTGGTGAGATATACTATCTTGTGAATGATATGACCTTTTTGTGTTTGATGCCTAATGACATTGCCTCATCTGTCATTTTGGTGAGATCGGTGGACATCCTTCCAGTTGTGTCCTAAAGAGGTGTCAGGGCTGCATTCTATTCTGTTGAAAGATCCTGTTTGAAATGGTTACCTTTAATGAAGTCTAAGTTATCCTTCCCAAGGTGTTGGTCTAGCGTGCACTGTTTTGAAGATTGGGTAAAGCTGTAAGTCTCCTTTTTTAGTCCAACCAAGGCTCATATCCTTCACGGATCCACTGTCTTTAAAAGAAAATTTTCAGTTGGAGATGGCTGTCCTAGTAAATTTGCTCACAGCAGAACAGAAGCTGCAGGCTAGCACAAAATGTTAGATTGGTGATGTCACCCCCGACTCATATTCCAGCTGCTCATTGGAAGTGGTTGAGCTATGAGAGATTAATTTAGGGCCAGTCACTGAATCCTTCTTAATTTGCATTTTTTAAAGTAATGTAAAAGTAAAGTAATGCTCAAGATTCTACAACAAAGCGCTTACCATATATGGAAAGAGAAGTGCCAGGTGTCCAAGCTGGATTTAAAAAGGGAAGAGGTACCAGAGATCATATAGCAAGCATACGTTGGATAATGGAACGGACCAAGGAATTTCAGAAGGAAATCACCCTGTGCTTTATAGATTACAGCAAAGGCTTTGACTGTGTAGATCACGAAAAACTACGGAAAGCTTTAAAAGAAATGGGAGTGCCACAGCATCTGATTGTCCTGATGTGCAACCTATACTCTGCACAAGAGGCTACTTGTAAGGACAGAATATGGAGAAAGCAACCGGTTCCCAATCAGAAGGGGTGTGAGACACGGGTATTTTATCACTCTATTTAATCTATACACAGAACATATCATACGGAAAGCGGGATTGGACCAAGATGAAGGAGGTGTGAAAACTGGAGGGAGAAATATCAATAATTTAAGATGTGGAGACGATACCATACTACAAGCAGAAACCAGTAATGATTTGAAATGAATGCTGATGAAGGTTAAAGAGGAAAGCACAAAAGCAGGACTACAGCTGAATGTCAAGAAGACTAAAGTAATGACAACAGAAGATTTATGCAACTTTAAAGGTGACAATGAGGACATCGAACTTGTCAGGGATTATCAATACCTTGGCACAGTCATTAACCAAAATGGAGACAATAGTCAAGAAATCAGAAGAAGGCTAGGACTGGCGAAGGCAGCTATGAGAGAACTAGAAAAGATACTCACATGCAAAGATGTATCACTGAACACTAAAGTCAGGATCATTCAGACTATGGTATTCCCGATCTCTATGTATGGATGTGAAAGTTGGACAGTGAAAGAAGTGGATAAGAGAAAAACCCATTTGAAATGTGGTGTTGGAGAAGAGCTTTGCGCATACCATGGACTGTGAAAAAGACAAATAATTGGGTGTTAGAACAAATTAAACCAGAACTATCACTAGAAGCTAAAATGATGAAACTGAGGTTATCATACTTTGGACATATAATGAGACGACTTGATTCACTAGAAAAGGCAATAATGCTGGGAAAAACAGAAGGGAGTACAGTAGAGAAAAGAAGAAGACCAAACAAGAGATGGATTGATTCCATAAAGGAAGCCACCGACCTGAACTTACAAGATCTGAACAGGGTCATTTATAACAGATGTTCTTGGAGGTCTGTGATTTATAGGGTTGCCATGAGTTGAAATCATCTTGAAGGCACATAATAACAAATCCCACTGAACTCAAAAAGCATGCAAATGATCAAACCTGCCGTCCACTCCTCCTATCCCCTCCCTCTTGGTCCTTCCCCCTTCTTTTGCCCCTCCCTCCCCCTCACCTTCCAATCCCTCCTTTCCCCCTCCCACTTCCCCTTCCCTCCCCCTCCTCCTCCCCCATGGTCAGCTCTACCTACCTTAAGCATGACTGCATGGGAGTAAATCCCACTGAACTCAATAAACATGCAAATGATCAAACCTGCCTTCTCCTCCCCCTCCTACCTGCTCCCATCCTCTTCCCTTCCTTTACCCTTCCTCTCCTCCCCTCCCTCCTCCCCCCTACCCCTGCCCTTCCTCCTCCTTCCCTCCCCAGTGGTCAGTTTCACCTATCCTAAGCATGATTGCAGGGGAGTAAATCTACGCAGGAAGTGGACTGGACTGTGAAAGATCAACCCAAGTTGTGTTTGCATTTTTTACAAATTCGTAGGGCAGTACAATATCTCAGAGAAGAGGTCAGGTCTCTGCTCCCCTGGTGCATTCACTATAGCTGCCCAATTTCCCTGCTTTTTAAAGTTTGGTAGAAATATCTGTGGGCTATAGGTACATTTTTACACAGCAAGGTTTTTTGCCTATTAGTGAATATAATTATAATGTATAATTAAAATTTAATTAAACTGTCTTATAGAATTAAAACAATTTAAAACATAGCAATTAAAACACACACAAAATAAAAATCAGTAAAACAGCACCTTATTAATAGCCCTTGCAGACAGTTCCCAAAGGCAGTCAGAACAGAATAGTCTTTACCTGCCTGCAAACAACCCAAAGCCATATTTTCATAACCCATCTGTCAATGGTTGTCTGGTGCCAGGCATGGGCAAAAACCCCTGTGGATTCATGACTGACACAACTCCTGGAGTCATGTGGTATTTTCCTTTTTGGCTCCTTTCTGGAACTTAGAGGTTGAGTGCTAGGAGGAGGAATTGATGGTCTGGAAGATAAGTTTCCCATTGGTGTTTCATTCCTGTTCCACCAAGGCTTGTATCCCCAGACATGCATGGGCATGGGAATGAGCAGGAGTTCTGAAAGGACTAAGGGGGTTTAAACTTACAATCTTTCCTAGCCAGTGGAAGGGCTTTCTTTTTGTCCCTGCATTTGACCAGGAAGGCTTCAGGATATCATCCCTGGCTATCAGCATTTGATAGCATCCCTGAACAGTGTTTCCTCCATTCTCTTGTTGCATGGGTCCTTAGATTCCCCCTCCCCTACCATGAGCAGGACCATGGGTGAGGTGAGGGCAGCCACTGGGCGGGTCCACAGTGGGGGGGTGTCTTCAGCTGTTCCATAAGCTTGCTGGGGAAGTAACCAGCTTGTGCAAGGTTTTATGTCTGTTTGGCATTTCCCACTCTGCTATCCGGACCTTTTGAAAACAATCTGGAAAAGGAATGATAGCTTGTTTAGGGGTCCCATCTGGGAAGACAACTCTGCACCCCTTGAGGATGACTGAGCTGCCATCTCACCCTCTTTGGATTGCTCAACCGGCAGCTGCATTATACACCTCACTTTGCTCAAGTGTATGTGGAAGACTTCACTAAGGGAACGTATTTTGATGTAGAAGCCTGCTTCTCTTCCACAGAGAAATCGCCCTCCTCCCTTCTTCCAAGGAGTGAGAGCCCTTGCCATCTGAGAGGAGTCCTTTTTGTCTTTCCTACTCTTGGGGAAAGGAGAAGAGCCAGAAGGGGAGAGGGAGCTAGAAGGGGAGGATGAGTCTGAAAGGGTATTCCTGGATGAGTATTCTATATACAGATCTCTGTAGGGCTGCATGTTTCCCTCTTTTTCTTGTAGGCATAGGGGTTGGCAGCATCTCCTCAAGGGACCTGAGCATTAAAAGGGGCAGTTCCCTGGACCTCCTTGGCCACCAACCCCTCAAATCTCCAGGGCCTGATGAACTGCATCCCAGAGTATTGAAGGAACTTGCTGATGTACTCTCGGAACCTCTTGCCATCATCTTTGAGAAATCCTGGAGAACGGGAGAGGTGCCGGAGGATTGGAGATGGGCAAACGTCGTCCCGCTCTTTAAAAAGGGTAAAAAAGAAGATCCGGGGAATTACAGGCCGGTCAGTCTGACTTCAATACCGGGAAAGATATTAGAACAGATAATAAAAGAGTCCATTGGCAACTATCTAGATGACAATGCTGTGATTAGTAGGAGCCAGCGTGGGTTTGTCAAGAAAAAATCCTGTCAAACTAATCTCATCTCTTTTTTTGATCGGGTCACTAGCTTAGTAGATGGTGGAAATGCTGTAGATGTCATCTATCTAGATTTCAGCAAAGCGTTTGACAAAGTCCCCCACAACCTTTTGATTAGCAAACTGGTCAAATGCGGACTAGATGGAAATACTGTCAGGTGGATTCACAACTGGTTGGAAAACCGTACTCAAAGAGTGGTTGTCGGTGGCTCTGCTTCAGACTGGAAGGAGGTTTCGAGTGGAGTGCCACAGGGCTCTGTCCTGGGGCCGATACTCTTCAACATTTTTATCAATGACTTAGATGACGGGGCGGAGGGAAGCCTTATGAAGTCTGCGGATGATACGAAACTGGGAGGGATAGCTAACACAATGGAAGACAGGAATAAAATCCAAAGGGACCTGGATAGACTAGAAAATTGGGCTGAAAATAATAAAATGAAATTCAATAAAGACAAATGCAAGATTCTGCATTTAGGCCACAAAAACAAAATGCACGGGTACAGGATGGGAAATACCCGGCTTAGTAGTAGTGCGTGTGAGAAGGACCTTGGAATTGTAGTGGATCGCAAGTTGAACATGACCCAGCAGTGTGATCCTGCGGCAAAAAAGGCAAACGCGGTTTTGGGCTGCATAAACAGAGCTGTAGTTTCCAGGTCAAGGGAAGTAATAGTCCCACTATATTCTGCATTAGTCAGGTCTCATCTGGAATACTGCGTTCAGTTCTGGGCGCCTCATTTTAAGAAAGATATAGACAAGTTAGAGCGGGTTCAGAAGAGGGTGACGAGGATGATAGCCGGTATGGAGAACAAGTCTTATGAGGAAAGGTTGAAGGAACTTGGCATGTTCAGTCTGGTGAAGAGAAGGCTGAGGGGTGACATGATTGCACTCTTTAAGTACCTGAAGGGCTGTCACATAGAGGAGGGTACAGATTTGTTCTCTGCTGCCCCAGAGGGTAGGACTAGGTCTAATGGTTTTAAGTTGGCGGAGCGTAGATTCAGATTGGACATTAGAAGGAACTTCTTGACAGTAAGGGCAGTTCGGCAATGGAACCGACTGCCTAGGGAGGTGGTGGGATCCCCTTCGCTGGATGTCTTCAAGCAGAGGCTGAACAGCTATCTGCGGGAGATGCTCTAGCTGAGGATTTCCTGCTGTGAGCAGGGGGTTGGGCTCGATGGCCTACAAGGCCCCTTCCAACTCTATGATTCTATGATTCACCCATTGCAATATTTGGATGAAACCTCCTACCTTAGAAGAACTGACTGGGGGGAAGGGAGAGTCCTGATATGGTTCAGGCCAAATTAGCAGCATGGAAGGTGAGGGAATGGATGTTTCTCCTGCTTGCTCTCCTCTGACAGCTCCAGATTGCCTCAAGTCCTTTTAGAGGCTGATATTTTGTCCCAACCAGCCATAGCCAGGGACTGCTTAGCCACTACTGACCCTATGGAAGGTGTGGAAGGGTTAGTAGCGACTTGGGCAGTCCTTGGCTATGGCCCTGTTAGCACTCCTATGGGAAAAGTGGGGAGGGGAGACAAGAAGAGACAGCAGAAGAAAATCTGAAGAATAAGAAGGGGGGGAAAGCAAGCAGTCAGAAGAAATCAGGAAAGAGCAGCAGAACCCAACCATTCCCAACATGAGGCAAGGCCAGTCTGGAGGGTGAGAGGGCCTGTCTCTGGAACATAGGGGGGAAATAAATTGAGGGCCCTGCCTGCCTTGGCCAGTGGGAGGTGCTATCGCAACAGGAGAGCTGCCCTCTATAAGTCACTGGGAAACTTCTTACTGCATTGTGGCTGGGATCAATTAATTCCTAGTATTTTACTAGATGCGTGGTCTTTACTCAGGGCCAGTTCTAAAGGACGGCCAGGTTGGGCACTGGCCTGAGGGCCCCGGCGCTACAGGGGCCCCTGAGCGGCCCTCCGCTCCCCTTCCACGATCCATGCCCCCCCACTTACCTGTCAGCTGGCTTTTTATCATTGCCCTTAATGAAGATGGCGGCTGCAGCTTCCCTAAGGTACTGAAGCCACTGACGCCACCTTAGTTGATGGCAGAGATGTGCGAGCGTAGCGGAGGCTTCATTCCCCTTAGGGAAACCGTGGCTGCCATCTTCATTAAGGGCATTGGTAAAGACTAGACAGGTAGGGGGCCGTGCGGGGGGGCTGCGCGTACACGTGTGTGTGCGTTCACACCCACCCACCCACTGGGGGGCCAGGGCAAGCTGATGCCCAAGGGTCCCTGCATGCCTGGAGCCGGCCCTGTCTTTACTGTTTGAATTGATGCAAATTATTTTAACTAATTTATTCAGTTAAACAGCATATAAAATCAACAAAGTTTTCCACACCTCAGTCTTAGCTGTCAGAAATATCAACTCATTAACTCATTCTGTTCTTCTGTCCCTTTTTGCAACAAATACTAGCAGCTCATCATACTTCACTGCAATGCTAACTAGGAGTGTGTGGCATTACTAAAGAATCCCAGGATTCTGGGCCAGATATGAATTTTCACAATATCTATCACAGATGTGGAAATGACAAAGCCTACCAGATCTGTCTCATGAAGCACCTGCACAATGCACTGCATTACTTGCAATGTAATGGATGTTTCTGGGTTGCAGCTGAACTGTAAATTGATTCTTTTTCAGAAGCACACAAAAGATAAGCCTTGAACTTAAAGTATTATGTACAAATATACCCAGATGTAGCAGTGTTTAATCCAGTTTGGGCCTGACCAATGCTGACATAAGGAAAATATTAATAAAGTTGTGATTGGACCTTGGAACATACATTTTGCACACTGTAAGAATATGCCTCAGTATTTTCTTTTTGGTTTTCAAGGTGGTAAATTCATAAGAACATAAGAACATAAGAAGAGCCTGCTGGATCAGGCCAGTGGCCCATCTAGTCCAGCATCCTGTTCTCACAGTGGCCAACCAGGTGCCTGGGGGAAGCCCGCAAGCAGGACCCGAGTGCAAGAACACTCTACCGTCCTGAGGCTTCCGGCAACTGGTTTTCAGAAGCATGCTGCCTCTGACTAGGGTGGCAGAGCACAGCCATCATGGCTAGTAGCCATTGATAGCCCTGTCCTCCATGAATTGGTCTAATCTTCTTTTAAAGCCGTCCAAGCTGGTGGCCATTACTGCATCTTGTGGGAGCAAATTCCATAGTTTAACTATGCGCTGAGTAAAGAAGTACTTCCTTTTGTCTGTCCTGAATCTTCCAACATTCAGCTTCTTTGAATGTCCACGAGTTCTAGTATTATGAGAGAGGGAGAAGAACTTTTCTCTATCCACTTTCTCAAGGGCATGCATAATTTTATACACTTCTATCATGTCTCCTCTGACCCGCCTTTTCTCTAAACTAAAAAGCCCCAAATGCTGCAACCTTTCCTCGTAAGGGAGTCGCTCCATCCCCTTGATCATTCTGGTTGCCCTCTGCTGAACCTTTTCCAACTCTATAATATCCTTTTTGAGATGAGGCGACCAGAACTGTACACAGTATTCCAAATGCGGCCGCACCATAGATTTATACAATGGCATTATGATATCGGCTGTTTTATTTTCAATACCTTTCCTAATTATTGCTAGCATGGAATTTTCCTTTTTCACAGCTGCCGCACACTGGCTGTCCACTACAACCCCGAGGTCTCTCTCCTGGTCGGTCACCGCCAGTTCAGACCCCATGAGCGTATATGTGAAATTAAGATTTTTTGCTCCAATATGCATAATTTTACACTTGTTTATATTGAATTGCATTTGCCATTTTTCTGCCCATTCACTCAGTTTGGAGAGGTCTTTTTGGAGCTCTTCGCAATCCCTTTTTGTTTTAACAACCCTGAACAATTTAGTGTCATCAGCAAACTTGGCCACTTCACTGCTCACTCCTAATTCTAGGTCATTAATGAACAAGTTGAAAAGTACAGGTCCCAATACCGATCCTTGAGGGACTCCACTTTCTACAGCCCTCCATTGGGAGAACTGTCCGTTTATTCCTACTCTCTGCTTTCTGCTTCTTAACCAATTCCTTATCCACAAGAGGACCTCTCCTCTTATTCCATGACTGCTAAGCTTCCTCAGAAGCCTTTGGTGAGGTACCTTGTCAAACGCTTTTTGAAAGTCTAAGTACACTATGTCCACTGGATCACCTCTATCTATATGCTTGTTGACACTCTCAAAGAATTCTAATAGGTTACTGAGACAGGACTTTCCCTTGCAGAAGCCATGCTGGCTCTGCTTCAGCAAGGCTTGTTCTTCTATGTACTTAGTTAATCTAGCTTTAATCATACTTTCTACCAGTTTTCCAGGGACAGAAGTTAAGCTAACTGGCCTGTAATTTCCGGGATCCCCTCTGGATCCCTTTTTGAAGATTGGCGTTACATTTGCCACTTTCCAGTCCTCAGGCACAGAGGAGGACCCGAGGGACAAGTTACATATTTTAGTTAGCAGATCAGCAATTTCACATTTGAGTTCTTTGAGAACTCTCGGGTGGATGCCATCCGGGCCCGGTGATTTGTCAGTTTTGATACTGTCCATTAAGCTTAGAACTTCCTCTCTCGTTACCACTATTTGTCTCAGTTCCTCAGAATCCCTTCCTGCAAATGTTAGTTCAGGTTCAGGGATCTGCCCTATATCTTCCACTGTGAAGACAGATGCAAAGAATTCATTTAGCTTCTCCGCAATCTCCTTATCGTTCTTTAGTACACCTTTGACTCCCTTATCATCCAAGGGTCCAATCTTCTCCCTAGATGGTCTCCTGCTTTGAATGTATTTATAAAATTTTTTGTTGTTGGTTTTTATGTTCTTAGCAATGTGCTCCTCAAATTCTTTTTTAGCATCCCTTATTGTCTTCTTGCATTTCTTTTGCCAGAGTTTGTGTTCTTTTTTATTTTCTTCATTCGGACAAGACTTCCATTTTCTGAAGGAAGACTTTTTGCCTCTAAGAGCTTCCTTGACTTTGCTCGTTAACCATGCTGGCATCTTCTTGGCCCTGGCGGTACCTTTTCTGATCTGCGGTATGCACTCCAGTTGAGCTTCTAATATAGTGTTTTTAAACAACTTCCAAGCATTTTCGAGTGATGTGACCCTCTGGACTTTGTTTTTCAGCTTTCTTTTTACCAATCCCCTCATTTTTGTGAAGTTTCCTCTTTTGAAGTCATATGTGACCATGTTGGATTTTCTTGGCAATTGGCCAGTTACATGTATGTTTAATTTAATAGCACTGTGGTCACTGCTCCCAATCGGTTCAACAACACTTACATCTCGCACCAGGTCCCGGTCCCCACTGAGGATTAAGTCCAGGGTTGCCGTCCCTCTGGTCGGTTCCATGACCAACTGGTCTAGGGAATAGTCATTTAGAATATCTAGAAACTTTGCTTCTTTGTCATGACTGGAACACATATGCAGCCAGTCTATGTCCGGGTAGTTGAAGTCACCCATTACTACCACCTTTCCTAGTTTGGATGCTTCCTCAATTTCATATCTCATCTCAAGGTCTCCCTGAGCATTTTGATCAGGGGGACGATAGATCGTTCCCAGTATTAAGTCCCTCCTGGGGCATGGTATCACCACCCACAAGGATTCTGTGGAGGAGTCTGCTTCTTTTGGGGTTTCGAGCTTGCTGGATTCAATGCCTTCTTTCACGTATAGAGCGACTCCGCCACCAATACGTCCTTCACTGTCCTTCCGGTATAGTTTATATCCAGGGATAACCGTATCCCACTGGTTTTCTCCATTCCACCAGGTCTCCGTTATGCTCACTATATCAATGCTCTCCTCTAAGACCAAGCACTCCAGTTCTCCCATCTTGGTTCGCAGGCTCCTAGCATTAGCGTACAGGCACTTGTAAGCAGTGTCTCTCTTCAAGTATCTTTGGCACTTGTGGTTAGGCCTGTGGTAATTTTGCTCTTCTGAATTTATATCCTGTGCCCCTGCTCTCACAATGCCTACTTCTAGGCCTACCCCTTTTTAAATTTCATCATTTCTTTGGTTTTTATCCCAGGGGGGAGGTTTATTCCGAACTGGACCTTTCTCAGCTCCTGTCGGGTTTCCCTCCTCAGTCAGTTTAAAAGCTGCTCTGCCACCTTTTTAATTTTAAGTGCCAGCAGTCTGGTTCCATTCTGGTTCAAGTGGAGCCCGTCCCTTTTGTACAGGCCCGGCTTGTCCCAAAATGTTCCCCAGTGCCTAACAAATCCAAACCCTTCCACCCAACACCATCGTCTCATCCACGCATTGAGACTGCGAAGCTGGGCCTGTCTGGCTGGTCCTGCGCGTGGAACCGGTAGCATTTCAGAGAAAGCCACCTTGGAGGTCCTGGCTTTCAGCATCCTACCTAGCAACCTAAATTTTGCTTCCAGGACCTCACGGCTGCATTTCCCCATGTCGTTGGTGCCAACGTGCACCACGACCACTGACTCCTTCCCAGCACTGTCTACCAAACTATCTAAACGACGGGCGATATCTGCAACCTTCGCACCAGGCAGGCAAAACACCTTGCGGTCTACACGCCCATCACACACCCCACTGTCTATGTTCCTAATGATCGAATCACCCACTACAAGGATCCCTCCACCGCCTGGAGATATATCCTCGGCACAAGAGGATAGCTGCTCATCCCCCAAGGAATGGGTCCCTTCTAAGGGATCGTTTCCCTCTTCCTCAGCTGGATGCTCTCCTTCCCCGAGACCATCGTTCTCCATGATAGCAGAAGAGCTATCATCCTTGGAGTGGGACACAGCTATAACGTCCCTGAAGGCCTCCTCCACACACCTCTCTGCCTCTCTCAGCTTTTCCAGGTCCGCCACCTTGGCCTCAAGGAAATGAAGTCAGGAGCTCATTGCACCGAGAGCACACCCACGACTTCTGTCCAACAGGCAGATAGTTGTACATGCTGCAGGCGGTGCAAAACACTGAAAAGCCCCCACACCCCTGCTGGCTTCTTACCTGCATAGTTTTGTTTAAGGTTTATTACGTCAATGGGTTGGAGACTGCGGTTTAGTTGAGGTCAGGGAACAGACGGGCAGAGTGGGGGGCCCTTGCCTCCTCGCCCTGCTGCCGAACTCGCTCTGCTGCTCAACTCGCCTTGACGCTTTGTCAGCTGGGGCTCCCTCTAGCTCGTGGAGCAGGCTCCCTCGCTAAGGTGCTCTGACTTTATATGTGTGGCTGGTTCCTCCCAGCTACTGCTGCCAGCCAATGATGTGTTAACTTGAGGCTGATGGCTATCAGCTGGGGCTTAACTCTTTAGTATTCTCTCAGGCTTCCTTCCTGAGCGAGGGGCGGGGCTGTTTAAGCTTTTGGCTGCTTTTAATCTCAGCAAGGGGCTGCGCCTTCCAGGCAAGTCTTTTGTGTTTGTTGTTTTCCCACCTAGAACAGCCTGACCTTTCTTTAACCTAAGGAAACAGAGCTTGTGGTTGTGTTTCAGGAAGGCTGAAGCTGCCCTTTTTAGTAAGGACTGAGCTGACTCTCTCCCTTTATGTATCGGTGGAGTTTCCTTTTCCCCCTTCTCTCCGACTGGAATTTAGCCTTGTTTACAGTGTCCCCTGAAGCTTTCCTGCTAGGGTGGTGTTGAAAACTAGCTTTCTATGGGCTTCCTTCTCCTAGGATCTGTCTCCTAAGATATAGGTTCTTTCAGGATTTGGCTCCTAGCTCAGGGTGACCTTGGGCTGCCCTTATTAGTTATTGCTCTGAGCTGTTTTACTTCAATTAAATAATGGAATAAATGGGAGCTACTTACCCTCTTTTCGCTCTGCTGCTTAACTCGCCTAGTTATGAGCTTGTTGGGTGTCTTAATGAGGGCAGCAGGCCAGGAAAAGTCTTGCAACATGTCATTAGCTCTGGACTTGCAATCTCAGCACTTTTATCTTTCAATATACTGGTGGGGAATGAACAAACTGGAAATACAGGACGCAAGCAAGAAACTGGTTCTCTTGCAGCCCAGATTTCAAGTCCACTGAGCAGTACACCAAAACAGCAGGGAAAACTACAAATTTTGAATGGCAGTATCATTAACCCATTTATTTCATTCATCCCAATATTTTCCAATCACTAACAGGTCAATAAACAGTAAGTGGTAATTAATAAATGTGTATATGTATTTACAACTCTGTATCTGAAGGCTGGATGAGCAGTGTTAAAGTTATTACTACATGTTTCACCAGACGTCTGCATGCTGAAACATTAAGAAAAAATCTCCTGTAGCTACTGCCTTGAGCTATAGCTGCTTGTCTGTGACTAGAGCCCTAATTGGCTTAGAAGAGAGTTTGTTGTAGTTTAAAGTGATAATAAAATACATCTGTTGCTGAGTTCTCTGCAGGAGTATCCACTCCCAGCTGAGGACAACAAAGGATCAACCACATCAGCAAAGATGGAACAATTAGCCCATAACATTTACTAGGTCAGTCCACTGTAGCTAAAACTTCCTAAAAAGTCAGCCACCTGTGACTGACACAATAATCTACCTCTTTCTTCTCTGCACAGTTGCAAGGAAAACATGACTTTTTGTTGATTTTGTTGATTTGCCAACCTTTTTTATTCTAAATAATCAAAGCAGGACCACCTGACCAAGGAACACATTGACTTTGTACTGTCTCCTTCCATTATTAATGCACAACACTTTCTACTTTAGTAATTAAACTGAACTGAGTGTATACAAAGCAACAAAACACCTTCCATGTCAGGATTGTCAAACACTGAAGCAGATGTCTTCAGTTAAGGTTAATATGCTGCTGAAGTGCTGGGCTTTCCTACAAATGTTCTAACACCACAGTCACAAACCATGACAGCACATTTTCTAGGTAAACTGGATTATCCATAGGCATGGTTTAAATTTCAGAGATTCAAAGTGGATCTTCCAGCAGCCAACCTAGGTTCCAGAGGTCAAGGGAGTACAACTACACTGCACTACTAGCCTGACTGCTGTCAGCTGATCCTACAGCCTGAAGGCGGTTGGCTTACCTTGCAAACAAATGGAGAGGCATCCAACTCTATAAAACCATTCTAGGCTAATCCAGCAACAAGTAGCAATGCAGACTGACTCTCTTGCCTTATCTCACATCACACCTTGCCTTCCCTCATCCTCTTACCTGCCCTGTCTCGCTGCATTTGCGCAACCAGATATCTGACCTCCAGTGTGTCTCGCCTTGTAACCATCACCCTAGCTGAATCATGAGTCATTGTGACCTAAAAGATAAAATAAACAGTCAGACACAAAGGCCCGGGTTGAATTATGGGCCATTTTAATTTTTAGAACACCAACATCTGCACAGGGAAAACTATTATTGAGGGAACTAGGCATTAATATATCAGGCAAAGCCTGTAGCCAAGAGGGTGACAACTCCCACCTATGGAAAATAGGAGTACCACAGGCCCCCTTTTTCTGGCCATAACCTGAAGGTGAGTAAGGAAGCCTTCCTGCATCCCCCCTCCCCCCTGGGGACCTCTTGACTCCAGGCAGATGATACAGATCAGCCTCAAAAGTGAGCCCTATCTTGCCCCCAGGTCCCAAAGCCCTGTACGGCAAACCTCAGAGCCCACTCATCACCTTGAAAGGTGTTTAACCTGGCTGAACTTAGATGTTTTCCTGAACATTCTCATCAAAGTGAACAAATTGACCTGTTTAGAAACAGCAGACCCAAACTAACTTGACCAACCCACCACAGCCAAAGATTCCTATGATGAGATAGGGAGGGTGAGCAGATGCCACTGTGAAGAAGAGAGAAAGAGCAGAAGCCAGTCAGGGTTTAAGGAGGCTTGGATGATGCCACCTCCCCCCACGCACAATGTGCATATGTGTTGATGCAAAATGCATCATTAGCACCACCTCTTCTTCCTCCCCTCCTCTCCCAGGCCACCACGACATCCTGCAGCTCGATCCTTGGTGGACCAGGCTATGAAACAGACCTTCTCTTGGCTCATCAATCTTACAGCCAGGGCTTATGGTTGAAAAAGACTTTGAACCAACGTTCTCTCAAGCCTGCGCTCAGCCCATCAAATTATCTATAGCTGGTGGAAGTGCAACAGTTAGAGCTATCACGTGCAACAGTTGCCCAAGTGGAAACACAACCTATGGGTTTCTCTATAGATATCCACTGAAAACTGAGGTAACAATGTTCTCCAGACAATACTCCTTTGTCTTTGTTGTCTATTTGAGGACAGAGTTATTTTTGCTATAGCTTGGCAGGTGTTTAGCACAAGCAGCACAAATTGTCAGCCCTGTGTTTCACCCATTGTTGTGCTTTTCAGAAAATTAACCCTCATTCCTCTTGCTGCAAAACTGTCTCATGTCTTCACTAGTCCATAGTGGAAGCTCTTGATCCACAGATGTACAAGGCAATATGTAAAATCTGGAAATAGCTGGTTCCTTTTAAAGACAGCACAATTTATTTCTACAGAGACAGAAAAAACCCCTATGTAAATTAAAGTACCAGTTACAATAGGTTTTTAAAACATCAAAAGAAGCCTTGCTTTGTACCATTCACAATAAAGAAAAGCAAATCACTTCTTAGCAAATTCAAATTAAATATTTGCCCAAGCAGCTGACAGAAAGGGTGAGGTTTCTCTCACCTGTTGTACTGGCAACTTGTATTGCCTCTTTCCTCGTGTAATATTATCCTATTCTCCCAAAGAAATGTGAGTAAATCTTGTTTGCTTAGCTTGCAAGCATATCTTCTGAGCAGACATTGTGGTCTTTGGATTTATTTTTCCTTCAGATCCCTATTTTCATTGTCAAGTGAACATGAAAAAATCATAAAGGTTATTGTTTAATAAAATCAACAACGACCCACAACTGTTAGATCACTGCAGTACTATCATGTATACACATTTATGTTTCTCTGTCCTAAAAGTTTTTATATAAGAAATTATTGCCCTCAGGGCTAAATTTGACAATGATAACCAATGTGCAGGTTTTAAAAAATGCAAATAAGCTGGAGTTGGGGGACTGAAGATTTTTAGGATCACAGCTGGCACGGAGAGGGAATTTAACCCTTTCCTCCTATGCTTTGGTCCTAAGTAAAATTCCCCTTCACAACAGCTGTGACTGCAATAATTATGACACCCCCCCTCAAAAAAAAACTCCACCCTGACAGCATTTGACACAGTTGCCTTTTACTGTTTTTTTTTTTTATTACAAATGTTCCTGGAAATTTTGACATGAAGAGCGATACAGAAATATTTTAAATAATTTTTAAAAACCAGACAGCACCATTGTTAACTCCTCAATTGGACAGTGCCCTTTCCACAAATTGGGCCTAAAAAGGACTGTGCTGAGGAAGTCTCCATGGATGCTGGAAAGTTTTTATTAATATAAATGTAATCACACACACATACAACCTAGCATCCCTTGGCCCCCTGGCTAATTGATGGGGCCAGATGTGCTCCTCTTCAGCTCTGCAGTCTCATGGCAACTGGCAGTTGGAGCAGAATATTCTTCTGGCAGAGGGGAGGGGGGTGGCACCAAGCTCCTTGCAGCGTCTTTTTTTATGGTTGATGGATAGAGTCAGGCTGGTTTTCCCCTTGCCATAATGGTTTTCCTGAGAGGCCAGGGGTACAACTTATTAGCAATACTCTGGCTAGTGAAAACTGAGTGTGCTTCCTTTCAGCTCTATAGTCCCAGGGGAAATAACAGGTGAAGATGAGTGTTCTGTGTAGCAGACAGAGGAGAAGCAAGCTACTTGTATCCGTTTCTTCTCTGGCTTATGCATGTGGGGAAAAAATACCTAACTATAGCAAAATAAAAAAAACCCCTATAACAGTCTATTGTAACCCACACTAAGGCTCATTACATCAATAGGTGGGATACCCATCTTCTAAATACTAATAATAATTTTATGAGATACATTTGATATTTGGATTTTGTAACTGGAACTTGCTTCAAAAATAATTGAAAAACCCCAACTTGCATATAATTTTACTAAATTTATGTAATAACCACAACTATACATACAGACACAACCACATTTCAGTATTGTACCTTGATATCTCACTAGTCAATAACTTTATCTTTTATTGACAGGACCCAAAATTAGAAATCAGTTGTGGGTGAGGCAGTTAAGCTAGTTCCATTTGAATCTTCAGGTCTAATTATAAGATGGAGACAGCTTTGCTTGCCTTACTGCAGGTGTGAAGAACCTTTGGCCCTCCAGATGTTGCTGAACTACAACTCCCATCAATCAGCCCCATCAAGCATGGCCAATGGTCAGGCATGTTGAGAACTGTACTTCAACAATATCTGGAGGGCCAAAGGTTCCTCGCACCTGCCTTAGTAGACGACTCATACCAGGAACTGTGTCCCTGTTGGTTCTACTGGACTTCTTTATAGCTTTTGAGACTATTGCCCATGATATACTTCTGGATCATCCAGCTGGGCTATGACTTGTCTGGATTATGCATCAATTTGCAGTGGTTCCAGAAGGTGGTGCTGGAGGATTTCTGACACCTTGGCCACTAGCCTATGGTATCCTATAGGCTTTCATCTTGTTCCATTGCTAACATCTACATGAAATTGCTGGAAGAAGTAATCCATGAGAAGGGAGTAGAGTATTATCAATATGCAGATGACATTCAGCTCTACCTCACCTTTCAATTTGCATCCAAGAAAGCTATTCAAGATCTGAATCATTCTTTGAAAACAGTAATAGACTGGATCAAGATACAAATTGAAGCATAATCCAGACAAGACAGAGGAAATGGAGGCTGGTCCACTTGATCTATTGGGGCATTGCCCTAACAAGTGAAATGCCAAGCATTATTTTTCAACTCCCCCACCCCACATGTGTGTTGCTTTTTTGGGGGTGTGTGTGATGGTACTCACTGGTACTGCCACTTCTTTTTGCTTTGCGATGGCTCCCATGGCACTTGTATCAAGGTATGAGTACCAGCACCTCATTTATATAAAAAAAATGGTCAGCAATAAAATAAAAGGGGGGGAAATTAGGCCACGTTATGCAGAGCAAGAATAAGCTAGGAGTGAAATCTCCCTTCTATCATCCTGCCCTTGCTTTGAGATTTGCTGGGAAGTTCTTTTTTGGAGTTCTTCCTCCAGGTCTTGTGATAGTCAAGGTGACTGGCATGTACAGTAATGTGGTCAGATGAAGTGTTTTGTTTTTATTTGAACTGTGTGTGATGCTTTTAATGTTTTATTGACTGTTTATGTATTTTATTATTACTCACCCTGGGGTCTTATGATTAAGGTCACGGAACTGAAACAGCCTTGGTCGCTCTGGTAGATGATTTGAGGAGGGCATTAGATAGGGGAGAATTCTCCTTTCTTGTCCTCCTCGATCTCTCAGCGGCTTTTGATACTGTCGACCACAGTATCCTTCTACATCGTCTGGAGGGATTATGAATTGGAGGTACTGTATTGCAGTGGTTCCGTTCCTTCCTCTCCGACAGGTTTCAACAGGTAGCATTGGGGGAGGAGGTTTCAGACCCTTGGCCTCTCAATTGTGGTGTGCCACAGGGTTCTATCCTCTCTCCCATGCTATTTAACATTTATATGAAGCCGCTGGGGACAATCATTAGGAGGTTTGGGCTGCAGTGTCACCAATATGCAGATGACACTCAGCTCTACCTCTCGTTTAAATCTTCACCAGAGTCGGCTGTGGAGACCTTGTCCAAGCGCCTGGAATCCGTGAGTGGATGGATGGGAAGTAATAGGCTGAAGCTGAACCCCGATAAAACCGAGGTGCTGCTTGTGGGGGACAAGAGAAGGTTGGGAGAAGTTGACTTGAAGTTCAATGGGGTGAGTTTACCCCTGAAGGACCAGGTCCGCAGCCTTGGGGTTGTACTTGATTCCAGGCTGTCCATGGAGGCTCAGATTTCGGCAGTGAGCCGGGCAGCCTGGTATCAACTACACCTCATACGAAGGCTGCAACCCTACCTTCCTGTTCATCAGCTCCCACTGGTAGTACACGCCCTGGTCACCTCTTGTTTGGATTACTGTAATGCGCTCTATGTGGGGTTACCCTTGAAAATGGTCCAGAAACTACAACTTATACAAAATGCGGCGGCTCGACTACTTACAAATAGTCGCCGCCGGGATCACATCACACCAGTGTTGTTCGATCTACACTGGCTTCCAGTTGTTTTCTGGGCCCAATTCAAGGTGTTGGTATTAACCTTTAAATCCCTATACGGTCTTGGCCCAGTTTATCTTACGGAGCGCCTTCAACGCCACCAATTATGCCGCCCGACAAGATCAGCCACACAGGGCCTTCTCTCAATCCCACCGACAAAAACAGCCAGGTTGGCGGGTACTAGAGAGAGGGCATTCTCAGTGGCAGCCCCCACCCTCTGGAACTCCCTCCCACAAGATCTCCGGCATGCCTCTTCCCTAAATACATTTCGTAAAGTCTTAAAGACCTGGCTCTTTCAACAGGCCTTTGGGATTTCCGGGGAGGGTTAATTACTGGATTGAATTGCCTCCTATCCTGTTTTAATATCACTGTCTGCTGCTCTACTGTTTTTCTATTGTTTTTATATTGTACTATTGTATTTTATCTTATTGTGTTTTAACTGCTGTACGTCGCCTAGAGTGGCCATTGGCCAGACAGGCGACACAGAAATTAAATTTATTATTATTATTATTATTATTATTATTAAGGGCAGCAAATAAAACAAGAATATCAACAGTAACAGTAATTAAATATTTTCTAGAATGATTACTTAATAATTACTGTTATCCACCCTGGGTTCTTATGATAAAGGGTGGGATATAAAAAACAACAACAGCAACTATACTTTTCCTAGAATTATCACTATCATCACCATTATATTTCTGGACACAATCACTTCACACTTTCATACCCATAATAAATCCCTATAAGTTTATTTATTTATTATTTGATTTATATCCCGCCCTTCCTCCCAGCAGGAGCCCAGGGTGGCAAACAGAAATGCTAAAAACACTTTAAAACATCATAAAAACAGAACTTAAAATACATTAAAACAAAACAATGTTAAAAACATTTTTAAAAAAGCTTTAAAAACATCTTTAACAAAAAGGGTTGAAAACATAAAAAACACATATTAACAAGCAATTCTAACACAGACGCAGACTGTGTTACATTCAGTGTTGAGTTCAGTGAAGCTTATTCTTAAGTAAGCATACAGAAGACTGAAGTCTTTATGTCCCATTTATTATGACCGCATGTCCTCAACGTGTTACCTTTGTTTGATTCATGTTCATTAATGTAGCCCATGTGGCGAGTGGTTAACAGTATTGGACTAGGACCTGGGAGACCAAGGTTCAAATCCCACTTGGCACTGAAGCTCACTGGGTGACACTGGACCAGTCACTATCTCTTAGCCTAACCTATCTCATAGGGTTGTTGTGAGGATACAATGGGCTAGGGGAAGAAACACTTCCAGAGAGGAGTTCACTGTGCAATCCTAACACCTCCTTTATGCAAGTTTTATGCAGGGTCCATATGATATCTTCATCACCACCACAATGTCAGCCTGTACTTTCATTACATTTAATCCAGATTTTCCAAAGCCACAGAAAATCTGGTAAGTAAAAACAACCAGTCACCATTGGTGTGGAAAGTCACCACTGGTAATGGAAAGGCTGTTAGCACAAAAATCTAATAGTTTAAGTTGGGCAGTTTGTTACATATGGTGACATTTCAGGGTGGTCTCAAACACAAAACCCCCTATTTCCATTTGCTTTTCACTGAAGTACAGCCTAGCTATTTTGTGTCTGGCAGCCCATTATAAGGAGTGTTCTTATTTCCACCCAATGCTGGATACATAAATCTGCCTTTAAGCAATAAATATGGAGGTCTTGCGAAAGACCTCTTCATTTTATCTTCAAACATTTTTCTGAATAAAGCCTTCTGCTTATCATGCAATAAATGCATACCATATCACAGTCAAAAGAGATCAGAAGTACATGAAGAGACAAGAAAATAATCCTGGGTGCCTAAACCTTTCCATCCATTCATCCACTTAACACAGGTGAGGAACTTGAAAATGATATGGATTGGAGAGGAAGGAGATATTTTAAAAGATGGAAACAAATTAGAATAAAGAAGCCTGGATAGAGTCTAAATTGGGGTAGTTTTTTTTTTTTTTGCCCAAGGACCGCATTCATCCTTGGTCAAACCTCCAGCGAGCTCATTCTAGTGATGAGGGCACATGCACGTACACAAACACATAGAATCATAAGAGTTGGAAGGGGTCTATAAGGCCATTGAGTCCAAGCCCCTGCTCAATGCAGGAATCTTGACACACGTCAGTATGACCTTGGATACCGTCCTTATGCTGCCCTCGCTTGTTACTGCTTGGGAGTCTCTTGCCTCCTTAAGAAGCCCACAAGTCCCACAGCTATTCTGTGCAGATCAGTTGAAAAGGGACGAAATTTCCTGCTCTCTACTCAAATGATTGATCCGATGGATGGCTTAAAAGGGGGTGATTTGCAACGCCATTATTTTTCTGATTCTGCAAATGCTTCATAATGGCAGGGTTTGGGCTAGATGATTTTCAAGGTCCTTTCAACTCCATCATTCTATGTGGATGATATCAGTTGCCAGTTGGGTACTTGTAATGTGCAACAATAGCGTCAGGTGCGTATACGCAATTTGTCTACTCTCAGTGAACAGTCAAATCTGGGATTTAGGCCTACCACTCTGCCATTAATAGCCATTCCACTCCAAGGTAGTGATGAAGCTGGAACTAACCACAGGATAGGATAACATACCATATCGATATTGCCTAAATAACTAGATTTTTAAGAGAGTGGCCTTTGTATGTATAATTGAAGTTGATTTTGTTTTAGGACCCCCTCTAGGATGCACACCTGAACGTGGTGAGGAGGTTTGAGAGTGTCGAAAAAGCTGAGAGCAATGCCATCAGGAGTCTAGACCAAGAAGCTAGACTCCCAGTAGGTCACCCAAGGTGGAATGGTCAAAGCTGAGACACCACACTAGGATGCATCCAGACTCAGAGGACGGCAATGGTAAACCACCTCTGAATACCTTTTACCATGAAATCTCTATGAACGGAGTATCCAAAATGAAAAAAGGGAATAAGAGAAGAATTAACTCATTTGAAATGTGGTGCTGGAGGAGAGTTTTAAGGATACCATGGACTGCGAAAAAGACAAAATAATTGAGTGTTAGAACAAATTAAACCAGAACTATCACTAGAAGCTAAAATGATGAAACTGAGGCTATCATACCTGGGACATATAATGAGAAGACATGATTCACTAGAAAAGACAGTAATGCTGGGAAAAACAGAAGGGAGTAGAAAAAGAGAAAGACCAAACAAGAGATAGATTGACTCCATAAAGGAAGCCACACACCTGAACTTACAAGATCTGAACAGGGTGGTTTATAACAGATGCTATTGGAGGTCGGTGATTCATAGGGTCGCCATAAGTAGTAATCAACTTGAAGGCACATAACACACACACATTTAGGAAGGCTATGCTGGCAACTCTCTCTTCAGGCAAACTTGGAATTGAAAATAAGAAACTCAGTGGAAAACTCAGTGGGATAAGAGAAGCGGGGCTCATTCCACCAGCTCTACTAAAAGACCAGATGCATCAGGCATCTCCTACCCCTGAACTATTTTCAAATAGTCATTAGGATAATTAGTATTAAACTGTAAGAACAGGTATCTGAATTTGCTGTTTATCTTTTTCCTCCCTGTCCCCTTTTCCTTGTGTTCTTGTGTCTTTTAGATTGTAAGCCTGCAGGCAGGGCTGTCCTGTTTTAATTGATATTATGTTAGCCACTCTGGGCGTTTTTTTTGGCTGAACATCAGGGCACAAATGTTCTAAATATAAAAATAAGGAAGCAATTATTTCTTATTATTTCATTAACAAGAAATAACACCATTTAGAAGGGCAGGAATTCACACAACATCTTATTCATATTAAATGGCGAAAGAAATTAGAAATAAGGGTGGCTAATTTTTTTCACACAACTTATCTTATTCATATTAAATGGCTAAAGAAATTAGAAATAAGGGTGGCTAATTTCCTTCCTGTGAACTACATATACTGAAGCAAAAAATCAGATCTCCCTCTAAACTTCAAGAGTGGCACATAACATCACAAAAAGTGAGTCAATGAGACAATCAGTCCTTTCCCCCACCCCATATTTAGCATACAAATACAAATATAGCCAACCTCCACTCCTATTGCAGGGCTGACACATTCAAAAATCTCACACATACATAACATACTGAGATCTCCTCACCTGCACTCAAACACAGAGCCAGTTCTCTACCCATCACATCAACACACACACGTAATGAAAGTTAAATGGTTAATGTGCATAATAACTGGCCATTGCGCACATTCACCAGGCCCCATGGAGAATGTGCACATTAACCTTCCATGAAGAGAGAATGGTGCACATTTCCCAGTCAATATAAATAATCTCTAACAGGACTTGGGGAATGGGCATATGTCACCTGAATTCTGGCCTAAGAAAATGGTGCTGCCATGTAGAATTGTAGTTAAGATTTTGTTGCTGGGATGAAACTTGTTCTCATCAGCAGAGACATGATCTCATGCTGAAGACACCTGTATTATCTAGAGAGAGAGTTGCTCAAGGTAAATGCTGGAGATTGCTAATTGGGAGGGCTAGTTAGTTGTGGGGAAGCACGTACACTATGGCATGAGAAGGCACTGGAAAGTTCCCTCAAGGGAGCACCCTGATTGGCCCTTGGGCTTCATGTTAACTGCTTTGCTTTCTTCTGTAAGAGTTAGCCCTTTCTTTGTTCTGGTGCCAAACATCTTCCCTGGTGCCTTGCAACACCTTGGGTGATGTGTTCTTTTGTTCCTGGTGGGGTCAATATTCCTAAGCTTTGCTGACATGTGCTAGAGTTAAGAACAGTTAGTCTTTTAAATTTATCTCTCAGCTGCTTTTGATACCATCGACCATGGTATCCTTCTGGGAAGGCTCACAGAGTTGGGAGTTGGGGGTATTGCTTGGCAGTGGCTCCGCTCCTACTTGGTGGGTCGTCAACAGAAGGTAGTGCTTGAGGAACACTGCTCGACACCCTGGACTCTCCATTGTGGAGTCCCACAGGGATCGGTACTGTCCCCCATGCTTTTCAACATCTATATGAAGCCGTTGGGTGCGGTCATCAGGAGTTTTGGAGTGCGTTGTCACCAGTACGCTGATGACACGCAACTCTATTTCTCCTTTGCATCTTCCTCAGGTGAGGCTGTTAACGTACTAAACCGTTGCCTGGCCGCGATAATGGATTGGATGGGAGCTAACAGACTGAAACTTAATCCAGACAAGACCGAGACGCTGTTAGTGAGTGCCTTCTCTGCCCAGATGGTGGATGTTCACCCTGTTCTGGATGGGGTTACACTCCCCTTGAAAGAACAGGTTCGTAGCTTGGGAGTTCTTTTCGATCCTTCCCTGTCTCTTGAGGCTCAGGTAGCCTCAGTGGCACGGAATGCTTTCTACCATCTCCGACTGGTAGCCCAGCTACGTCCCTATCTGGACAGTGACGACCTCGCCTTAGTCGTTCATGCTCTGGTAACTTCTAGATTGGACTACTGCAATGCGCTCTACGTTGGGCTGCCCTTGAAGATAGTTCGGAAACTACAGTTAGTCCAGAATGCAGCGGCCAGATTGTTGACGCGGACCAGAAGGTCCGCTCATATAACACCTGTTCTGGCCCGTCTGCACTGGCTTCCTGTTTGTTTCCGGGCTAAATTCAAAGTGCTGGTTTTGACCTATAAAGCCTTACACGGCATGGGACCGCAATACCTGGTGGAGCGCCTCTCCCAATATGAAACTACCCGTACACTGCGCTCAACATCTAAGGCCCTCCTCCAAGTACCATCCCATCAAGAAGCTCGGAGGATGGTGACTAGAAATAGGGCCTTTTCGGTTGTGGCTCCCGAACTGTGGAATGGTTTCTCCGATGAGGTGCGCCTGGCGCCGACGCTGCTATCTTTTCGGCGCCAGGTAAAACCCTTTTTATACTCCCAGGCATTTTAAAGTGTATTTTTACAGTATTTTATTATTATGTTGTATTCTGGATGTTGTTTGGTTCTCGTATTGTTTGTGTGTTTTTGTTTTTTGAGTTACTATATTTATTGTATTTATATATTGTGCCTGCTTTTACCTTTTATGTACACCGCCCAGAGAGCCTTTGGGCTTAGGGCGGTATATAAATTAAATTAAATAAATAAAAATAAATAAATAGTATTCTTATTATTGATGGTGCTTTCTAACTGTATCTTTTATAGGTGCTTTGGGTCTTTTCTTGTTGCTGCTATTCTTAATTAATTATATTTTAATAAAGCTAACTCATGTTTACTGGTGTGTGTTCTTTCAGTGAAACCTTGGTTCTGAATCCAGAGTCCAACCACATCTGGCTATTGTGCTACTGAGTAACCTAGTTGCCTGGGACCCCAGGAAGCATAGACAGGTCTTTAGCTCTTGCTTCTTTGGAATCCTAGGGACACCTACTTAATTTCAGGTTTGGAACTCTCTGGCCCAAACTGGTGGACACAAGGAATGGTGGCAGCATCCCACTTTGCAGGCTTGGTGGTAGATCCAAGTAGGTTGTTAATTGTTGTTTGCCTACAAGAGCTGTTTCTTGGGTTTGGGGACCCAGTGATCTTGACAAAACAATACATACACAGAGGGCCAGCTCTCACGCAATCTGCTTGCCTTGACTTAACTAACGCTGACCCAGAAACATGTGTGAGGTAGAAGCATTAGCAGTAGGAAGCAGAGAGGAAGATCAAAAGTGTGCTCAAGTTCCCCCACCATCTTGCCTAACCCTAGAGCCTAATCATTTGCTTTTATCCCCTACAATCAATTACTGATGTCACCAAAACCTACCTCCTTTTTTTTACAGCTAACATGGCCTGGAAAAAGCTGTAAGGAGGAAGGAAACAAGGAAGCAAGCAGCCAAGTAAACCTTCCACTGGTGGTGATGGTGGGGAATGCACTAACCTCACTTCTTTTTAGTCCCTTGCTACCCTCCCCCTATGGATTAATGTGTGAATGCACCACACACGTATGAACACTGACATGTTGACCACAGCAGCGAGCTACCTATGGCACAGCAAAGATAACTGGGCTCAATAGTGAGAGATGAGAGTGTATGCAGATTTAAATATGTAAAAGAACAAGGAAGAAGATGTGACTCAGCATCACAAACAACACAATTCACAAAGGTCTGAAATATGAAGAAGGTCATTACGGACAGGCAATCGGTTTAAGAAATCTGAAAAGGGATTTAGTGCACTGGTAATGGTCCTGGGCCACTCTAAATGCCTCTCTGTGAGTGAACTTTGATGAGAATTTGCTAATCTTGATCATTCAACTGCTGTTTAGCTAATCTCTGGTAAATCAAGAGCAGCTGAAAAGCATTTTCATTTCTCAATCTGCTCCCTTGGAGCTCCTGTTTTTTTCTCTCCCTCCCCCTCCCCCCTTTAAAACATATTTTTATTGGGTTTTATGCTTATACAAAGAGAACAAAAGTAACAAATACCAAACTAAACAAGGAGAGGACAACAACGAGCAAAGTCAAGGAAGCTTTTAGAGGCAAAAAGTCTTCCTTCAAAAAATGGAAGTCTTGTCCGAATGAAGAAAATAAAAAAGAACACAAACTCTGGCAAAAGAAATGCAAGAAGACAATAAGGGATGCTAAAAAAGAATTTGAGGAGCACATTGCTAAGAACATAAAAACCAACAACAAAAAATTCTATAAATACATTCGAAGCAGGAGACCATCTAGGGAGGCGATTGGACCCTTGGATGAGAAGGGAGTCAAAGGTGTACTAAAGAACGATAAGGAGATTGCAGAGAAGCTAAATGAATTCTTTGCATCTGTCTTCACAGTGGAAGATATAGGGCAGATCCCTGAACCTGAACTAACATTTGCAGGAAGGGATTCTGAGGAACTGAGACAAATAGTGGTAACGAGAGAGGAAGTTCTAAGCGTAATGGACAATATCAAAACTGACAAATCACCAGGCCCGGATGGCATCCACCCGAGAGTTCTCAAAGAACTCAAAGGTGAAATTGCTGATCTGCTAACTAAAATATGTAACTTGTCCCTTGGGTCCTCCTCCGTGCCTGAGGACTGGAAAGTGGCAAATGTAACGCCAATCTTCAAAAAGGGATCCAGAGGGGATCCCGGAAATTACAGGCCAGTTAGCTTAACTTCTGTCCCTGGAAAACTGGTAGAAAGTATTATTAAAGCTAGATTAACTAAGCACATAGAAGAACAAGCCTTGCTGAAGCACAGCCAGCATGGCTTCTGCAAGGGAAAGTCCTGTCTCAGTAACCTATTAGAATTCTTTGAGAGTGTCAACAAGCATATAGATAGAGGTGATCCAGTGGACATAGTGTACTTAGACTTTCAAAAAGCGTTTGACAAGGTACCTCACCAAAGGCTTCTGAGGAAGCTTAGCAGTCATGGAATAAGAGGAGAGGTCCTCTTGTGGATAAGGAATTGGTTAAGAAGCAGAAAGCAGAGAGTAGGAATAAACGGACAGTTCTCCGAATGGAGGGCTGTAGAAAGTGGAGTCCCTCAAGGATCGGTATTGGGACCTGTACTTTTCAACTTGTTCATTAATGACCTAGAATTAGGAGTGAGCAGTGAAGTGGCCAAGTTTGCTGACGACACTAAATTGTTCAGGGTTGTTAAAACAAAAAGGGATTGCGAAGAGCTCCAAAAAGACCTCTCCAAACTGAGTGAATGGGCAGAAAAATGGCAAATGCAATTCAATATAAACAAGTGTAAAATTATGCATATTGGAGCAAAAAATCTTAATTTCACATATACGCTCATGGGGTCTGAACTGGCGGTGACCGACCAGGAGAGAGACCTTGGGGTTGTAGTGGACAGCACGATGAAAATGTCGACCCAGTGTGCGGCAGCTGTGAAAAAGGCAAATTCCATGCTAGGGATAATTAGGAAAGGTATTGAAAATAAAACAGCCGATATCATAATGCCATTGTATAAATCTGTGGTGCGGCCGCATTTGGAATACTGTGTACAGTTCTGGTCGCCTCATCTCAAAAAGGATATTATGGAGTTGGAAAAGGTTCAGAAGAGGGCAACCAGAATGATCAAGGGGATGGAGCGACTCCCTTACGAGGAAAGGTTGCAGCATTTGGGGCTTTTTAGTTTAGAGAAAAGGCGGGTCAGAGGAGACATGATAGAAGTGTATAAAATTATGCATGGCCTTGAGAAAGTGGATAGAGAAAAGTTCTTCTCCCTCTCTCATAATACTAGAACTCGTGGACATTCAAAGAAGCTGAATGTTGGAAGATTCAGGACAGACAAAAGGAAGTACTTCTTTACTCAGCGCATAGTTCAACTATGGAATTTGCTCCCACAAGATGCAGTAATGGCCACCAGCTTGGATGGCTTTAAAAGAAGATTAGACAAATTCGGCTGGACCAAAAAAAAAAAAATGGAGTTGTTCTCTACATTAACCCACAATTGCTTCCTAAATTGGTATTACTGGATGATAGTGGTAGATTTGTGGGGGTTGAAATTACTCTACAGGGTACAAACATTTTGATAGTGGGTATCTATGCCCCCAATGAAGATAAAACAAGGTTTTACACAGGACTTATGGAAAAATTGTCAGAGTTTTCATATGACCATTGGTGCGTTATGGGTGATTGGAATGGGGTAATCTCACCAAAAATTGATAGGCTTTCTGAAAAAAATATCAAAGAGACACAGGGTAAATTACCGAAGATTTGCTTTGAACTGATGGAACATTTAGAATTGGTGGATACCTGGAGATATATAAATGATAATGCAAAGGAATTTACTTATTTTTCAGAAAGACACAAAACATTCTCGAGGATTGATATGATCTGGATGTCTAAAATTTTAGCGAAGGACACTTTTAAAATGGATATATTACCAAAAACTTTTTCGGATCATAACCCTGTGATATTAACTTTAAAAAAGAAAAATCTTGGATTTAGATGGAGACTAAATGAATCTTTATTACAGAATGACAAAGTGGTACAAGAATGTAAGAAGAAATTAAAAGAGTTTTTTGAACATAATTTACATAAAGGAACAAGTGAAAATATTGTTTGGGATACAAGTAAAGCATTTATGAGGGGATATCTTATTAAATGTAACTCTGAATTAAAAAAAAAGAAACAACAGAAAATGCAATTAATTTTGGAAGAAATAAAACAAAAAGAGGAAGAATTGAAAAAGAATCCAACTAAAGTTTCTATTGTAAATCAAATCAAAATGTTACAGAAGCAAGTATCAATGCTGACAGTTAGAGAAATTGAAAGAAAACTAAATTTTGCTAAACAAAGGACTTTTGAATTTGCAAATAAACCTGGGAAATGGTTAGCATATAAATTAAGAAAAGAATGTCAAAAAAATATCATTTTAAAGATACAAGAAGGAGATGAGACGTTGACAGATAATGTAAAAATTAAAAAGATTTTTCATCAATATTATTCAACATTGTACAAATGTCAGGAAATTCCATCTGAAAAAATAGAAGAGTATATATCTAAACAGAATTTGCCTAAAATTACAGACTTTCAGAGACAAGCTATTAATGGCCCTATTACGTTAAGAGAGATATCTGAAGCTATAAACAAAATTAAATTAGGAAAGGCACCAGGACCAGATGGGTTATCTGCAATGTATTATAAATGTTTGGAGGAAGAACTCTTACTACCTTTACAGTCTACAATGAATCTTATTCTGCAAGAGGGAAAGATACCGGATAGTTGGAAAAATGCTAATATAACATTAATACCTAAAGAGGAGCAAGATTTAACTAAAACAAAAAATTATCGACCAATATCTCTATTGAATAATGACTATAAAATTTTTACAATGATCTTGGCAGAAAGATTGAAAATAATATTGCAACAATTTATTCAGGAAGATCAATCAGGGTTTTTACCTAAAAGACAATTACGTGACAACGTCAGAAATGTCTTGAATGTCTTGGAATATTTAGAACAACGAAATGATAAACAAGCAGCTTTGATTTTTTTAGATGCTGAAAAAGCATTTGATAATTTGAATTGGAAATTTATGTTTCAGGTTTTGGAGCAAATGGATTTTGGAGACAATTTTATAAAATGGATTAGATCGATTTATACATCTCAGAAGGCTCAGATAATTGTTAACGGAGATTTAACGGATTCATGTGAAATACAAAAGGGTACAAGACAGGGATGTCCTTTATCTCCTCTTTTATTTATTCTGGTCTTAGAAGTGCTGCTTAGAGATATAAGGCAAGATAAAAGAATTTCGGGATTAAAGATAAAAAAAGAAGAATATAAATTGAGAGCATTTGCTGATGATTTGATAATTGTACTAGAAAATCCTTTGGAAGGAATTAATGTATTGATGGACAAATTAAAAGAATTTGGACCGTTAGCAGGATTTAAGATCAACAATCAAAAAACAAAGATGTTGGTGAAAAATTTAACTTTAAGGGAACAGAAAGAGTTAATGGACAAGACAGATTTTACAATAGAGAAAAAGTTGAAATATTTAGGTATCATTATGACAAATAAAAATTCAAAGTTGTTTCATAATAATTATGAAAAATTATGGACAGAGATAAAGAAAGACTTGCTAAGATGGGATAAACTACAACTGTCATTAATGGGTAGAATATCTGTGATAAAAATGAATGTATTACCGAGAATGATGTTTTTGTTTCAAACAATACCTGTAATATCCTCTGATTTACCTTTTAAACAATGGCAAAAAGATATCTCTAAATTTGTATGGCAAGGAAAAAAACCAAGAGTCAAATTTAAATTACTACAAGATGCCAAAGAAAGAGGAGGACTGGGATTACCAAATCTGAGACTTTATTTTGCTGCCTGCTGTCTAGTCTGGATAAAGGAATGGATCTTATTGAGGAATAAAAGACTATTGGATTTGGAGGGCCATAATTTGAAGTGGGGATGGCATGGATATCTATGGTATGACAAAGTAAAAGTAAATGTAGACTTTAACAATCATTTTATAAGACGTCCTCTATTGAAAATATGGAATAGATATAAACCAAGGTTTTATTCGAAAATACCATTATGTGTCTCAAGTCAAGAAGCGTTTTATAAAAGAGAAATGGCTGGAAAAGAGAAATGGTTAACTTATCAAGAACTATTAGAAAATGTACATGGAGAATATACAATGAAAGAGAGAGAACAACTGACAAAGGAAGGATATAGTTTTCAATGGTTTGCCTATTTACAATTGTTAGAAAGATATAAAATGGACAAGAAAATGTATGGGTTTGAAATAAGTAAATCTGATTTTGAAATAGGACTGTGTACAAATGATGAAAATATAATTGCGAAAATGTATAAACTCTTATTGAAAATGGATATGGAGGAAGAACAAGTAAAAGAGTGTATGGTAAAGTGGGCAAAAAATTTTGGTTATAATATACAAATGGATCAATGGGAAAATATGTGGAAAAAAGGTTTGAAATTTACACTATGCTATAATCTTAAAGAAAATTTTTATAAAATGATGTACCGTTGGTACATGACTCCAGAAAAGTTGTCAAAAATGTATAGTAATGTTTCTAATGTTTGTTGGAAATGTAAACAACAAGAAGGATCATTTTATCATATGTGGTGGTTATGTAAAAAGGCAAAATCATTTTGGGCACAGATAGGTAGGAAGATGCAAAAAATTCTAAAGATAAATATTCAGTCAAAACCAGAATTTTTTTTATTGGGTTTTATGGATAAACAAATAGAAAAGAAATATGGAAGAATAATATTATATATGATTACGGCAGCAAGATTATTATATGCACAAAAGTGGAAAATGGAATCAACACCAACAATGGAAGAATGGCTATTGAAATTAATGGACTTAGTAGAAATGGATAAATTGACATGTTTACTTAGAGAAAAATCGACGGATACATTTCTTAAGGAATGGAAGCCTCTCTTGGACTTTTTGTTGAAAGATCAAAATAAAATGATGATACTGGGATTTGACGATTAATTAAGACAGCCTATGGAGAAAAGGGATTCTGTATGTATATATTAAGGGACAGGTTTTATGTATATTATATATTTATAGCTGATCTGTGACAAATCGGAAGTCAACTATTTTATTTTCATTTTTTGTTGTTGTATTGTTATGTTTTTTTGACTTTGTTTTGTTTGTTTTTGGAAAAATTTGAATAAAAATTATATAAAAAAAAAAGAAAAAAAAAAGAAAAGAAAGTGGATAGAGAAAAGTTCTTCTCCCTCTCTCATAATACTAGAACTCGTGGACATTCAAAGAAGCTGAATGTTGGAAGATTCAGGACAGACAAAAGGAAGTACTTCTTTACTCAGCGCATAGTTAAACTATGGAATTTGCTCCCACAAGATGCAGTAATGGCCACCAGCTTGGATGGCTTTAAAAGAAGATTAGACAAATTCATGGAGGACAGGGCTATCAATGGCTACTAGCCATGATGGCTGTGCTCTGCCACCCTAGTCAGAGGCAGCATGCTTCTGAAAACCAGTTGCCGGAAGCCTCAGGAGGGGAGAGTGTTCTTGCACTCGGGTCCTGCTTGCGGGCTTCCCCCAGGCACCTGGTTGGCCACTGTGAGAACAGGATGCTGGACTAGATGGGCCACTGGCCTGATCCAGCAGGCTCTTCTTATGTTCTTATGTTCTTAACCAATAATATGTATACAATTTTGTCCCACGGGTACATAATCAGAAGTAGTCAATGCTGCATTTTATTCATAGATCTCACATTTCTAAGCATACTGCACACTACTGTTGGGCAAGGTTCGCACTTGTTAGTATATATAATAAAGTTCCACCTCGTCACATGAAAAACATCCGGGGTTTCGATTCCCTGTAGAGATCTTAAGTTATGAATGATTTTTTTCTAAGATGGCAATATTCCACACATTACTATACCAAGTTTCGATGTTCAAACTATGCCATGTTTTCCATCTTTGGGCAATAGTCCGTCTCACAGCAACCAGAAAAATATTACAAGGTCCTTGAATTTAATTATTATGTTTTCCTGTGCGAATATAGACAGTGAAAAGTTGTGGAGTATATTATAAAGGTTCCTGAATAATATTACAGATTTTCTTGAATGCCGCCTCCCAGAACTGCTTTACTTGAAGATACTCCCACCAAAGATGGTAATATGTACCTCTAGCACCACACCCGTGACCACATGTTGGTGCTATGGTAGCTGTCATGTGTGATAGTTGTACTGGAGTTCTGTACCATCGATGGCTAATTTTGAAAGTATTTTCCCTTATGTAGGCCAACATTCACTTCATTGGTCTGGAATACCACACATTTATCCATTTCATTTCATCAATCTGTTCACCCTTATCTGTCTCCCAGACTGTTTTCAAACCTGCAAGGGGGCCTGTCATAGTTTCTGTTATGATCTTATAAATATCTTTTAGGGCCAGCATTAACAAAAAAAGCCTCAAACCAATTCAGGGGCATGGTGGCATGTATTCAAATGCCGAAGTGAACTAGAAAATGTCACAACTGACATAAATGGAGAACCCATATTTAAATATCCAGTTGTGTTGCTGGGGAATCATTTTTGTAAAAATCACACAAACTATCATGCCCTATAAAGAACAGATCTATAACAGAGCTGTTGCATTTTTTACTAGTCAACAGCTATGGTCCATCAACTCTTTAGAGATGGACAGAGAGGAAAAGGATCCCTGTAAAAGAGGTGTAGAACCCCACTTCTTGTTAAATATGTGTAGCATGCCAATATAAAGGTATTTATAAACACTATTCTGCATCACTGGAGACATCTTCCAACTTTTCTTTGTCATGAGTCCTGAGGCGCTGTCACACTCAGGCTTGGGCTGGCAGGCAGTGGGGGAAGGTGAGGAGGGGAAAGAGGAGGATTAGATGGGGAAGGCTGAGACACTGGCACAGAGCCTCCCTCCACCTTCCCTGATTCTGGCAGTTCTGGATAGAGAGGCATCCCTGGCTCCTCCCTTACCTCCTGTGGAGTCAGAAGGGGAGGTGGACTCAGCCTTGTCCCCCAGGACTAGGTGATGCCTCCAACAAGAACATACCTACTCACCTCAATGTAGCGTGTACCTGCAAGCTTGACATTCCTACAGGGCACAGAATTCTCACCAGAGGCTCACCATGCCTCAACTTTAAAAGCTTGGGGAGTGGGCATGGGGCTTTGCTGAGCCACCTCCATAGCTCCCGTACTATTCTGTTCTTGCTCTGTTCCTGAACTCTTGAACTTTGCCTCCTGCTCCCAGCCCGGCTATCCTGTCTCCTAATAAGGGCTGCTATAACTCTGTGCCTGCTGCTGAGTTTGTATCATTGCTTTGCTTCAGTAAAGACCTCCTCCTTTGTGCAACATAAAAGCCTCTGGCATTGTGTTTTGGGTGGGAGCCAAGCCACTTGAACGAAGACATTAAGGTCTGTGCAATCATCCAACTGGCTGTATGATGGAAACTGTTTAGCATACTTTGAGTATGTATGACTGAGATAATTATTAAACAGTAGAATAATTCCCCCACTATACCATTATCTTTCTCTCACACCCTGAGATTTCTACTCAGTGGAGCCTAATCTATTGGAGCAAACAGGACACTGCCCCATCAACCTCAGTCTACCTTCAGCCAGTCCCCACCTGCCCTCTCTTACTTACAACCAGCCCATGGGGTGGCACTGACGGTCAATTTCCTTCTTAGCCCCAGTGTTGCCACTGTAGAACTCAGTAGGGAGGAGGATGGAAATAAAACTACAATTAGTTGGCTTCACCTGTCATTGGCTCTGCCTCCACCTATTGTTGGGCTTCCTGCTTTCCGCTCTCCCAGTCCCAATGGGCACCAGCCACCAATGTTTCTACTACAAATAATTTCTTTACTTTTCATGTTCCACATAAATCAATTCATATTTGCATGTTTTACAATTATTGCTTATAAAGATAACTTTTGACTTCATGGATTTCTAATTCTTGTGTCTTGATAGTTTTGAGGAAGTTTTTCTCTTCCCACAAGGTATCTCACATTGTATGCTAGAGAAGATTTAACTACAACTTTGAACTATTGTGTGATTGTGTCTTTGACTGAGAAAAAACACACTCATTTTCTTTTGGTAATTCAACAGCTGTGAATGTTTCTAAGTAATGCTTTTGCACTTCAAAATTTCACAATATATTTGAACAAGTGCCGCTTGTGTTTTGTGCGCACTGGAACTTTATGAAAAAAAATTGGGGGGGGGTCATCTATTATCATGACACACTAGAATAAAATCAAACTTGTGCAATAAAGAAACCTGAAGTATACTCTGTCTAAATTACACAAACACAGCAAATTGCGGTTTGCTGGTTTCGTATCATGTATTATGATCTTTTTAATAATTTTGAATAATTTATTCTATTTCTCCGAGTTACTGGGAAAAGAGACATGAGCTATTAAAGGTATTGGTACACATGTGAAAAATATAATTTGTCCATTTTCCAGTCAAATATCATAATACATGTGCACATGCACGATGTATATTCCCAGATTCCTGCAGAGCTTAGGAAACAAGGAAATGTCAAACCATAGAAATAAAAAGGTAGGTCACTGCAGCGGCGTCACTAGGGGGGTGTGGGGCATGCGGACTGCACCGCGTGACACCATCAGAGGGGGTGACACCCAGGGCCTGGCACCATGTTCCCTGCTTAGCCAGCTGTGCAGCTGCAAAGTAGAGCGCCGCCGCCAGGAAAGAATGTGCAATAGGATGCAATGCAAAGTGGGCGGGGGGAGAGAAAGAGCGAGAGCAGCCGCAACGGCAGCAGCAGCAGCAAACGGATCCCGGCCAGCTGCATGCAGCTCTGTTCTGGCGCGCGTGGCAGGCCTGGGGCTGCACGTGCTGCTCCCAGGGCCACCTTTTGCACGGTGCCTGGCAGAGCTTCGCCGCTTTGCTTGCTTCTGTTTGCAATGGCAGCAGCTGCTTGCACCAAGCCGGCTCTGGTGCAGGTGCAAGTCACGTGTGCTCCTGATGCCAAACACACACGCCACACTTTTTGCTTTAATCGGCTGTGCTTCCTGTCTTTGACCTCTCGGAAGCAGGGCAGACCCTTAAATGCGAAAGTGCTTTTTTCCCCTAACATGTTCTTTTAAAAAAATGATTATGAGGGTGATGAAATCACCTCTCTTTTTCTCACTGAAATGTTATCTGTGCATTTAAAAAAAAAGCTAAAAAGGTACCTCTGGGTTTCCTGCAGGCCCATGTGTGTTTCAGTAGCACACATGGGCTTTATAAAATAGCCAGTGGAGAAATTGGGACAGGCACAACTGGTCTCAGGATGCTTGTTACAGTCGTTTTTCTGAAGCTAAGCAGGAGCATAAATGAGTTCAAGGAAAAAAGTTGGGTGGAGGGCCTTTCATAAAATTCTAAATATTAAAGGCAGGTTGCAGCTAGGAAGTGTAGCTGTCTTTTTCTAGCGTCGCACAGTGAGAAGGCACTATTGAGAAAGGCACATAGGCAATAGCATAGTGGCAAATTCAGAAGTATAGGGTCCTTTCATGATAGTCACAGCCACTCCCCTCCCCTGCTTTTTGCTGCTGGGTTCAGAATGAGATCCTTGTTAATGCCTTCTCCCACAACAGACATCCCTAGGGGCCAATCTGCATAAAAGAGGAGTGTGTTAGATATTGAGAAGAGTCTTCTCAGTGGCTGACTCACCTTCTTTCACTCTTGATTGGCTCCAATCCACAGAAAAGGACAAGGAAGCATGTCAGAAGCCTCTTCTCAATGGCTAACACACTCCCCTTTTATGCAGATTGCCTCGGAGGATCCTGGAAACAAAGAGACCCTTCTGGGACCCTGCTCAGTAAGGGGTCTAAGACCCACGAGGACCATGGACGACTACACCCCTGCACATAGGGGTGGCTGTCAGATTACAGCTACCATCATACCTAGCCATGCAAGTTGGGGCTGATGGGATTTGGAGTCCATCCATACCTAGAGAACCATAGCTCAGCCACCCTGGCATAAAACAATCTATAGCTATCAGGGGGTTTGTATTCTCATTTCCGTTAGAGGGGATTCTCACATAGCATCTCACCACTTGATACCTCTCACCCATCTTTCCTGCTCTGTCCGTTAGTTGCAGTAACAGGTTCTCCCAGACCATGCAATGGGTCCCTGGATTGTCAAGATTCTATTGCTGACTCCTTTTACCTGACCATTTAGAATCCTTTGAGAACATTCCATGATGTCACAACTGCTCAACCAATGGGGCAGGTGCCCTGTAGGCAAGAGGCAGACAACAGTTGACTGTTAGCGTACTTTGTTGTCACCAAGACACTCTTTCAAAGATGACATTTCTCTAACTTTATTCCAATGCAGGGGTCACCAAGTTTTTTAGACCAGTGGGCACATTTGGATGTTTGAGCAAGTGCCGTGGGCATTCTATCCCTGCCTCCCCTCTCATTTCTTCTCTCCCCCTCCCCTGAATGACACACACACACACACACACAAGTGTGTAACATTTAAAATACTGAAAACAGTGCTAAAAGAACCATTTTTATTTTCTGGCCCCTGCTTCAACTCTGAATGAACAATTTTACCATATACAAATCCAGCGTTAGAACTGTGATGGGGAATAAGGCTTTGCAAGTGACCTACCACTAGCATCAGAATGCCTGCTCCTACTGAATAGCTTGAAGTAAGGTTGAGATTTGCTGCCCTGGGCTACTTCGAGAAGGATGGGATATAAATTCAATTAGATTACTCATTGATTGTGGTTTTATATTGTATTTTATTGTGTAATGTACGTCGCCTAGAGTGGCCGTTAATTCGGCCAGATAGGCGACTCATAAATAAATTTTTATTATTAATATTAAGTGACAGAAAGAGAAAAAGTGCATGCACACACACACTCATGTGTCGCTTTTCCAAGGGTCAAATAATCAACCTGAGCCTTGAAAAGCACATAGAGGTAAGAGAGGAGGTAGGAAACTTCCTCCTTCAGTTCTCTCTCCTGGCTATGCTGAATAGATTCCTACCAACTTCTCCATCCTATGGAGCTTTGGAGGGCCCCGCGCTTGGCGATATAGAGAAGCTGGGCTGCGGTGGGGTTTTCCTCTGTCTTCATAATTTTGATGTAGTTCTTAAATGTTTTTACTTCGAATTCTATTGTTTTCTTACTGAATTTTCACTTTAACCACATGAATCTATGTATAAATGTAAATACATTTAGGCTGTGCGTATGATATTGTAATTTAAAGGTGTAATTTTAATTTTGCTAGTTGTTTATGTCACTACTATTGCCATTACATTCAGTGATATACGGGAATTACAATTTACGAGTAACATTAGTACAAAAAACATTACTAAGGATTCTGTATGGTCTGGTATGGGAGGAGGTCCATGGGGGGTGACACCATGAGTTACCGCACTGGGTGACACCAACCCTAGTGACGCCACTGGGTCACTGTCCAACCTTGGCTTCATTGGTTGCTAAGTGACTGATTGACCAGCATCCCAACCCCGCTATGTGAGCAATGAAAATCTTATTCAACCACTCCTCTCTCCCTTGGATGCTTTTATGAGATAGTAAGCACCCACTTGGAAGCATGTCTTCACCAGAGCTTGGAAGATTACTTTTAAAAAGTAATAAATTACAGTTACAATTACATGGGCCCCCAAAAGTAGTAATTACCATTACCGTTGCTCTGAAAGTAACTTATTGCTTTACTTTTTCTCAAAAGTAATCATTACAATTACACTTCAGTTACTTTTTTAAAAAAACGCCTACAAGGTGCTGGCCTTGGCTGCTGCACATCTAAGTGGACTAAAACAACATCAAAAATAAACACACACATACAGAGGTAGTAGAATAATTCTTTTTATCCATAAGATAGCAATGGTGGTCTCTCTACTGGTAAGGGAGGTGGGGAGGGAGGCTGAGGCCACTACTCAGATCTTTGCACATCAAACCAAGTGCAACCTCCATCCCCACTCAGCCAGCAAGCATAATCTCTCTCACTTAACCACCTCCTGGACCCTGCCCTGCCACCAACTAAGGGACACCCACCCCAGCAAACATTTTCCCCAGAGATGCAAAAAAGTTAAAATACTGCAAATGCAGCACAGTAGCCAGAGAGGGTGGTGGAGGCCACTTTGTATGCCAAGTGCAGACACAGTATTCACACACACACACTGTCATCTTTCACTTCTCCTCCTTTATCTGTGTTGTTGTCCTCCGGCTCCTTTTTCCCTCCATTCCATTCTTCACCACCACCATCCATTTTTTTAAACAATTGTTTTCTCCACTCCACCCGGTCTCACTCTCTGCCTCCTCCCTCGTCACCTCCTACTCACTCACAGAGCATGAGGGAAGAGCAACGCTGCGCAGAAGCCCAGCTTGAGGCACATGCTTTTCATCCACAAATCAGAGGAGCAGAAGATTTCCCCTGCTTCCCCCCCCCAAAGTAATGCCCAAAAGTAATGCTGGAAACATTACAATTACTCCTCAAAAGTAATAAAATTACTCCTAGTTCTATTACAATCAAAATGTAAAGGAATTACCCACTCGTTCCTCAAAACGTAATGAGTTACAAGTAATTCGTTACTTGTAATGAATTACTTCCAAGCTCTGGTCTTCATCACCCTAAGTGCTAGAAACTGGTGATAATGGCCAGTATTTATCACAGTATCACCAGCTTCTTTTCTTGATTTTTTTCCTCTCCAAAATATTTTATTGCTGTTTCAACAAAGAAAAAAAACCAGCTTCTTTTCTAACATAAGAAGTGAGGAAAGCAACACATCTCTTTTCATCGACAAAGTATCCACATGCCAGGGAAGGCCACTGCAAGGGTGCCCAGTGGCACAGAAGATATAGCTTTTGGTTCAAATCTCTGCTCAGCCATGAAACTTTCTGGATTATTAGGAAAGTAACTCCCTTTTGATCTAAACTGCCTCATAAAATACTAAATTATTACTATTTTAATAAATCAGCTAATAAATATTGTGTACATTTTTGAACAGGAGCTGCAGAACTGATCAACAATGAAGAAGCCTCTACTAACATTTTGAAATATGCTAAAAATTAAGCTAATCAACTCTGGCACCTGTTCCAAGCTTCACTGAAAAATGCTGAGGCGTTGGACCTCAGAATTAGGTTCACAGCAGGCACAATAGATATCCAAGCCATTCACTCTTCTTATCTCTCACCTGCTGTCTCTGGTCAGAATTTTCTTTGCTAAAACCTCTTTGCATCCATGAGACTGGGTTTACATCATAGCTCTCATGACACGGGTCAAGGAAGCGAGTAAATCACAAGTAAGTAGTGTGCACCAAGAGTTGTGCAGAGGGAGGAGCGGAGTATTGGTAATGAGAGCAACACTATCTCTTTGAAGATGAACACAAATGTGTGTGCTTATCATCCTCAAATGCGCTCTCTTGCTGAAATCTTATTTAAATTCTTTGAGTCTTCTGCTTCCTTAGAGGCCTTGTTGAATGGCAGGAATCTCCTAGTTGCTATGGGAGATCTGCAAGTAACCTTAAAATCTGGCTATAAAAAAGCCTCATGAAGCAGAGGGGACTACTGAATTCAAATGTAAAATGGCAAAAATACTAATTGTTAAAAATACTGAGTTACATATCCTCAGCAATTATTACCCTTGTCTAGCTTATTCACTTCTACATCTTGTTGCTAGAATGTGGAATAAGCAATTCCATCTTTTGGATTCTGCTGAATAGCATGAAAATGAGTTAATTATATTGTAGTTCCAAAGAACAGTGTGCTTTAAAGAAAAATTGCATTAATATATACTTCACAGGATGAGATACTTCAATGTACTTGCTGTATCATAGAGTCCCCCACTACTTTAGATTTACATTCTATGGCCTTCATACCCGTTAGACATTGGCCCCATTTCTAGCCCAAACATGAATGATGGGACCCACTTATTATTATTATTTCTACCATGTATGTGCGTAGTGCCAGTGCATAATCTACTTTAGATCAGGCCTAGTTGTAGGTCCCAACCCATTAGCTGAAGTCCAATTCTCTATAATACCCAGTGGTGGCTGGTACCAACGGGGCGGGGCGGGGCGGGGCGGGGCGGGGCTGCTAAGAGGTCATGGGGCGTGCATAAGTTCTTCTGGTTTTCTCCCCATCATCCTTCCTTGCAAAGATATTGTCAACACTTAAGCACTGGAGTTTTACAAACAGTACCTAACTAAACTGCTGCTCTGGGCTCCTACTGGGAGGAAGGGCAAGATATATAATAAATAAACAAAATAAATTGAAAAATATACCTTACTTTGGTTTAGAAGGGGTCCCTGATATCACAGTTTCTTCTCTGGTGTGAAAAAAGTTGTGCGGCCTCTACCTGTTCTGGTTCTCTCCTGATCCTCCTCTCTTGCAATGAAACGGTGGACACTTAAAACATTTCCATATTATCAGTATTTAGCACCTAAGTGTTTTACCTTTGTTCGGAAATGCACGTTCATGCTACAATAACTGTACATTACTCAGAAGTAATCCCCACTGAATTCCATGGGGATTGCTCTCTGATCAGTATGTACAGGATTGGAGCCTGAACTGGTTAGTCTTAAAGATGCACACAGGACAGTTAACAAGGGCCCCCATACTTTTCCAGATATTTGGGGAAACGTTATTACCCTTGCCTAGCTTATTCACTTCTACATCTTGTTGCTAGAATGTGGAATAAGGTGGCGAGATATTATATAGACTACAATCTGGGAGAGTTGGGTTAAAATTAGCCATGAAACCCACTGTGTGACCTTGGGCCAGTTACTGTCACTCAGTTTAACCTCCCTCAAGGGGTTGTAGTGAGGATAATGTGGGGAAAAAAACACATGTAGGCTCCACACACTGAGATCTGAAACATCCTCTGTACCATCTTACTGTCTATAATCATATTTTAGGTTTGCCAAAGTGTTTTAAAGTCTTTTTGTCCTCACAAAATAGATCATAGTGCAATTTTAGCAAAACAAAAAGCACAGTACTAGTACCTTTTACACTAACAAATGTAGTATGGCATAAGCTTTCTTGTGCTAGAGTCTGCTTCTCCAGATGTAACATCCTTGGAAATCCATGAAAGTTTACATGTGCTAGCCTAGTGCTACTAGACTATTATTTTATTTCTGCTATAAGCCATGCCTAGTTGGCACCTGCCTCCCCAATGCAGAGTCTGTTTGTATATAATAAGATGATTCCACAAGAGTAATTTCATCCCAAAATATAAACTCTTCATTGCCAGTCAGCCACATAATGCACAGAATCACTGCTATTATTTTACCAAAATGCCAAGGAAAAAAACCCAGAAGCAAGTGACTCTAGCACCAACAGATAGTAATCACTGCAGTGCTAAGGGGATCCAGCCAGAGCCTAGAAGAGTTCTAGGCCAGGTTTTACTTTAAAAAATCAGAGATGATGTTATCCTCAAGGCAAGGAAAATGTGAACAAATTAACTTATATTTTCTTGCAGAACTATTCTTGCAATTTATCAGAGGCCTAAAACAGGATTCAAGAGATATAGAACTCCTTCTCAACTGCCCCAGATGTCCACACCTCCCACTTTTTTGCCAGAATTCTAGGCCCTGGGGCAGCTGAAGCGAGAGATTTCTGGTAGGCTTTTCTCATGCCTAATAATGTGTTTTAGTTTGTGCTAAATAAAATGGTTTGCTCACCATCTTTTGGGTAAAAGGTACATCTTACCACCCCAGTATCATTGTTCTGCATGCAGTCTCCCCACACCAATCAGGCAACAGCAATCAGTACACTTACACAATAAATAATCCCAAATTAAATCAAGCTGCAAGCACCATTTCCATCATCCATTAGCAACAAATTGTCAATCTCACAGGAACACATACATGTCCCAACATGCCTTTGAATAAAGCCACTCCTTTCCCTCTCAGCATTATTTATCATCCTATTTATTCTATCAACTTTTAATGATCATGAACTGCTGGAAAACATTAAAAAATACTAATTTTATGCCCCGTTCCTATCCAATAAACAAAAAATTGTGTAAGTAAAAAAAATATGAAAAATAGACTCAGTGTGTCCAGTGGTGCTCGCTCACTCACACAAATAGGCAGTTCAGTGAAATAAATAAAAAGATAGCAAATAAAATAAACATAAACAACTGATCAGGCAAGCCTGATCAGGGAAGACAAACACAGCCTTGAGGCTGAATTAAGGTTGTGTGGGTGCAGCCTTCAAGTAAACAGTTCTGATCATGCTCAGATTGAACTTTGAGACAGCCCTACTCATCTTGTACTGAGGAAGGAATTGCCCTCCTATGAACAGGAGATAGGGGAAACCTTCACAATCAGTGCTGAAAAACTGGCAGTCCTCCTAAAACAGAAGTGTTAGTCACATGGTTTTTCTGCCCAGAAACACATGGGCATAACTATACTTTTGGATTAGGATTGGTTGAATAGTGCAGAAGCCTGACTGGCCAGAAAACAAGAGACTGACAGAAATGCCTCCACAAGCCTCTGAAGTTCAAGGAGGAATATGTCTGTGGGGCAGGAAAGAGTGTGTGGTGCTATATTGATCAGCATGAGACCAAGGATAAAATAGAGGCTCTATATTTAACAGTTCTTAAGACAATAAAAACATTTGAGCTTGTTCTGTGCTAGGCCTCAACGACCACACACGGCACTAACTAACTAACTAACTAACTAACTGAACCAGTATAGCTCCCCCTAAGGTACTTAATACCCTCTAGTGAAAGTTAATCCTTCTTCACTGTGACTCTAACTTAACGACACATTTCATTGCATTTCCCTTGCTTTGAAAACTAGCTTATTTTGTTTTTTTGTTTTTGTAGAATAACATTTAGTTTTTGTAACATTCTGATTTTCAAATTACTCTTCCTCTGAATGTCACTCTCTTCAGACTCTCAAGAGGTAGGTTGTCTTTAGCAGGTGACGCTTGCTCGAAAGAATTTGTCAGTTCTTTGTTCTTGGCCTTTTGAGATTTTTCTGGCAATACATTCTGCTCTTCTGGTATTTCTGCCTCTAAATTCACACTTTGCTGTATAATTGCTTGTGGTTTCAGAACCAGTTGTAGATGCCTCCTCTTCCTTCAGAAAGTTCCACTGTTGGTAGTAATGACATAAGAACCTGGAGTTTGACTTTGGCTCTGGACTATTGCTGGTTCAGACCATCCTTTCTCGTCAACTAGTTTAGTCTTACTTGTAATTTTGTTGTAATTTTGGAAGTGGCCTCATTCCATGTCTATCATAGTAATATTTGTAGTTCCTTTTAGCCATATAGTCTGCAACACAGTGTTTTCCCAAATCAGGTCACTTAGGATACAAATTTGCTTTTAAGGTTGGAATTGGTGTTCTTAATTGTCTTCCCATTATCAGTTGTGCAGGACAGCACTTTGATGCATTGATAGGTGTTACTCTGTAGCTTAGCAGCACTAGGAAGGGATCTTCCTGGCAAAAGATTCGCTTTGCTGTTTGTACTGCTCTCTCTGCTTCCCCACTGGCTTGTGGGTAGTGGGGACTGGCTGTAATGTGGTAAAAGTCATATTTCTTGCAAACAAAGCAAACTCTTTCCCAGCAAATTGCAGTCCATTCATTTGGGCATCCCCATTGGGCAAAGATGTTCTTCAAGCAACTGATAACAGTAGAGCTTGTTGAATCAGGCATGTATGCAATTTCTATGTATCTGGATAAATAGTTATTGTGACTAAGAACTTTTGTCCTTGTCACTCACAGATGTCTGCTCCCACTCTCTTCCATGGTCTATCTGGCAATGGAGTGGTAATGTCTGGTGGTTCCTCCCGCTGTGAAAGTTTATTTGTCTGGCAAAACTCACAGTTTGCTATTATTGCCTTGAGGTCCTGTTTGTGGCCACTAAACAGTCATTCTTGCACATTCTCTGCACTTAATGATTCCTTGATTACCTTCATGGAGGTTTTCCAGTATTTCCTGTCGCAACATTGCAGGCATGAAAATTCTGTCACCAAACAGGAGTGTTCCTTCCAACTCTGCAAGACTTCTCTTTTCTGCAGAGGTTTAAGGTTAGTTGTCACTTCAGACATGTACAATGGGCAACCAGTGCTGACAAATTTCAACACCGTTGAAAGGTCAGAGTAAGTGCTGGTAGTTACTTGAATGTGTTGAAAGAGTGTGATAGGTATTGGTTTAGAAGCTTGTAGAAGATTTACACAAACTTTTATTTCCTTAACAAACTGGGTTATTTCAGGATCTGGAGTTTCCAGCAGATTTCTTGACAGTGTGTTTCCTACAACAAGATTCATGCCTTGTCTGTATTCTGCTTGAAGACTGTACTTCATCATGCGTAAAAGGAATCACTGACATTCTGGTACTCAATCCAGGTCTGCAATTTATCAGCAGTACCAAAAGGTTATGGTCTATATAGAGTGTAAATGATTGTAACCCATAGAGGTATTTTGAGAATTTTTCATAAGCCCAAACAGTAGCTAGACATTCCTTTTCTATCTGAGCATAGCAGGTCTCTGCTTCTATTAGCGTTCTTGAGCAATAGGCCACTGGCTTTAACTCTCCATCGTGATTTTGGAGTAGTACACCTCTGAGGCCACAACTGCTGGTGTCAGCACTCACTACAGTTTGCCAGTTAATGTCATAGTAAGTGAGTACAAGAGTTTCTGTTCAGAGTTTTTTCACTGTTGAGAAGGCCTTTTCTTGGCTTGGACCCCAGTACCATGTGCTGTCTGCTTTCAAAAGTGTATTTCATAGGTATAGTTTTCTGCCAAATTTGGCAAGAAGCGTTCCAAATAATGTACCATGTCCAAAAATCTTTTCAATCATGTGACGGAGTATGGAGGTTTGATTGCTAAAATGGTGTCTACTTTCTTAGCATCTAGACTCATGCCATGAACATTTATGTGATGTCCAAGATATGTAAGCTCTTTCTGGCGTAAGACGCATTTGCTGTTGTTGAGTCTTAACCCTGCTGCGTTTACTGTTGCTAAGACTGTGGCCAATCTTTCATTGTGTTCTGCCTCTGTGGCACTGTAGACCAACACATCATCATGGACATGGAAATGCCTTCCAGGTGTTGTAACAGTTCCAAAGTTTCTCACTGGAACAGCTCAGGTGTACTCAAAATTCTGAATGGCAATCTCTTGGAAAAAGTACCTCAAAACAGAGTGATGCAGGTATTCAATTTAGCAGTGTCTGAAGCTAGATGAATATGCCAGAATTCACTTGCAGCATCAAGCACTGAAAATACCTGGGCATCTGTGAACTGTGGCAGGATATCATCCACAGTAGGAAGAATGTACTTCTCCCACTTGACAGCTTTGTTGTTTCATATCTACACATATGTATACTGTTCTGTCCTTCTTTGATATTGCAACCATTTGCGTGAACCAATCAGCAGGCTCTATAACTCCACAGTGAACTGTTCTATCCAGTTCTGCCTTTACTTTGGGTAGCAGTGGAACTGATATTGTTCTGACAGTGTGAATAGCATAAAGTACAGCCCCTTCTATGAGCCTTATCAGTAATGGTGGTGTCTTCAAAGTTCCAACTGTGTTGGGAATTTCTGTGGAAAGCTCATCTAAACATTGCACCAATCCCATCACAGTTGCAACATCTCGATTTAGGAGGTCACTGGTCTTTGCACAGATCACATAGACCTCATAGTCATTGTTTCTGTAGCAGGTTCTTGCTATAAAGTATCCCATGCTGTTCCCCAGGACCAGTTAAAATTGCTGTGGTCTGCTGGAGACTAGGAGGATTAGATAAAGACTTGTAAACAGACTCAGAAATTATGCTGACATCTGCACCAGCGTCTATTTTAAACTTTATCAGGAGCCCACTGATTTGTAGTGATACTTCCCAAGGATCTGTGGAATTTCCCACCCATGTGACTGTTGTTGAGTTGTGCTGCTTCCATGGCTTTTCTCACCATGCTAGTGCAGCATGTAGCTGCACAATGACCTGTCTTCTTACATTTGTGGCATTCTGCAGCCTTTGCAGGACAGACTGCTCTCCGTGCATGCCCTTTCCCACATCTTGTGCATCTAGGGGCCTTTATTTGAGCATTAGGTGTTGTATATTTGTTTCTGGTATTTTGGAGTTTCCACTTCTGCTTTTCATCATCATCATTTTTATGCTGCCTTCCCACAAAAATATGTGTTCAAAACAGCTTACAACAAAGTAAACAATTACAAAAACGATTTCATAACAAAAATAATAAAACAGCAGTACTAAAACAGTAACATAACAAATATCACAGCAAACACAAACCTTTTCAACACTATAAATATAGAATTACATCCTTTGGCAGGCAGCATTACATTTCTTGGCAGCATAGCAAAAATAAAAAGGGAATTAAACAGGTTCAACTTTGCTCCTAGAGACACCCCACTCATGAAGGTATTCAGAGTCCCACTCCTGCAGCAGCTTCTTATAAGGCGTCCAAAGGCAGGGGGTGTTGGGGCAGTTGGAAGCACACCACCCATGATGGGGGGGAGTGCCTTGGAGGTAGGGGTTTCTTGGCTATTTCTTGCAGCCCTTTTAATGCACCCAGCCCTGGGACCTGGCCTTTTGTAGGCTCTGAGTTTATCATCTGCACTAGGTCAGAAGCATCCCAAAGTCTGAGATTTCAGGGGCGGGCACTAGTGATATCATGGGGATGGGTCATAGTGATGTCATGGGGATGGGTCATAGTGATGTCATGGGGCAGGCCAAAGTGATGTCACGGGCAGGCCAAAGTGATGTCATTAAGCATGATACATTAAGCATCAACCACAGTTGCTTGGAGCATACAATTCAAACAAAAACATTTCTCTGGTTAGAAATTAAAATAGAAATCTTAGCTGAAAGTTAGAGCCTGGGTAGGGAACATTTAATCTAGCCAAATTGCTTCTGGCAAGAAGGAATTAAGTGCCCTCAGGCCAGCCCAGTCACCAGAAGGCCACCGTAGAAATAAAGAAGCCTAGTGTTGTGGAGATGTTAGATAGGAGCACTCAGGAGTAAAGATGGATGCCCATGAAGGCTGCAATTCTAAACACTAAGCCCCATAGAACTCAACAGGACTTACTTCTGAGCAGATATGGTTTGGATAGTGCTGTTGGTAAAGCTTGACTAGGGATCCTCTGCAAAGATATCCATATCCAGAAAGGGTTGGCAACCCCCTGCCTGCAATGCCCTGCCCCTACCTTTCAACATGGCTGCGCCAAACGTCTTTACAGATTTGACCCTTCACTTCAGACAGAGGTCTGAGAAATTAATAAGAGTAAGATTCTCTACCCTTTTCTGGCAACCTTGTGGGCTGCTATAAACTCACTTTGACAGCCAATCCAATTCCAGTGAGTAATAATTGACAGAGAGAACACACACATGGTTTGATGTACCTTCATAGACAGCAGCTTGGGAACAACAACAATTGCAGCCACACTTCCCAGTATGTGAATTCTGTTTTGCCACTATTGGGCAAGAAACAAAACTGTCATGCAACCAACAAGGTGCATCATCAGTGGGTTTAAGGGGGTTGAGCTCAGCGCATGGAACCACTGTTGTTGCTTCTATGGATGTAAGGGACTGAGGTTAAAGGTAAATGAAATGCAAACAGAAAAATAAAATAAAAGACAGTGATGATTTCCTAACTGCAATACCGTACCAACCACAACAAAATTCTTATGAGTAAGGCAGAAAACTCAGCATCCCACAACCAGTCAGGATTCCTAACCAAAAACCATAACAAAAAAATCCTGGCAGCCAGTCAGCCAAGGTCACAGAAATCCCCATGCAGTACAACCTGACCCAGGGGCTGAAGTTAGTGCAGAATGCTGTGGCACAATTGTTGACAAGAGTGAGACTCCATCAGCACATAATACCTCTGCTCCGAAATCTGCACTGGTTGCTGATTTGCTACCAGGCCAAGTTCAAGCTGTGCTTTCCATGTTATGGGTGCCACATAGTACTTGTCCTGCTCTTGTAAGAAATCAGTCCTTTAAGTTTGGCAGCAGCTACACTTTGGAACTCCCTGCCTATTGACATTAGGCAGACACCATTGTGATATTTTCAGCACCTGCTAAAAACATTCTTGTTTAGGCAAGCCTATCCAGGCATCTAGAAGCTATTGTGTTTTTTATATATTTTGAATGTTTTTCATTACCTGTCTTTGTTTTGCCAATAATTTTATTGTTTATTTATTTATTTATTTATTTATTTATTAAATTTATATACCGCCCGACTAGCGATAGCTCTCTGGGCGGTGAACATAAAATAGTATAAAAATACAATGAATAACAAAATAATATTAAAATACAATCAACAATACAATAAACATTATTAAAATTAGATCAATGTAACTTAAAATGCTTCAGAGAATAGGAAGGTTTTGACCTGGCGCCGGAAGGAAAGCAGAGTCGGCGCCAGGCGTACTTCCTCAGGGAGACTGTTCCATAGTTCGGGGGCCACCACTGAGAAGGCCCTAGATCTTGTCATCACCCTCCGGGCCTCCCTGTGAGTTGGAACCCGGAGGAGGGCCTTCGTAGCAGAACGTAGTGCACGGGCCGGTTCATATCGGAAGAGGCGTTCCGCAAGGTATCGTGGTCCCGCACCGTATAAGGCTTTATAGGTTAATACCAACACTTTGAATCTAGCCCGGAAACATATTGGCAACCAGTGCAAGCTGGCCAGAACAGGTGTTATATGCTCGGACCGCTTGGTCCTTGTCAGCAATCTGGCCGCCGCATTTTGCACTAGTTGTAGCTTCCAAACTGTCTTCAAAGGTAGCCCTACGTAAAGCGCATTACAGTAATCCAAACGTGAGGTTACCAGAGCATGTACCACTGATGTAAGGTCCTCTTTACTCAAATAGGGACGTAGCTGGGCTACCAACCGAAGTTGGTAAAACGCATTCCTAACCACCGAGGCTACTTGAGCCTCAAGTGAGTTTTAATTCCTTCTGCAAACCCTTCTGAAGTTTTTTTTTTTTTTTACAATAAAGCGATATATAAATGTTGTAAATAAAATATATAAATAAATTTTGGAGTCACTGTGGCCCTTGGGTCTCTTTCCATTTTTAGGAACAAAGGAATCTACTTCATACTGACTCTGGCTATTTGATACCATCTAGCTCAGTACTGATGACATGGCCTAGCATTGGGTCTTCAGGATTCAAGGCAATAGTCTTTTCCAGAAATTGAATTTTGGACCTTTGCATGCAAAGCATATGCCCTACCACTGAGCTACAGCTCTTTCCCTGTTTATTTTAAAATTGTTCTTTTCAATTCATTAATGAATGCACATGATACCTAGGGCAGATCCACACCATTCATTTAAAACACATTCAACACACATTTGAAGAACATGAATCCCACCACAGAATCATGGGAAGTGTAGTTTGTTAAGGGTGGTGGGAACTATAACTGTTAAGAGGAAGCTACACTTCCCAGGATTCTTTAGGGGAAGTCATGTGCTTTAAATGAAGCAATATTTCTATAGGCATGACTGTCAAAGATGTTTATTATTTACACAACCTGTAAAGATATTTGTAGTGCAATCCTATGTTTGTTTACTCAGAAGCAAGTCCCAATGTATTCAATGGGGCTTACTCAAACAGGGAACGTGCACAGAGCTGCAGCCTTAAGTGATAAGGAACACTCACCCAACCCAAAATTCAGAATCATGCCAGTTTAAGCTGTTTTACAAGTGTTTTTACTTGTTTTTATGGTTATTGGATTTTAAAGGCATTTATTTCTTGTTGTGAGTTGCCTTGGTTTCCAATCAGCAATCCTACCTCACAGGGTTGTTTGGAAGACTCCATACACACACATAAACACTGGAGATGTAAAAATACATAGACCCTATATAATAGTTTATTGTCCAAATGAGTTGGTCATTGCAGAACATTTTTTAAAAAATAACATCAGTATTAGTTTCCTCAATAATAAAAGCAGTGATATCTATGTAAACCCTGCCTAATTGCTTTAAAAATAGGATTGGAGGAGGAGAGAAAGATTACAACACAAACACAATTCTTTACTATGTTCACTCAAAAGTCCCATTAATTTACAGCACAACCCTAACCATGTCTACTCAAAAGTAAGTCCTACTGAATTCATTGCCAACTTCAACAGCCCAGAAAATTTAACCTGTTTGACTTGTGAACACAAGAGAAAAAAAGACTTGATACTTACTCAGTTTATGAGATTTTCAGATAAACAGGAAAAAACAATCGTTTTCTACCTTTGCAATGGAGTCTAAGGACTGTCTGGAGGCCCAGAAATCCCTTGTCAATCACAACCCTGACTTCACTTATTGGCTACAAACCTGAAAAGGCAGGGTTAGAGCAGTCAGCAAAGAGATCATTTCATGTAAATTATGGGGGGGGCCTGACGTTTTGGTGTATATCTCGAGAACCAGACCACCTAGAAACTTAATTTTTTTAAAAAAATGAAAGCTGAGAGTCCGAAAATTAAGCCGACTCACCCAGAGACCCAGAGATAACCCCCAAAAGCTGCAGTATCCAACTGGACATCTGGTAACCCTAATCTGCACAGCTCCCTCCAAGTGAGATTAGATTCCATCTGCAGTTTCTGGGACAGGTCTTTATCCAAAATTCCCACCACCAATCATTCTTTGAGCATTTCACTCCTGGTGTCCCCAAAATCACATTCATCAGCTTTCTCATGCAGCCATCTTATGTAGGCCTCTGCACATTCCCCTGGTTTCTGATTTCTCTGGTGAAAGCATGAGCTCTCATGAGTGAGATTTTTCTTTGGCACAAAATATTCATCAAATTTCCCCAGGACTAGGAGATAGTCATCCTGGTCCTCTTCCGCAGCAAACCAATGATTCAATATCTGCTCTGCTTGCTAGCCCATGGCATAAATCAAGAAGCATGTCTGAATTCTTCCTTCTCTTCTGTCAGTTTTGTAACAATGCAGTATCTGGAAAACCTCTGCTTCCGATCTGGCCATGCTACAGGCCTGATAAAATCAAAGGCTTCCGGTGGGGAAAACATTGTCTTTGCTTTCCTTTGTTTTTTATTTTTTTTCCAGCTGTGCCAGGAGCTAGAGACACTATGAGGGTTTTCTCAACTTGTGATACCATGCTATATTGATCAGGATGAGACAGAGAATAAAATAGAGGTTCTTTATTTAACAATTCTTAAGACACCTGAGCTTGTTCTGTGCTAGGCCTCACCCAGCACACACAACACTAACTAGCTAAGTAACTAACTGCACCAGTATAGCTCCCCCTTGGGTATGTAATACCCTCTACAGAAAGTTAATCCTTTCTTCACTGTGACTCTAATGTAAAGACACATTTCACTACATGTGGCTTTCAGATTGTGGGGTGTGTAGTGGGAAGGTTAAAAATTGCTTGACATTCTCCTTGGGGGGGACAGTTCCCCAGTAATCCTAGCGGTCCAGCCTCCGCTGATGGAACCTCAAAATCCAGCCAGGACTGCATCCACATTGGGCATTTACCAACGTTTTTGTTCACTCACTTTTTACAGGGTGTCTGCATAACATCATGATCAAAACATGCTCCTTCCATATTTCCCCAGTTTATCTGCTCCTTCCCCCCTACCCCACCCCGCAGTTCATAAAATTTAACACAGCTGCTCACTTTTCCCAGCTATATATTGCACACCCCACTATCCTTTCAATAGCTTTTCTAGCTGCTTCCTTCTCTGGGGTCCTTTTCTCCTCTCTAAGAATCAATTCTATCACATTAACCCCTTGCGTCACAAATAGTATTGCCTTTATATGAGTTTCTTCTCCCTTCTCTTAAGTTGCAATGAAGGAGAAAGTGGCATTTAACCCTTGCTTCCCACACAATGGTCCCAATGTAAACCACTACTCCAAACACTTGGGGCTGGGGAGTCCACTTGGCTCCAGAATGTTATCTGGATTCCAGATAACAGAATAGCACAATTGCTATTCCACTTGCAACTTAAAGCACAACAGCAATGATTGGGCCTGCTAAATTGTCTGTATCTGGAAGCACTTCATATAAAGAAAGATTTGAAGTAGGAGATGAATTGGAGCTGGATTCTGCCTCTCTTAAGCAGAGGTGGCTGAGCCCTTTTGGCCAGAGGGCCACATTCATTATTGGCCAACCCCCCAAGGGTCACATGTGAGCGGCGGGCACAGCCAAAGCAAAAATAGGTATGGCCACTGTGACGTCCTTCCCTGGCTCTCCCTGTCAGGTTCCTACCTGCTCGTGGTTACTGCCTGTCTGTAGGCACCACCAGGGACTCCACCAGTCCGGACTGTCCTTTTATATGGTTTCTCTCCCCGCTCTAGCACAGATCTCAACAGATCCCCCTGCTAGGCAGCACCACCAGTCACGTCCTATAACCAGTATTCCCAGAGACTCGGCCTGAGTCTCCCTCAATTAGGTTACCTCTGTGACTGCGTGCTTAAGCTGTCCCAATCCCTTTGATTTACTCAGACTGCTTATAATTCTGGTTTGCTCTGAATACTTGTGGTGTTATTCTCTTCACCGCTGCCACCATTTGTTCCCCTTCAGCCTTGGTCATTACCTTACCCTCCCTTCTGGTCTGTGAAACCCCAGCCAAGGATCAGGCCTTTGGTAAACCAAATAAGTATTTTATTATATAACAGAGATAACAAGATTTCTTTAAAAGGCACTTAAGCATATGGTTACATCTATTCCTGAGGTACTGGTCTTAGTATTAATCCGAACTCCACCCTCTCCTCTCAAAACCCACCGAAACAACCCTCTCAAGTCCACCAACGTCCACACACGTCCACCTCACATCCACCCAGATTTACCTGACATTCTTCCTTTTATACTGTCAGCCATTTTAAACATTCAGCCAATCATCCAGCATTCTACTGCCCATTCACTCCCCCTCCTCTTTCACTCCACTTACCATGTATCTTCTAAACAAACAGCACTTACCTATTTACCATAATACAGGATCATCACAGCCACCCCACACTCTTGTGTACACACAGCAGACACAGACTCACTTTGACACACATGCATATACAGCAGTCTGAATCTCTCTCACACACACTAGACAGACTCACTCTAACAGATACACAACCACACACACACAGCAGACAGACAGACTTTCCCTCTATCCTTTCCCTGCTCATCAGTTTGATCTGATGAGCAGGGAAAGTTCTCCATTCCCTGATGGGGAAGGTGACAGAAGCCTTTGGGAAGAGCCTCTTGAAGCCCTCGCCCTGCATCTTCCTGGCTGCTGCTTTGTCCAGGCTTTGCATGGGAAGGATAGGAATAAATAAAGAGATCTGATTTCTCATGGGTGCACTACAGGATGTTTGCCTGGAGTCCTCCACAACCAGGAAGCAATACAGTATGGCAGCCTTTCCCAACCAGTGTGACTCCAGATGTTGTTGGACCACAACTCCCATCAGCCTCAGCCAGCATTGCCAATGGTCAGGAAAGATGGGAATTGTGGTCCAACAACATCTGGAGGCACACCGGTTGGGAAAGGCTGCAGTAGGGTCCCGCTCATACAGCAGGTTCCATGCTGGACCGCTGCCGTAAAGCAAAATCCGCCATAAAGCAGAACGCATTGACTAACATTGTCTAAAATGGTTCCCGACCCCCGAAAAACACTGTAAAAGTGGAACAAGCACCGTAGGAGCAGGGCCTCTGCAATTGACAACTGCTGTATCAGTGGAACGCTGCAAAGCAGAGCGCCGCAAAGTGGGGCCCTACTGTACAGAATAAGGAACAAAATCTAACAGTGGTGCCATAGCCACTAGGGATACAAATTAAGTCAGAACAACTTGAACCACAACCAGAACACACATGAAATATGTTGTAATTTGGCTAAGGGAGGGAGGTAAAAAAAAACCCTGTGGGGGCTCTTGGATGGCTACAAAAGCTCCTCGGGACTGGATATAGGGGCCATAGGTGAGCCACCCCTGCTTTAAAGTGACATCTCTGACCAGATCTATCAGAAGACAATCCCACTATCCTATGACCACCATATAGCAGAAACAGCAGAAGGTGAAAGAAATCTATGATTTGCTCTTCCACATAAAGGTCCATGCAACTGCCTCTCTCAGTTGCAGTTGGTGCAGTACTCCATTAGGATGGGAGCAACAGCTTAATGGGAGTCTGAGGCAGAGGGTTCCTGGCAGAGGTCAGACATGTATGTGATTATGATGATGCCCTCTTCAGCTTCGTTCCCATCAGATCCATCATGTAGCTATAGCAGAGGGAAAAGAGAAGGCACAGGCAGCCCTTCTGTCAAACCCCTAATCTAGTCACTTGCAGACCTCCGAGCTACAGCAGTTAGAACACAGATGTACAGTAGCAGACACACCATGGAGGTCCCTTAGGAACACACTGTGGACACTTACTGCAATGTATTTTCCCTCCCAAAATTTATTTGCAGGAAATGATAGCTAAAAATACATGCTTTAATCAGACAGCCAATTAGCTAGACGCACGTTGCTGAGAATAGACTGTATTGGCTATACCTTTTCCTACTGAAGATCAATTTATCCAAGGTATGCGAATAAAAGGGATTTTCTTCTTAATGGCACTCATTTCCTTTTACAATTGCCCCTTACAATTTTGAGTAATTAAAAGGCAGCCTTATTAATCTAATTAGAATTAGATTAGCCAGCACTCCAGTGTCACTGGTCATCTCTTGCTCTCCCTCCATGGTTGGAGGCAGTATGCTTTTAAATACCAATTGCTAGAAACCACAAGAGGGGAGAGTGCTCTTGCGCTCCTTCTGGACTTCCCAGGGGCATCTGGTTAGCCACTGTGAGGACAGTCTGATCCAGCAGGCCCTTCTTATGCTCTTATCAGTTTATTTCAATTGCCTCATTAAATGGTAGAAGCAGAATTATTTTTTTAGACAGAGATCTTTTAATTAAAAAGTGTGTATAAACCAGATGTAATTCAGAGCTCATTCAAGGGCCAGCTAAAGATCACCCCCACAGTAAGTGACTCAGGGGTTACGTGCCCTGCCACCTGTGCAGCCATGGGCAAGCTGCATAGTCCCAAGGAGCCCAGTTGCCCCCCAGCTGGCAGTTGTGGACGAGGAAGGGACTGTCTTGTGCAGCTGTGGCAAGCTGAGCAGGCCCCAGCCAGCTGGGGAGGACTAGCCTCAGAGGGAGGCAATGGCAAACCCCCTCTGAATACCGCTTACCATGAACACCCTAGTCATAAGGTTACCATAAATCGGGATCGACTTGAAGGCAGTCCATTTCCATTTTTATCAGAAGGGTCTGCTAGCTAACACCTGTGGCAGGCAACATCCCAGACTCTGAGAGAACTATTGGGCAGGACTGATGGTAAAGAAAAGGTAGAGATGGGAGGGGGAGAATCTCGGCTACAATCAAGATGTGATACATTAAACTGGCAAAAGGGAATCCATCCTAATTTGACTGAGCCCTGTAAAGAGAAGTCTAATCTCACATTACAAATGTTCAACCTTTGCTGCTTTTGAAAGTAATCGCTGTGAAATATTTAAAAGATGGTCGAAATCACAGAACAGTAGAGTTGGAAGAGACCTATAAGGCCATCAAGTCCAACCTCCTGCTCAATGCAGGAATCCAAATTAAAGCATTCCTGACAGATGGCTGTCCAGCTGCCTCTTGAATGCCTCCACTGTCGGAGAGCCCACTACTTCTCTAGGTAATTGGTTCCATTGTCGTACTGCTCTAACAGTTAGGAAGTTTTTCCTGATATTTAGCTGGAAATAATACAAACAAGTTTGCACTGTATGACTACCATACTAAACAGAACAAATCTGATGATAAAGTTACCCCATCAGTTTAACATGGTGTTTTCTAAGTAGCTTCTCAGTTAGTTTTGCATAGCCTTGTGGCATAATATAACACTCAGAACATCAGAGTGATGTTGCCTAATATAATTTGACTTTAGTCCCGTCCACACCATACATTTGAAGCATTTTTATACCACTGATAGTTATGGAGAATCTGGGAAGTATAATTTGTTAAAGGTGCTGAATTCACCAAGCTACAATTATTCATTTATTTATTAAATGTATATCTTGCCCTTCCTCCTAGAAGGAGCACAATTCCCACCATCCTTAACAAACTACAGTTCCCAGAATTCTCCATGACTGTCAGTGGTATAAGAGTGATTTATATGTATGGTGTAGATTTGACGAAAGTCCAAGAGCTGCTTCACAGAGTGGCACAATGAGGGACGCAAAGAAAGCATCTGATGGGCACCATCTGAGTGTGTGTGTATAATGTGTATAATGTTTGATTATGGGTGCCAGGGGCGAGGAACCACTGGCCCACAGGTCTAATTAGACCCAGCGTAGGTCCCAATGTGGCCCAAATCATGCCCACATGCCCCACACTTGGCCTGATATGTGATGCCAGGTGTGGGCCAGGGAAGGACACAGGTCTAGCGACTCAATTGGAAGCTTAAAGTCAGCTCCCAATTGTCCCTTTGCAAGTTCCCTACTGGGAACCTCCTAGCGCAGGCAAGGGGGCTCCCTATGAGCACCAATCAGCTCATCAGAGCTGAAAGTGAGCTCCTTTGAAAGCGTGCTGTGCAAACAGTGCACCTTCAAAGGAGTGCACTGTGATCCCTGTTTTGTCTGTTTGTAGGCACGGTTTGGATTTAAATCGTGCTTGCAAAACTGACATTTTTACTCCAGCAGACAGCTTGCTTTCAGCAAGCCCCTTTGAAGTTGTCACAAAATGGGAATCCTAAAAAGGAACTGGAAGCAGAAGCAAAAAACAATTGGCTAAATAAAAGAGAAATATTCAACATGTTTCAGATCCTGCTGGTCATTCTTCAAGGAAATTCAGAGAACAGTGATTCAGATCACTGTATTTGGAATTTCCCTGAAGGACCACTAGGGGCTGAATCACATTGGATCAATAAATCTCTCTTTTGTCTGCCCCCATTGATTTTTGTTTCTGCTTCCAGTTCCTTTGAAACTGTCATCAGATGTCATAATGGCATCAGGTGATTGATAAGTGAGTGGCTCCTGAATCAGATATAACTGGTTTATAGGGGGAAAATAATATCCTTTCGCTCTCATATGCCCATAAGTTAGTACTTTTTATTCATCACTGCAGCCATGTTATGGCCACTGGACATCTGAAATGTGAGAGTGATTCTTTTCTCAGTTGCCTGCTGTGTATGCAGAATTTATAAACCACTTAATCAAATAATTCCTTAACAGCGTACACAGAACAATTTAAAGCAATTATCAATACACAAATAAAATCGGCCAAATTTGGTTGGCTTGATGGATGACCATTATTGGGACAAGGGCAGGGGAGTGCGACCCTGTTATTCTTTATCTCTCAGTAGCTTTTGACACCACTTATCATGGTATCCTTCTGAACAGACTTAGTGAGATGGGTATTGGAGGCACTGTTTTACAGTGGTTCCGATCCTATCTCCAAAGATGATTTCAGAGAATACCATTGGGTGATTGTCTTTCAGCCCCCTGGCAGTTGTGCTGTGAGGTGTCACAGGGTACCATCTTGTCCCCAATACTATTTAACATCTATATGAAGCCATTGGAAGTGGTCATTAGCAGATTTGGGGCAAGGTGTCATCAGTATGCTGATGATACTCAGCTCTAATTCTCTGTAACATCTGAATTGGAAATAGCTGTACAAGCCCTGGACTGATACCTGAAGTAAGTGGCAGACTGGATGAGGGCCAAAAACTGAGTCTGAATCCTGGCAACATGGAGGTGCTGTACGTGGGTGGTTCCTGAGTCTGCAATAATGGTCAATTGCGTGCTTTGGACAGGATTGTATTCTCCTTGAAGGAGCAGTTTCATCATCTGGGGGCACTCCTGGATTGATCACAGAACAAAGCAGTTGAGTAGGCATGTATATGATAAGGTGATCACTCAGGTAAACTGGTCTCCATCATAAATTATTATGCTCTTGGATCAAGTTGCCCTATGTAGAGATTTAGCACTCAAGAAAGCAGATGGGCCAAATCAATCCATAAAATGATAACTACTGTGGAATTTTCATCAGATTTTTTGCTAATGCAAGGAGAAAAAAAGCCTTTGATTTGGTGAGGCAATGTATTTTGAATTTAGATTTACACGAATTGTTGGCAGAGATTAATACACAAAGAACACCCCCCCCCCAAGACTGGATGTTAGGAGTTCCTTCCCACCATATATAATAAAGCGTACATTTGCCAAGTGTTGGAGAGCAGCAACCTTTACAAGAATGAATAGCTTTCCTTCTGCAGTTATGTTGGGATAGTTCACAGGGATTCCCTTAGAAGAGCATCGGTGTCAGTCTGGACAGCCAACAGTGGAAACCCTGGAACACCTAGTGCAGCAATGCAGTCTGTATAGTTGCCGGAGACAGAAATTCACAGAATCATAGAATAGTAGAGTTGGAAGGGGACTGTAAGGCCACTGAGTCTGACCCCCCACTCAATGCAGGAAGACATCTTAAAGCATAGCCGACAAGTGGCTGTCCAGCTGCCTCTTGAATGCCTCCAGGGTTAGAGAGCCTACCACCTCCCTAGGTAATTAATTGGTTCCATTGTCATACCACTCTAACAGTCAGGAAGTTTTCCTGAAGTTCAGTCAAAATCTGGCTTCCTGTAACTTGAGCCTATTATACCATGTCCTGCAACCTGGGATGACTGAGAAGAGATCCTGACCCTTCTCTGGGAGACAACCTTTCAAGTACTTGAAGAGTGCTATCATATCTCCCCTTAGTCTTCTCTTCTCAAGGCTAAACATGCACAGTTCTTTCAGTCTCTCTTCATAGGGCTTTGTTTCCAGTCCCCTGATCATCCTTGTTGCCCTCCTTTGAACCTGTTCCAGTTTGTCTGCATCCTTCTTAAAGTGCGGTATCCAGAACTGGATGCCGTACTCATGAGGAGGTCTAACCAATGCCGAATTGAGGGAAACTACTACTTCACACAGTTTGGAAGCTATACTTCTGTTAATGTAGCCTAATATAGCATTTGCCTTTTTTGCAGCCACATCACACTTTTGGCTCATATTCAGCTTGTGATCAACAACAATTCAAAGATCCTTCTCGCATGTAGTATTGCTGAGCCAAGTATGTCCCAACTGTGCACATAGTTTATTTTTCCTAGGTGCAGAACTTTGCACTTATCTCTGTTAAATTTCATTCTGTTGTTTTCAGCCCAATGCTCCAGCCTATCAAGGTCCCTTTGAATTTTGCTTCTGTCCTCCAGGGTATTAGCTATCCTTCCCAATTCTGTATCATCTGCAAATTTGATAAGCATTCCCTGTACCTCCTTGTGCAAGTCATTAATAAAAATGTTGAAGAGCACTGGGCCCAGGTCTGAGCCCTACAGTACCCCACTCATTAGTCTCCCCAATGTGAGAAGGAACCATTGATAAGCACTCTTTGAATACAATTCTGTAGCCAACTGTGGATCCACCTGATAGTTATTCCATTCAGCCCACACTGAGCTAGCTTGCTAACCAGAACATCATGCAATTTTTCAAAAGTTTTGCTGAAGTCAAGGTACATTATGTCCACAGCATTCCCACAGATGACCACAGAGGTTACCCGATCAAAAAATGAGATAAGTCTGGCAGGATTTGTTGTTGACAAATCCATGTTGGCGTCTAGTGATCACTGCATTGTTTTCAAGGTGCTTACAGACAGGTAAGTGGTTGGGGGACAACAGGGGCTGGGAATAAGAGGGCATATTGGCCTTCCTGCTGACAAGCCAGACTCATGGGACTATATTTGATCTAGTTAGTTTCCTAGTTGCAGTTCCATCTATTAAAAAGGAACGGTCCAAATCCCATATGGTTGACTGCAAGAATGATTCAGAACTATCAAAGTGGAGAACAAAGGGAGGGGGAGCCATGTAACATATTGTTGCTAAGTTTGGGTTAACGTATTGGGTTAAATTATAAATACTACAAATGTATAATAATTATTATGAATTTGTAATGTGCTATTATTAGTACTTCTGTGGAAGGTTGGGTGTGCTGTTTTGTTTTTATCATGCTCTGACTGATTTCGTTTTTGTACAATCAGTGGCCTTTGGCTAATGAATAAAGAATATATTATGCTCCTGATGAAGAGTATCACAGCTAGTGTTGAAAGAAGTCTGTCATTCCTACTAACTGAAAAAGATAATATCCAAAGATTTTTTTTCCTGTTCTTTCCCTTAGTTCATCTGATACATACAGAGATGAAGCAACCTTTCAGTACACTACTTAGACCAATGTTTGCCAACCTGGTGCCCTCCAGATGTTCTGGGCTACAACTCACATCAGACTCAGCCAGCATGGATGGGACTAATAGGAGCTTTAGTCCAGAACATCTGGAAGATATCAGGCTGGCAGAGGCTGTATTTAGACAATTTAAGTTGTCTAATTTGAATGGTTGATACAGGAACCTTAAGCACAGTACGGTCACTGCATTTGTGCTTTTGGAGGGGGGGAGAGAGAGAGAAATAATAATAATGCATTTAAATGGAAAATGTTATTTGAACTCCCTGCCAAATTTAGCCAGTAAAAGACTACACATTTGGTTGCTAGGTCAGTGTGAACATTAAGATGCAGCTTTCTGTCACAAAAGTTAGTAACTTCTGCTGCTAATTAAAAATGTTTCCTCCCACAAAATAACTTCAAAATGCCCTTATCTATATATTCTTTAGACTATCAGAAACAGATAGAAGACATGCAATTATATACACTAGCTATGTCCACAATATGCTTGTTTTGTGTCCTTATTTTTTTATAACAAAACAGCAGACATTAATAATAATATCAGTAATCTTTGCAGTGGCCCTGCCCATCATGAACTGCACAAGTGATAAAACACTATAATTTGTCTTCATTAGGAAGACATTGACAGAAACCCCATTGTGTGTAAGTGAGAAACTACAATATCTTGCTGTGCAAAGTGACTTAAAACTGAGTTGAAAAAGTTACATTACTGAATTTAATATGCGAGACAATGCTACCCATCTCAAAGCGTGTTAGGCCACTTGAGAAATATTGCTAAGGGGATATTGCAGCCTGTATATAGTGGGGAAATCAAAGTGATGTTTACAGATTGCATTTCTAACTGGGAAATTCCTCGTGACATTTCCCTGTTGCTTTCTTTTCCCTAATATTGCTAGCACTTCCAAAGGAAACCTGATTCCTCTCTTCCCTAATGTACCCCTGCCTTATATTACCCAAGGGGTGCACAACAGGAGTGTTCAGAACTGTTCTCTGAAATATGTGCTGTAAAGAAGAGCATGTAGGTTGTAGTGAACAGGATTTTCTGGTCATAAAAATCCCTAAGAACAATCACTGATTCTAGGATAGTTTTAATGCTAAGAAGAATCTGGAAAAAGTGATGTTTTCTCAATGTGTTGAACAATATTTTAAACACAGAATCAGTATTTTAAACACAGCATCATCTGTTTCACTCTTGTTCCATGAAACATGTGGAATAAAATAGGGAAGACCCATCTATGCCCCCTTAGATCTGGAAGGCAGAATCAGATAGAAATGTGCATAATTATTACCATAATCATTATCAACCTGATGAGAACAAATATCACTCAAATGAAATATGCCCGGGAAACCCACAGAAACAAGGGTCCTGGCCATGCAAATAGTTTGCACACATAGGGACTGCAGAGATGGTACAGTGAGCATGCTTGCTTCCATG